>NC_133653.1:113625987-113979488 GCF_009905375.1 Apium graveolens
TATTTTAGTCTTTTCAATGAGACTTTTTAATCTCATCAAATTATCCCCTTGTTCTCCTATTATATATATAAGAGATGTTATGTTGAGCACTTGAACTTATGTTATGTTGACTTGATAATTTATATTTAGTAATATTTATTGTACATCTTTTCCGAGTTTAAATTTTGATAAGATTATAGAACCCAATTAACCCGACCCTACTTAACCCAACCGGACATAAAAATAGCAGGGTTTCAATAAAATTTTCAGGATAACATATTGAAAATTTTACAAACCGATTATATTCGGTTGGGTCATTTTTTACCTCAAAACCGACCAACTTAACCCGTGTTCACCCCTAGTTGGTACCTTTCAATCAGGGCCGCTCATTCCTGGGGGGAAGGGCACTTGGGACTCGTGATTGCGCTACACGTGTCCTGGTTAGGATAGTATGGGAGCGTGCACTTTTTCACCCATTCACAATTGTCACTTGTCACATGAGCCCTTTAGTTGTGGCTTGCGCCTCACGTATTGTGCCCTTCATGGGGCTATTATAAAACGGGCCATGAAATTTCTCCGGTCATGTGTTAAGCTGGACCTGGACCGGCCCGGACCAAGACTGGGCTGACCTAGGCCCAGTTCCAAGTAAGGATTCATATTGTAATTGCTTTGGTCTAGATTAAGCTGACCCGGACTGGTCCAGACCTTGACTAGGTGACCCATGTTCGGTTCTAAGTGAGGATTTGTATCCAATCATGATTAAGCTTAACCCGCAATGGTCCGGACCTGGACTAGACCCAACAGATCAAAACTAGCAGATATCTTCACAAAACCACTATGTGAAGCTACCTTTACAAGAATGGTAAATGAACTTGGAATGGTTTCAGGTTCTTTCTCTAAATCTGCTTAGTTTATGTTCTGATACATCAGATTTTATGATCAGTATTTACAGATATTACTATCTTTGTGTATTCTGTACCTAAATTGAAATTTTCTAAGTGCTAATTATTGTCTGATGTGAATTTCTAAACTCTGATAGTGATATAAATGTTTCTGTGACTATTCAATTCAATGAGGATAACTGTGCTAGATGCTGACCTAGTAGTCTTTAATATACTAAAGATCCCATGTATGAAGTAATTGTTTATGTGGAAATCTTTTTAACACAAGCAAATTCTGATATTGAGCTTAGTTAAAGTTTACTTTGTGTATCTTATTACTAAGTCAAAAACTAGAATAGTGCTTCTTATCTGTTAAGTTCTGATGTTAGTAAATCTGATGGATGTACTAAGTGCTGATAAGCCTCACTTATCAAAAGAAAAAAGAAAAAAAATAAATATGAGGTACTCCTTTGAGATCTAGAGTAAAAATGTGGAAGGGAAGACCCAAGTGCATTGCTAGTATTAAGTAATATGCATTAGAAAAGCAAAAAAAAATTCTTGGTGACTTTTCACATTCTCTGATTACTGGAGAAATACTCTGATAATAGCATAAATTCTGATAAGTAGTTGTAACTCATTTACACTGAGAAGCCACTGTAAAAAGAATTTCAAAAGATGCATAAAATAAGCACAAAACAGTTGAGGTGGACTCGTGCATGAACTCATTCTACAGTTGACTTCAGAATAATGTCAGATTTTGAGCAAAGTTCTTAGTTATGCCTTACTTCTAAGATGTACTGAAGTGAATCAGACTTTACTCTTTGTCTGATATTTAGCTTATTGCACACACATACACTCCATATGAATGATGAAAATTACTGTGGTGATCAATGTTATTTTAGATGAACAACTTAAGTGTCAGTTGCATAAATTCCGAGGACAACTTCTGATGGAAGTTCTGATGATTAAGTTCTGATGTACCCATATCAATATTTGTGTGAAGAATTACAGGAATAAACATTCACTTTTCGAGTTAAGGAGCCATATTTTGATGACTTTTAAATCCTGATAATAATCAAGTTCTGATGCTGACGTGACAGTATTTATTTACTTGATTTATTTTTGGTCATTATTTGAACGGTCATATTTTTACAGAATATTGGTTTAAGTGAGATAAATCAGTCATAATCATTATGGGTTAGTGGTTAGTGTGTATGTCTTTAAAACCTACATGTGTACAGTAATTGTTATTATTTCCCGTGCCCATTAACTCTGGCTCTAGATCATTTAATGACTATGATTATTACACATTGGTTTAGGGAGATGAGGTATCATTACTTTTTCCTGTAACTATTACATATTCCTTGCGTCTCTTGGTATTCTATTGGTTATTTAAATCAACTATTCATTCCAGCCAATACATCTTCCATTTTCTCACAAACTCACTCTTTTTACATACTCATCAAAAACATGGTTCATTTCAACTTGCTCCTGAACTATGATACTTTTAATATCGAGTTGAGTTGTGATGATTGGCGACAGGAGTGGCATGTAACTGTCATTCCTGAAGAGATCTGGAACCCAGTTCCACAAGAGGTTCACACAGACCTCTTATTCTTTTATATGGACTATCATCTCCATTGTGATCGTCTGGAAGAGGAAATGAGAGAAGCTCTCCGTCAGCAAGAACGAATCATTCGTCTTGTAGTGCTCTTCGTCAGCAGCAGAAGAAGCTAGTCGTTAGGTCTTCTTAGATTATGACTAAGGCTGTTGATGTTAAGATTCTAAGATTAGGTCTATCTTGTACTTTTGCATGTAATTGATAAATTTCATCCAATGTAATCATCTAATATGTGAATGAAATTTTATTTAATTGCAAGATTTGATCTTTATTTCTCAAATTCTGTGACTGTGCATGTTTTAATTGCAATTTGTTAATCTTTACTTCATCAATTTTAAATTTTATCCTGTGATGAATGTTTTGATTTAATAATGGTCAATAATAAATTTTGATGATTTGAGAAAACATTTGAGGAACAGGTTCCAATATCGAAACATGTTGTTGTAGAAGCTGAGAAGATCTCTTCTCAGAAAGATACTGAAACTGGGAGTTCTAGGCCCCTCAAAAGGCTTATAAAGCTAAATTATGATGATGAAGCTCCCAAAATCTCTACTTATGCAAAGAGACTTAAAAAACAAAGAGCCAGGAGGGCTATAAGTGTATTACCACACTATAAAGACACTCTGGAAGAAGCAGCTAAGGAAGGGGGTCAGGAATCTCTGATCCCAACAGAACCTATAGTCATTGAATTACTTCCCACAGCTGAATCAGACTTTACTCAAGCTCCAAAGTCTCCTATTCAAGAGCAAGAGGATATTCAAGAGCAATTGTCTACACCTACTGTGTCTCCAATAATTAATCAACTATACACTGAAGACCCATGTACAAGTGCTGAAATTGATATTCATAACTTGATTGTGCCTGAGGTTCTGCACTTGGAAGCTCCACCAACTCAACTCACTCCACCAACAACACCAATTCTGGATGCTGATTTCAATGAAGATATTCCAACCACACCAATTCTGAATCTGGATGATGAAAATCAGATTTTAGATGGGCATCAAGATTTGGCTGTTGATCATAACTTAGTTGCAGATCAGCACTTAGAGGATGATGTTGAAGCCTCTATAGCCTCTCATATTATTCTTTTATCAGAAGATGCTGATGTTGCAGGCTCTGTAAGTTCTAATGCTGATAACGCTGAACTTACTGGTGAAGCTGCTGCAAATGTAGATGTTGATGCAGCTGGTCCATCAGGACATGCACCTCAACAAGCTCCAAACAAAGTTGATTGTTGTAAACACTGTATTCAACCCCCTTCTACAGTGTGTGTGACCTAACATATATATATATATATATATATATATATATATATTTAAAAGAATCTAAGAAAAACACAAGATAAAGTAGCGTTTTGCCGCTAAACACCACTTTATCCCTCAAACGCCATTGAATCTAACATTTTGCACATTAAAAATTAAAAATATATGCTAAACTATAATAATCGTAATGAGGTATAATTAGGTATGCCTTTTTTTGGTTGGTTTGCTTATCCCCGGTCATGGCCGTTAGATCTTCTTAATCTAATGATTACGACCGTTATATCCAATTACTAAAAGAATTTACACTACTTCTTAGGTTTAAATCCTGCCAACAATAAATATTTATATTGTTAGGCCCTTGATCAATTTAGAGGGGGGGTGAATACAGTTAATACAGTCAATTCAACAAAGTTTTAATAGAGTCAACGATTTTTAAATTAACTGATAAAAACTGATTACAAACGTACTCTCTCGAAAGGATAAACAAATATCCTTGAGAGCTGCTAGGTTATGCGAAAGATATAACAATGTTTGCAATGCTTATACCATGAACCTAATCCGTGCTTTATATAGAGCACAACTACACAATGTATAAGGAATCATTTTCTATTAACAACAAGAAAACCTAATACAATGCTTCTGATATAAAGTCCTTCACCTCCTTGAGTTCCTGTTTCCTTTTACTTATCGAAGATCAACTGATGTGACAAATCCTGATTTCGTCATCCGTTGACATCATCATCCGTTGATATCATTATCCGTTGATATCATCATTTGTTGATATCATCATCCGTTGATGTAAGTTCCGATGTGAACTTTTGATAGTTTCTGCTGATATCATCAATTGCTTCTAACATATATAATTATTTATACACAACTAAACTTATCAGGATCGATTCCGCCAACAACAAACTTTTATATTATTATTTATAAACATATTAATAAGGTTAATGGTTTAAATCTCATCAATCATATACTATTTAATCTTAACTAAAATAAAATTTTACTAGAATTTTAAATAATATAGAATATAAAATTTATAAAATATTAATGAGGACCCTTGCATCGCAAGGATTGTATATTAATCTATACTAAACTATAATAACCGGAATGTGGTATAATTTGGTACCATTGTTTTGGTTTGGTTTGGTTATCCTCAAACATGACCGTCGAATCTTCTCAATCAAACTATAGAGATCGTTATATCTTAATACTAAAAGAATACATTGCCTAAGTTTCTGGGTTCGAATCCCGCCAACAAAAAATATTTATATTTATTATTTATACATTACTCAAGTTCTCCCGCCAACTACAAAGATTTATATTATAATTTAAGGAGACAGATAAGCTCCCAAATTTGAATCCATATGAGCTTTCTCATAGAAAGTTTTATTTACTTTTGTTTCATTCTTATTTTATTGTTTAGTACGAGCTATTGTTTTATATTATAATGCATTTGGTCTTTAAAATATTGATCACATATGTATGTCATGTATTCTACACAAAAGTTAGAATAGTTTAAGTAAATATTTGAATGCACAAACTCTTATTTTGAATATTACAACTGCGTTTTCTCTCTATTCAATTTAGGATTGTTCCGGATCAATGTATTAATTTTATTTAAACCTTATACCAAGATAAATAAAAATAATACTAGGGGGAATAATTTTTTAAAGAAAGGGAAAATATTCTTAAACCTTATATATTAATTTAATTTTAAGCTGATTACTTGATTTTAGGTACTTTTTTTCTACTGAAATTTTAAGCAAACATCAAGTTAATAATTTATATCCTTTTAAATAATATCCTAAATTCGATGTCATTAATCTGAAGATGCCAAACCACTTGATAACAAAGTTAACAATACTTAAATAAATGTATATTTTCATACTTAATTACACATATTGAAGTAAGTAATTTGAGTTAAACAAAACCCATTTTTCCTACTATTTTCAACATATATTAAAGTAATGTATGAATTTTTTTAAAAAAGAATGATTTGAAAATATTATAGAACAACATAACAGCTAATAAAAATAGAAAATAAGACTAAACTCGCTGAAGTAAGTAATTTAAGTTAAATAAAACCCACTTTTCCTACTGTTTTCAACATATATTAAAGTAATGTATGAAAAATGTTAAAAAATAATGATTTGAAAATATTATAGAACAACATAACAGCTAATACATAAAAATAGAAATTAAGACTAAACTCGCTCGTGCTTGGCACAGGTTATAAGTTAGTAATAATAATAAGGGTAAATAAGTATTTAGCAAAAAAAAAAAAGGGTAAATAAGGGAAGAACGTCAGACACTTTAGCTTATTTCTAAAGGATATAAAAAAATAATTAACCATACACAAAATCGGGTTTTGAATTGCCATTTTGGTTCATTTTCACGACTTGTGCAGTGCATGACCCTTTTATCCCAAATAATGCCACCCGAAGTATTTCTTGAATATGAAAATGAAGATCAGGAGCATGTCTTGTCCATACTTTAAAATTCAATAACTCAACTGTCAAAATATTATATTGTAGGTTACTAAAATGCAATCTTTTACTGATTACAACTATTTACACATTTTTAGCATCAAATATTATATTCTAGTGCACAAACACTAACAATCTCACACTTGCACTAGAGCCAATCACCCATATATCTAATACTCATGGAACTAGTATGACCATCGTGCTTCTGTTGCGACAAAGCCTTAATCAGTGGGTCTGTAATATTATCATTACTCTGCACTTTACACTTATATCTCCTTGATCATTAATCTCATTAATAAGGTGATATCGCCTAAGGACATGCCTAAACAGTCTCCTTGGCTGTTTCGAAAGTATTAATATATTCGGCTTTCATTACAGAATCATCAATGTTCTTGCTGTGAACTATTCCAGCTAACATCACTTATATTTTGACAAAACACAAAACAAACATAAACACATAATCATCCTTGTCCGTCCAAAAATTAGGTTCATAAACTAGCATCAGTGTAACTCTTTACAACTAGTTCCCTATCTTTTCCATACACCAAAAATAAATTTTTAGTCCTCTTTAAGTACTTAAGAATATTCTTGAAAATCATCCAATGACCCTCACCCGAATTAGACTAGTATATGCTCGTCATGCTCAAAGCATACTAAACATCAGGATAAATACATATCATTGTACATGTAATATCCGGGATATATCGTATAATTATT
The DNA here is from genome assembly GCF_009905375.1 of Apium graveolens. NCBI lineage: Eukaryota > Viridiplantae > Streptophyta > Magnoliopsida > Apiales > Apiaceae > Apium > Apium graveolens. Next base: position 113,632,937 of record NC_133653.1, read on the forward strand.
TTGCTATTAAATAATTATTATGTGTGTTCAGTATCTATTCTGTGAGTTAATTGTTAAATGTTATCTGTACATGGATATTCAAAAATAATATTAATTGAATATTTTAATTTTTATATGTCCAAAATAAAACATAGATAATTGTCATATCTTCCTAATTATTTTTATGTTGATTTATGGATTTATAAGGATCATATGAAATTTATAAAATCTTTTTCTGAGTATTTAAAATCTATTTTATAAAAACGGGAACCAACCGACGTCAACCATTGTTACGTTTTTGGAACCCGAAACTCTTCCGAGAACTCCTTCCTAACCTAATTGTAATATTCCGAGCATATTCCATGTTTCGACTTTTTCGATCCGGCGTACGGTTTGTTCTGCGCGGGTCCCGGCGCAACATTTTCGATACAATATTCATTTCGGTAAATCAATAAAACCCGTATTTTCGATAAACGGGAGCTTTTTATTAAACTATCCCAATTATCACTTCGTAGTACGTGTAACCTGGCGCTGAGACCAAGACCGCAGTACAAATTGTACTGATTTGGATAATTATCCCGAAAACCGATACCGTTTGGATCAGTTTTTATAAATAAACGTACCGTTTTATATCCGGAATGATCCAACGAGATACTAATTTTCCGTAATTATAAATAACCTTTTTCCGTATTTTATTTCGTATCAAAACCATTTGCAGATAGTTAATTCTATAATTTTCAGAGAAAACCCTAATTACATAAACTGTTCTAAGAATCAAACAGCAAAACGAAGGCGTTACCGATCTCTGTTTTCAAAGCTTGAGTAACCAAAACGAAGGATTTGAAGTGTTCTATCAGATTCTGAGCTTTATTTCACTGCAGAATCAAAGGTTTATTTTCTGAAAATTTATTTATTTTCGAATTAAATTTATTAAAAATATGAATTTTTGTTCGGATGATTGTTTGTATGATTTGATGATTGCATGTTGTAGAACTTATTTTCCTGATGATTTTGATATATTATACGTCTGATTTGGAGTTCAATAACATGTTCAAATTTGAGTTTGATTTTCAAATTTTAAAATTAGGGTTTATAACCCCTATGAATGTTCTTAATTGAAATTTGGGGGTTTCTTATTCTGAAATAGATTGATGTTGTGGTATAGTGTATTGTACTCTCTGTGAAATTTGCAATCTAGTCGTACAAGTTTCATGAATCAACGAGGTCTGTAGAGAAAGGAGTTGTGTTTTGAAGTTTACGTCGAACCCGCCGGAAACCGGCAAGTTTCTTGATCAAATTCCGGCCAAGTCTGGGGTTATTGATGAATTTTGATTACAGATATAGGTTCCCGGTGTTGTGTAGTTTAATTCTGGAGGTGATGGTGGTGGGAGGATGCCGGAGGTGAGTTCTCCGGCCACCCCCGATTTTCCGGCGACTGAAACTGCAAAATTGCAGTTTAGTCCCTGTATTTTTAAAGATGATGAAGTTTAGTCCCTGTAGTTTGCAAAGTTTTCAAAAATAGGATTCCTGTTTATAAAATGTTTAAAAATCGTATTTCCTATTTATTTTTATTATAAAAATTCATTTTTAATTTCTGAAAATTCTGAAAATTATTATTTTAATTCCGAAAATTATTTTTAATTCAAAAATAAATCTGAATTAATTAGTTAATTAATTTCAGTTAATTTTTAATCAATTAATTGGTCAATTAATTTGGAAATTAAATTGATTAATTGATTTAATTAATTATTAATTGATTTTAATTAATTATTTAATTAGATATAATTACTTAAAAATTATTTAAAAATTTCGAAAAATAGTTTCGAGCTTTAAAATATTATTCTAAATTATTTCCAAAGCTCGATAATTAGTATAAAATTGTTTCGGAGCCAGAATTGGCCTACCGAACCCTGTTTATTAACCCAAAATTGATCCAACGACCCGTTTTAATTCCGAAAAATGTTTTAAAAATCATTTTAAATATCAGAAAGCTTATTTATGACCCGAGACTTCTTTATAAATAATATATCATTGATTACGTGATGTATTATGTGCTATATGTGACTTGTTGATTGACTATCAGTCTATATATTCGGTGTTTACTTGATTATTGCATAACTTTCAATCCGTTAATCGGATTTGGGTAAAACGAAGGGTAGATAGAAGTATGTGTTGAATAGAATTCTATGAGCCGATTATTGATAGATGCTTATGATATGTGAGCAGAAGAGGCAAGGCGTAGGAAAGGGAAACAGGTAGTTGAGGAGTAAGACGGTTGTGATTGGAAGCGAGTGCAGTGTAGTAAGCTAATACCAGGCAAGTGTTCTGAACTTTCTCGAGATATTGTAGTACTTGATAGTCTTGTTGATATTGCAAGTGCTTTGAAGCACTGTACCCTAAACCTTGATTCCAGTTATTGATCTTGAGCCGTAACCTGATTCTTTCTAGACCATTGATTGTTGTATACCCAAACACGAACCTCAAGTATAGAATCCTCCTCCACAAATATATACAAACTAAATATTAAACACGGAACCAGATTGCTTACACAATCAAATCTTTGTATTTTATGCTTTGAAAGACCAAATCCTTGAAACCCTGAAACATTGATTCCTTTGTTATCCAATTCTTTCATTACCCAACATCCAAGCTTTGAAATTACCTTATTGATCCTTACAAGGATTGAAACCCTTTCATTGTTAAACACTTATTGTTGTTGATGATTCTGGTTATTGATTATTATTGCTTATTCTGTTATTATGTTAGAATTGGATTGTTTTTATAAAATTGTGGACCAGATTCGGGGTCAGATCATATAATGGTTAAGTTAGGCCAATGTGTGCCTTGGATCCAGTAGTTACAGCAGTGATGTGTGCTTCGCTCGGGGTTAGTACGTGACTGATCAGCAGCCTAACCTTGGTTTTTAACATGAAAATATAATATCCAATTCTAAATCATAATCCATTGTTCACTTAATATCATAATCATGTTCACTTGATGATCATTATTCTCAGTTTTGTCATTGTGACTTGCTGAGCTAGTTAGCTCATTTGTGCGATATTGTTTCTGTTCTTTTCTAGTTAAGAAGGAACCATTTGGTACCGCGGATCCCCAGTCCAGCGCGAGAGCTAGGGGTTCAGGTTGATCGAGCTAAGCTAGTAGGTTTCTTTTGGGATAATTTAAGTCTGTAAAAGTTTGTAATAATGTTTAATACTCAGTTTTGAGTTTGGAATAGTTGGGATTTGAACAGTATGTAATATAAGTAGATGTGTGGCTTGTGTGCATACTTTAACCTGTTGCGATCCGTGGTAGTTGGTAAATAGGGTCACTACATATTATTGTTATCTTTATTATTGCTATAAGCAGGTTATAAAAAAGGCGTGTGTGTGTGTGGACCCCAAACTTCTGACCCGGGTTTGGAGGGCGTCACAGTACACATTATAGATCCAATTGCTGAAGCAGATGAAACTTTCTCAAACGGCCCGTATCATCAAATAATGTAGGGGCAATTATCTTTTGAGATCACTATCCCATGAGATATCAAAATATATCCTTTATTTTTCTTTTGCATCATAAAATGATGTAATACTTTATCAATGTATGTGTAATATCCGGGATATATCGTGTAATTATTTTTTTTGTTATTAAATAATTATTATGTGTGTTCAGTATCTATTCTGTGAATTGACTGTTAAGTGTTATTTGTATTTGAATATTCAAAAATAGTATTAATTGAGTATTTCAATTTTTATATGTCCAAAATAAAATATAGATAATTGTCATATCTTCCTAATTATTATTATGTTGATTTATGAATTTATATGAATCATATGAAATTTATAAAATCTTTTTCCGAGTATTTAAAATCTATTTTATAAAAACGGGAACCAACCGACGTCAACCGTTGTTACATTTTTGGAACCCGAAACTCTTCCGAGAACTCCTTCCTAACCTAATTGTAATATTCCGAGCATTTTCCATGTTTCGACTTTTTCGATCCGGTATACGGTTTGTCCTGCGCGGGTCCCGGTGCAATATTTTCGATACAATATTCGTTTCGATAAATCAATAAAACCCGTATTTTCGATAAACGGGAGCTTTTTATTAAACTATCACAATTATAACTTCGTAATACGTGTAACCAGGCGCTGAGACCAAGACCGCAGTACAAATTGTACTGATTTGGATAATTATCCCGAAAACCGATACCGTTTGGATCAGTTTTTACAAATAAACATACCGTTTTATATTCGGAATGATCCAACGTGATACTAATTTCCCGTAAATATAAATAGCCTTTTACCGTATTTTATTTCGTATCAAAATCATTTGCAGACAGATAATTATATAATTTTACAGAGAAAAATCATATATTCATAAACCTTTCTGAGAATCAAACCACAAATTCAAGGTGTTAGTGAAATCCGTTTGGAAAGTTGGAGTAACCAATTTGAAGGTCTCAAGGAGTACTATCAGATTCCAGGACCTGTTTTACTGCAGAATCAAAGGTTGATTTTATATAAATTTAATTATTTTCGAATTATTTTTATGAAAAATATGAATTTTTGTTCGGATGATTGTTTGTATGATTTGATGATTGCATGTGGTAGAACTTGTTTTCCTGATGATTTTGATATATTATACGTCTGATTTGGAGTTCAATAACATGCTCAAAAGTAGGTTTAATTTTCGAATTTCAAAATTAGGGTTTATAGCCCGTATGAATGTTTTCAATTGAAATTTGGGGGTTTTGATTCAAGGGTTATTAGCTGTTAATTTATAGTGGGTTGTGTTCCTTATGAAATTTGCAATCGATTGGTATATAGCTCGTTAACAGAGGATTAATGGATCGAAGGGAGTTGTGTTTTGAAAGTTTTCGATGTTCGCCGGAAACCGGCGATGTTCTTGGCCAATTTCCGGCCAGAACATAGACGATTATTGAGTTTTGATTGCATGAATAAGTTGCTGGTAACCTATAGATTTAATCTGGACAGTTTGGTGGCCTGAGGTGGCCGGAATCGTGTTCTCCGGCCACACTCCGGCGAGTCGACGGCTGGGCTGGCAAAATTGCAAACAGACCCCTGTAGTTTTGTAGATGATGAAGTTTAGTCCCTGTAGTTTGTAAAGTTTTCAAAAATAGGATTCCTGTTTATAAAATGTTTAAAAATCATATTTCCTATTTATTTTTATTATAAAAATTCATTTTTAATTTCTAAAAATTCTAAAAATTAGTATTTTAATTCCGAAAATTATTTTTAATTCAAAAATAAATCTGAATTAATTAGTTAATTAATTTCAGTTGATTTTTAATTAATTAATTGGTAAATTAATTCAAAAATTAATTGATTAATTGATTTAATTAATTATTAATTGATTTTAATTAATTATTTAATTAGATTTAATTATTTAAAAATGATTTAAAAATTCCGAAAAATAGTTTCGAGTTTTAAAATATTATTCTAAATTATTTCCAAGGCTCAATAATTATTACAAAATTGTTTCGGAGCCAGAATTGGCCAACTGAACCCTGTTTATTAACCCGAAATTGATCCAACGACCCGTATTAATTCTGAAAAATACTTTAAAAATCATTTTAAATACCCGAAAGCATATTTATGACCCGAGACTTCTTTATAAATGATATGTCATTGATTACGTGATGTATTATGTGTTATACGTGACTTGTTGATTGACTATCGGTCTATATATTCGGTGTTTACTTGGTTATTGCATAACTTTCAATCCGTTAATCGGATTTGGGTGAAACGAAGGGTAGATAGAAGTATGTGTTGAATATAATCCTATGAGTTGATGATTGATAGATGCTTATAATATGTGAGCAGAAAAGGCAAGACGTAGGAAAGGGAAACAGGTAGTTGAGGAGTAAAACGATTGTGATTGGAAGCGAGTGCATGATAGTAAGCTAATACCAGGCAAGTGTTCTGAACTTTCTCGAGATATTGTAGTACTTGATAGTCTTGTTGACATTGTAAGTGCTTTGAAGCACAGAAACCTAAACCCTGATTTCAGTTATTGTTCTTGAGCCATGAACCATATTCTTTCTAAGCCATTGATTATTGTATACCCAAACACGAACCACAAATCTACGATACTACTCCACAAATACATACAAACTAAATACCAGACACTGAACTGAATTATTATATATTCAACCCCTGGTATCTTATGCTTTGAAAGACCAAATTCTTGAAACCCTGAAACATTGATTCCTTTGTTATCCAATTTTTTCATTACCCAACATCCAAGCCTTGAAAGTACCTTGTTGATCCACACAAGGGTTGAAACCTTTTCATTGTTAAACATTCACTGTTGTTAATGATTCTGATTATTGTTTATTATTGTTTAATTTTGTTATTATGTTAGAATTGGATTGTTTTTATAAAATTGTGGACCAGATTCGTGGTCAGACCATATAATGGTCAAGTTAGGCCAATGTGTGCCTTGGATCCAGTAGTTAGAGGAATGATGTGTGCTTTGCTCGGGGTTAGTGCGTGACTGATCAGCAGCCTAACCTTGGTTTAAAAATAAAAATATAGTATCCAATTCTAAATCATAATCCATTGTTCACTTGATATCATAACCATATTCACTTGATGATCTTTATTCTCAGTTTTGTCATTGTGACTTGCTGAGTTAGTTAGCTCATTTGTGCGATGTTGTTTATACTCTTTCTAGTTAAGAAGGAACCAGTTGGTAGCAAGGATCCCCAGTCCAGTGCGAGAGCTAGGGATTAGGGCTGTTGAAGCTGAACTAGTAGGCTTCTTTTGGAATAATGTAAATTTGTAAAAGTTTGTAATATGTTTAATACTCAGTTTGAGTTTGAATGGTTGGGATTTAATCGGTATATAATATATTAGTGTGTTTGGCTTGTGTGCATACTTTAACCTGTTGCGGTCCGTGGTAGTTGGTAAGTAGGGTCATTGCATATTATTATTATCTTTAGTATTGTTATAAGTAGGTTATAAATAAGGTATGTGTGTGGACCCCATACTTCTGACCCGGGTTTGGAGGGTGCCACCGTTTTGGTATAAGAGCTACAGGTTATAAGTCACTGACACAAGCCTAGGTTGATGGGGTAGGGGGTTAGGATTAGAAGTAAGGCATAGGATGATAGAATGTCGAGAGGTTGAGTGTTATAGTATAACCGATATTAGTATAGTTCGAGTCGTGGTTCGAGATTCTTATATTGCGATATAATTTCAGATAGCAGCGATGGCCGACTCTTTTATTCCTATATCAGTTGATCACTCAGAGCCTTCAGTTGGAGCACTAGCATCGGATCCACGTCCTGTTATTCCACCAGCATTGGCTATTCTACCTCCACCGGTGTTGCATCCCGTACCACTGCAGGCTATTCCACCTCCAGGCATGAGGCCACCTGTTAGAGGACCCCCACCAGCTGATTCAAATTCCACTGGGTATTCAGTTGCGAGTGCCCCCTTCCAGACTACATTGCCCCCAGTTCCTTATTACCAGTATGAGACCCTTCTATTGGAGCGTGATTCCTTGTTGGCTCAGATCAGAGAGTTACAGCATATCATCAGGACTACAGATGTGGATCGTGGTGTGAGGGAGCTTCGAGAGGAGATTCATATGACACGGAGGGTCCTTGAGGCTAGGCTACATGGAGCTACACTACCTGGCAGAGGCCCTGATGCACTGATGGGCTGGGCTACTGAGGTGATGGAGGACTTTAAGAGGCTGGCAGGACCAGAGTTTCCTTGGAGTTGAGACAGAAACTCAGAGATGGAGATGCAGAGCAGTGTTGTTGTGATTACATAGTATGTACAGTAGTGTGTAGTGTGTATCAGTAGACTTTTGAGTTGTATTTATAGACTAGCGATACTGACTAGTGAGTAGGTTGTTGTACCCTTTTGCTTTTACTTCCGAAGCATTTTTACGTTTTACTACCTAAAACTTTTGATCTATATATCAGTACCTTTTCTTTTCCAGCACTGTCATTTACTTTATCGCACCTGTTTTACTTTACCTTACTTATTGCACCAGTATACCCTGTGATACCATGTACCCTGTTTTCCATAACTGTTTATATTCTGTAAAGAAGCATGCAATTTACTTAGTTACAACTGTTTTCAAAAAGAGATATTCCTGTTTTACAAAACTTTTCCTTTATGCAAAGATTTGATTCAAAAGCTAAATAAATTGATTGATTCTTTACAAGAAATGCCTCCCAGAAGAAATACCCGCACCCACACCCAGAATGAAGAAACCAACAACAACAACAATAACAACCAAGATGAGACAAACCAGAATATGAACCCAGGACCCATAGACCCAGCAATAGCCCAGATTCTCCAAATCTTGGCCCAACAAATAGTTCACCTGGCACAACAACAACAAAGACAGACCAATCCCCAGGTAACTTTCAAAACTTTTCAGGCAGTAAACCCACCAGAATTCAAGGGTTCCTTAGAGCCAATTGAAGCAAATGTGTGGTTAAAGGAAATAGAGAAGGCATTTGCCTTGGTAAAAGTGAAAGAGGAGCAGAAGGTTGAGTTTGCAAGTTACTATTTGAAGAATGAGGCCACCTACTGGTGGGAGATGGTGAAGACATTGGAAGGTACAAATGTTATTACTTGGGAGAGGTTTAAGGAATTATTTCTAGAAAAGTATTTTCCTCAGTTTGTTCAAGATCAGATGGAGCTGAAGTTTTTAGAGTTAAAGCAAAGAACTATGTCGGTGACAGATTATGAGAGTAAATTTGAAGAATTGTCAAGGTATGTGCCGTCGTATGTTGATACTGATAGAAAGAAAGCTAAGAGATTCCAGCAAGGCTTGAAGCCATGGATCAGAGGGAAGGTAGCTATTTTTGAGTTGGAGACCTATGCAGGGGTTGTACAGAAGGCTATGATTGCGGAGACCGAAAGTGAGATGTCACAGAAGGAAAAAGAGAGCAAGAAAAGGAAGGTTGAGGGAAGTGAGGGTCAGTTACACCCAGGGAAGTTTCCAAACTTTAAGAAGGGCAAGTTCCAGCCAGGGAGAAATTTTAATTTCAGGAGACAAAATGCAGGAGACGGAGGCCAGGGCAACCGTCCAGCTAATGTGAATCAGCCGAATCAGTTGAGATTAACTTTTCCCGATTGTCAATTTTATGGAAAGAAGCATGGAGGAGTTTGTAACAAGTTGAATGTGGTATGTTTCAAATGCAACCAGAATGGGCACTATTCGAGGGAATGCCGAAATCAGCCAGCTAGAGAGCCAGCAAATAAGGATCAGCCTATCCGAAATCCAGCAGTAAAGGTTCCAGCCATTGGATTTACGTGCTTCAAATGTGGAAAGCCAGGACATATGACCAGGGATTGCAAGATATCAGCCCCAGTCAGTAATGCATTGAGGATTATGGGATCTACCCCAGCAGTAAATGAGGCTCCAAGGGCTAGAGTTTTCGACATGTCAGTGAAGGATGCTATCCAGGATACAGATGTCGTGGCAGGTATGCTCAATGTGAATTCTTTATGTGCCAAAGTGTTAATAGATTCGGGAGCAACTCGATCGTTTGTTTCACAAGATTTTGTTAGCAAGTTAAATTGTCCAGTAGAGTATTTAAATGAAATAATGACTGTGGAATTAGCAAATCAAGAATGTGTAACTGTGAATCAAGTTTGTGGGAATTGTGAGGTTGAGATTTCTGGTAGTAAGTTTTGTGTAGATTTGATACCATTTAAGTTAGGAGAATTTGACATTATATTAGGGATGGATTGGTTATCTGGGCATGATGCCCAGATAGATTGTCGAAACAAGAAGGTAATGGTGAAGACGCCTGACGAAAAGATAGTAACGTTCAAGGGACAGAAGCAAGTAAAGAAGTTCTTAACAATAATTCAAGCTAAGAAGTTATTACGGCAAGGATGCAAACATTTTATAGCATACGTGATTGACAAGAGTCAGGAGCTAGCAAAACTTGAAGATATTCCAGTTGTGAATGAATTTCCAGACGTGTTTCCCGACGAATTGCCAGGACTTCCTCCAGATAGGGAAATTGAATTTGCGATCGACTTAACACCTGGAACAGAACCAGTATCCAAGGCCCCGTACAGAATGGCGCCTGTTGAGATGAAAGAGCTAGCGAAGCAGTTGCAGGAGTTGTTAGAGAAAGGAGTAATCAGACCCAGTGTATCCCCGTGGGGAGCACCGGTATTATTTGTCAAGAAGAAAGATGGAAGCATGAGACTATGTATCGACTATAGGGAGCTCAACAAGCTTACAATCAAGAATAAGTATCCGTTACCTAGAATTGATGATTTGTTTGACCAATTGAAGGGAGCCAAGTATTTCTCCAAGATCGATTTAAGATCGGGATATCATCAACTGAAGATCAAGCCAGAAGATATACCAAAGACAGCTTTTCGAACAAGGTATGGACATTATGAATTTCTAGTAATGTCTTTTGGATTGACCAATGCCCCGACAACATTTATGGACCTGATGAACAGAATTTTCAAGGAATATTTGGACAAGTTCGTTATTGTATTTATAGACGTTATTTTGATCTATTCAAAGACAGAAGAGGATCATGCGAAACATTTAAGGACAGCTTTAGAGATTTTAAGGAAAAAGAAGTTGTATGCTAAATTCTCGAAGTGTGAATTTTGGTTACAAGAGGTTCAGTTCTTAGGACACATAGTTACTAATGAAGGGATCAAAGTGGACCCGGAAAAGATCGAGGCAATTACGAATTGGGAAAGACCGAGAACACCCACCGAGGTAAGAAGTTTCCGGGATATTATCGCCGATTTGTTCAAAATTTCTCAAGGATTGCCACACCATTAACAAAGCTTACATGAAAGAATAAGAAGTTTATATGGAACGACAAATGCGAGAAAAGTTTTCAGGAATTGAAGCGACGATTAATCACGGCACCTGTTTTGTCACTTCCAGACGATCAAGGGAATTTCGTAATTTATAGTGATGCTTCTCACAAAGGATTAGGATGTGTTCTTATGCAACACGACAAGGTGATTGCGTATGCGTCAAGGCAATTGAAACCACACGAACAGAAGTACCCTACTCATGATTTGGAGTTAGCAGCCATAGTATTTGCTTTGAAGATTTGGAGACATTATCTGTAAGGAGAGAAATGTGAGATTTATACGGATCACAAAAGTTTGAAGTATATATTTACCCAGAAGGAACTTAATATGAGGCAAAGGAGATGGTTAGAATTGATCAAGGATTATGATTGCTCGATTAATTATCATCCCGATAAGGCGAACGTTGTAGCAGACGCGTTAAGTCGGAAGGAAAGGTTAAATGTGTTATCCGTACCTGAAGAGATATATAAAGAATTTCAGAAATTAGAATTAGAGATTAGAATTTGCAAGCCTGAGGAAGCAAAAGTGTACAGTATGATTTTCCAACCGGAGTTATGGGAGAAAATAAAGAAATGCCAGAAAGAGGCAATGGATCAAGATATAAATCGTTTGGTAGGTGAGGAATTATGCACGCAACAAGATGACCAAGGTATTCTGAGGTTTTCATCTAGAATTTGGATTCCACCGGTGATGGAATTAAAGAATGAAATTCTACAGGAGGCATATAATTCAAGGTATTCCATCCATCCAGGAAGTACCAAGATGTATAGAGATTTAAAGAAGAATTATTGGTGGCCATACATGAAGAGGGAAATTGCGAAATGGGTTAGCAAATGTTATACCTGTCAGAGGGTTAAAGCAGAGCATCAGAGACCAAGCGGATTGCTACAGCCATTGGAGATTCCAGAATGGAAGTGGGAACACATTGCCATGGATTTTATAGTTGGATTACCAAGGACAAGGGCTAATCATGATGCCATTTGGGTTATAGTGGATAGACTTACCAAGTCAGCTCATTTTCTGCCTATAAATGAAAGATTTTCGCTCAACAAGTTAGTCCATATGTACCTAAAAGAAATTGTAGTTCGTCATGGAGTTCCAGTGTCTATCATATCTGATCGAGATCCAAGGTTTAACTCAAGATTCTGGAAGAGTTTTCAAGAATGTTTGGGAACAAGATTGAATATGAGTACGACCTATCACCCGCAGACGGACGACCAAAGTGAAAGAACGATCCAGACAATCGAGGACATGTTACGTGTTTGTGCTATTGGTTTCAAAGGAAGTTGGGACGAGCATTTACCCCTGGTAGAGTTTGCTTATAACAACAGTTATCACGTCAGCATTGGGATGCCACCCTATGAAGCCCTTTTTGGACGCAAATGTAGATCTCCAGTATATTGGGACGAAGTAGGAGAACGCAAAATACTCGGACCTGAATTGGTGCAGCATAAAAAGGAAGTTGTTGAAATTATCCAGAAGAGATTATTAGCCGCACAAAATCGTCAGAGAAAGTATGCAGACCAGTCAAGGAAGGACATGGAATTTGAAGAAGGGAGCTTGGTATTATTGAAAGTATCACCATGGAAAGGACTAACGAGGTTTGGGAAGAAAGGGAAGCTAAGCCCAAGATATGTCGGACCTTTTGAGATTTTAAAGTGCATTGGCAAAGTAGCTTATGAGTTGGCGTTACCACCGCACATGGAGCACATTCACAATGTTATTCACGTATCGATGCTCAAGAAATATAATCCAGACTCCAGGCATGTAATAGAATATGAGCCAATAGAGCTTCAGGCAGATTTGTCATATGTAGAGAGTCCGATAGAGATTCTAGAGGAGCGAGAGAAGGTATTGAGGAATAAAGTGGTAAAGTTAGTAAGAGTATTGTGGAGAAACCCAAAGGTTGAAAAGTCAACCTGGGAGTTAGAAAGTGATATGAGAGAAAAGTACCCTCATTTGTTTTCTTAAGAGATTCTGAGGACAGAATCCTTTTAAGGGGGGAAGGATGTAATATCCGGGATATATCGTGTAATTATTTTTTTTGCTATTAAATAGTTATTATATGTGTTCAGTATCTATTATGTGAATTAACTGTTAAGTGTTATTTGTATTTGAATATTCAAAAATAGTATTAATTGAGTATTTCAATTTTTATATGTCCAAAATAAAATATAGATAATTGTCATATCTTCCTAATTATTATTATGTTGATTTATGAATTTATATGAATCATATGAAATTTATAAAATCTTTTTTCGAGTATTTAAAATCTATTTTATAAAAACGGGAACCAACCGACGTCAACCGTTGTTACGTTTTTGGAACCCGAAACTCTTCCGAGAACTCCTTCCTAACCTAATTGTAATATTCCGAGCATTTTCCATGTTTCGACTTTTTCGATCCGGTGTACGGTTTGTCCTGCGCGGGTCCCGACACAACATTTTTGATACAATATTCGTTTCGATAAATCAATAAAACCCGTATTTTCGATAAACGGGAGCTTTTTATTAAACTATCACAATTATCACTTCGTAATACGTGTAACCAGGCAGTGAGACCAAGACCGCAGTACAAATTGTACTGATTTGGATAATTATCCCGAAAACTGATACCGTTTGGATCAGTTTTTACAAATAAACGTATCGTTTTATATCCGGAATGATCCAACGGGATACTAATTTCCCGTAAATATAAATAGCCTTTTACCGTATTTTATTTCGTATCAAAATCATTTGCAGACAGATAATTATATAATTTTACAAAGAAAAATCATATATTCATAAACCTTTCTGAGAATCAAACCACAAATTCAAGGTGTTAGTGAAATCCGTTTGGAAAGTTGGAGTAACCAATTTGAAGGTCTCAAGGAGTACTATCAGATTCCAGGACGTGTTTTACTGCAGAATCAAAGGTTGATTTTATATAAATTTAATTATTTTCGAATTATTTTTATGAAAAATATGAATTTTTGTTCGGATGATTGTTTGTATGATTTGATGATTGCATGTGATAGAGCTTGTTTTCCTGATGATTTTGATATATTATACGTCTGATTTGGAGTTCAATAACATGCTCAAAAGTAGGTTTAATTTTCGAATTTCAAAATTAGGGTTTATAGCCCGTATGAATGTTTTCAATTGAAATTTGGGGGTTTTTGATTCAAGGGTTATTAGCTGTTAATTTATAGTGGGTCGTGTTCCTTATGAAATTTGCAATCGATTGGTATATAGCTCGTTAACAGAGGATTAATGGATCGAAGGGAGTTGTGTTTTGAAAGTTTTCGATGTTCGCCGGAAACCGGCGATGTTCTTGGCCAATTTCCGGCCAGAACAGAGATGATTATTGAGTTTTGATTGCATGAATAAGTTGCTGGTAACCTATAGATTTAATCTGGACAGTTTGGTGGCCTGAGGTGGCCGGAATCGTGTTCTCCGGCCACACTCCGGCCAGTCGACGGCTGGGCTGGCAAAATTGCAAACAGGCCCCTGTAGTTTTGTAGATGATGAAGTTTAGTCCCTGTAGTTTGTAAAGTTTTCAAAAATAGGATTCCTGTTTATAAAATGTTTAAAAATCATATTTCCTATTTATTTTATTATAAAAAATCATTTTTAATTTCTGAAAATTCTAAAAATTAGTATTTTAATTCCGAAAATTATTTTTAATTCAAAAATAAATCTGAATTAATTAGTTAATTAATTTCAGTTGATTTTTAATTGATTAATTGGTCAATTAATTCAAAAATTAATTGATTAATTGATTAAATTAATTATTAATTGATTTTAATTAATTATTTAATTATATTTAATTATTTTAAAATGATTTATAAATTCCGAAAAATAGTTTCGAGCTTTAAAATATTAATCAAAATTATTTACAAGGCTCAATAATTATTACAAAATTGTTTCGGAGCTAGAATTGGCCAACCGAACCCTGTTTATTAACCCAAAATTGATCCAACGACCCGTATTAATTTTGAAAAATACTTTAAAAATCATTTTAAATACCCGAAAGCATATTTATGACCCGAGACTTCTTTATAAATGATATGTCATTGATTACTTGATGTATTATGTATTATACGTGACTTGTTGATTGACTATCGGTCTATATATTCGGTGTTTACTGGGTTATTGCATAACTTTCAATCCGTTAATCGGATTTGGGTGAAACGAAGGGTAGATAGAAGTATGTGTTGAATAGAATCCTATGAGTTGATGATTGATAGATGCTTATAATATGTGAGCAGAAGAGGCAAGACGTAGGAAAGGGAAACAGGTGGTTGAGGAGTAAAACGATTGTGATTGGAAGCGAGTGCAGGATAGTAAGCTAATACCAGGCAAGTGTTCTGAACTTTCTCGAGATATTGTAGTACTTGATTGTCTTGTTGACATTGCAAGTGCTTTGAAGCACAGAAACCTAAACGCTGATTTCAGTTATTGTTCTTGAGCCATGAACCATATTCTTTTTAAACCATTGATTATTGTATACCCAAACACGAACCACAAATCTACGATACTACTCCATAAATATATACAAACTAAATACCAGACACTGAACTGAATTATTATATACTCAACCCATGGTATCTTATGCTTTGAAAGACCAAATTCTTGAAACCCTGAAACATTGATTCCTTTGTTATCCAATTCTTTCATTACCCAACATCCAAGCCTTGAAAGTACCTTGTTGATCCACACAAGGGTTGAAACCCTTTCATTGTTAAACACTCACTGTTGTTAATGATTCTGATTATTGTTTATTATTGTTTAATTTTGTTATTATGTTAGAATTGGATTGTTTTTATAAAATTATGGACCAGATTCGTGGTCAGACCATATAATGGTCAAGTTAGGCCAATGTGTGCCTTGGATCCAGTAGTTAGAGCAATGTTGTGTGCTTTGCTCGGGGTTAGTGTGTGACTGATCAGCAGCCTAACCTTGGTTTTAAAATAAAAATATAGTATCCAATTCTAAATCATAATCCATTATTCACTTGATATCATAACCATATTCACTCGATGATCATTATTCTCAGTTTTGTCATTGTGACTTGCTGAGCTAGTTAGCTCATT
Source organism: Apium graveolens (assembly GCF_009905375.1). NCBI lineage: Eukaryota > Viridiplantae > Streptophyta > Magnoliopsida > Apiales > Apiaceae > Apium > Apium graveolens. The sequence continues at coordinate 113,648,843 of NC_133653.1, forward strand.
TGTGCGATGTTGTTTATACTCTTTCCAGTTAAGAAGGAACCAGTTGGTAGCAAGGATCCCCAGTCCAGTGCGAGAGCTAGGGATTAGGGCTGTTGAAGCTGAGCTAGTAGGCTTCTTTTGGAATAATGTAAATTTGTAAAATTTATAATATGTTTAATACTCAGTTTGAGTTTGAATGGTTGGGATTTAATCGGTATGTAATATATTAGTGTGTTTGGCTTGTGTGCATACTTTAATGTAATAACTCCAATTTTTGGAAATTTTTGAAACCCTTATGAATAGTGATTTTGCAGATTATGCTGAATGAGAAAACTTTTTATGCCACACTATGTAGGGGTTCTGTTATGGATATTCTGAGATTTTATTAGTACTTTATATGGTATATAAGTGTATGTAAAGATCGTCAGAATCCAATTCTGAACACTTTAATTTTTCCCGGAAATCCACTAGATACGGAAAGAATTGAGTATAAGGTAACAGGATAAAAAGGATTTAAATTAAAGGATTATAAAAGAGGATCATAAAAGGATTATAATGTATTGAGAAAGGTTACGGAAACCCAAATAATAAGATCCCGGGTATGATCCCTCAAACGATAAACGAAAGCGAAAGTTAAGCGAACTGTATAACAGCTCAGTGGTCATTAGGCAAACAATTAGGAAGTTAATCAAGGAGGTTAGGGATGATGAGGTCATCCAACCAATAAGAAGAGGGAAAGTAAGGGATGATGATATCACAAAGTGACATAAGCATGACATAGGAGGGAAGGAGGTGTGGATGAATGATAACCACACAAAGTTCAAGGTTAATAAGGTAATTAACCAAAATCAAAACAAAAACAACCAAGGCAAATCAAAACAAATCACAAAACACAAAACCCTCCATTTTCTTCATGAAGCTCTCGGCTTCTTTTATAAAAAAATGAAGATCCAAGCTCCACCACTTACTATTTGGCAAGGTATTTATCTAAGCTTCCTCATGGATAGTTACATACTTCCTATAAGTTTAAGCTTCTAATTCCAAGCCAATCTTTTTTTATAAATCAAGGAAGAAGATGGTGAATAGTACTTCTTGAAATTAATTTTTGTGTTCTTGATTTCTTTGAAAGATCAAGCTTGTAGGAGGTTAGATTAAGGTTTCCATGGGCATTCCAAGGATCTTTCATGGATTAAAAGCTTCAAGGAAGGTATAACTCTTCATGATCTTAGTCTTAAGTTTTGTTGTTTAGATTTCCTAATGTTTAGATGATGGGTTAGTGTAATGGGTGTGTAATCATGTTTAAAGCTTGTTATGAGTAGTTTAGTTGATGAGAGGCATGATTATTGTGTGTTTAGAGATTGGTTGGTTTTGTGATATTTTTGGAGTTGGAAGTCTTGGTTATTAGTTAATGAACTTAAGTAAACTCTTAGTTCATAATTGGGAAATAAGTATGAATTGGTAATATTGAGTTGTTGGGGCTGTTATAGTATGGTATGGATGGAGTTTTGATTGTGGATTGATTGTGGGTTGAATTGGAATGGTATAAAATTGGAAAATCGTGTAAACATAGCCGTCGTAATATCCGATTTACTTTAGACTGCTTTTGTTCATAACATTAGGACCCGAGAACTCCCTGCTAGGTTTTTACTATTGCCATGTTTAGATAGTTCATGTTGCGAGCTTCGTTTTGTTATGTGGTTCGTTTGAATCCGATGTACGGTTTAGGAGAAACGACCGTTTTAAGTAACGGCGTTTCGCGACCGAACCATTACCCCTCGCCTTACTTTGAAACCTTGGTTAAGGACCTTAAATGACTAATTGGGGTAAGAAACAATTATGTAAAGTGGATTAGGCAGTTGATAAGGTACTCGCAAATGATTAAATTATTAAAAATGGTGGAGCCGAGGGTACTCGAGCGACTTAAGTAAATCGTTAAGTGCGAAAGCGAACGTTAGGACTCTAAATGGTTAAAGTCTAGTTTCTTAAGCGACCGGGGTTTAATTCCGACTTATGTTGTTGTTCATAGGTTATCGGACCCATTCGAAGCTTAAGTCTATCCGGGAGCACTCAGGCAAGTTTTCTACCCGTATAAATGTTGTTGTGATGTATATGTGTATATGCATGATCTTGCGATAAATGCATATTTGTTATTAGCACATTCTTGCGATATATTGTAGCATGTGATAGGGTATATATGCATGCCTGTTTCATATTCTTGATTATATATCTGTTGGTTCAATGCTTATAGTTGCATAATACCTATGCTAGAAATAAGCAGTATTTGAGTTTACCCTTAGTATAGGGGATCAAAAGGTGAACATATTTCTAAACCGGGAGTCGATGTTCCCGAGTATATATATATATATGGATATAGTTTTCAAAACTATGAATCGAATAAGGTTTATTCGATAACTTTATTTTATTAATGAATATTATCTTGAATATTCATTCGAGGGCTTATGACTCTGTTTATTTTATTAATGAATATTATTTTGAATATTCATTCGAGGGTTAATGACTCCGTTTATTTTATTAATGAATATTATTTTGAATATTCATTCGAGGGTTAATGACTCCGTTTATTTTATTAATGAATATTATTTTTGAATATTCATTCGAGGGCTTATGACTCCGTTTATTTTATTAATGAATATTATTTTGAATATTCATTCGAGGGCTTATGACTCCGTTTATTTTATTAATGAATATTATTTTGAATATTCATTCGAGGACTTATGACTCCGATTATTTACTAAATAATATTCTTTATTTTATTATAGAATAATGTGTCAATAATCAAACTTACTTTTGATTATTCAAATAAGATATTACTTTCGTATAAGTACATCTTTGATTATTTAAGATTCATTTCAAGTATAAATTTTACAACTTCTACTTCAATTATTTTTATAAAGATTATTCTTTACGGGAATATTATTTAAATAATAATATTCAGATATTTTCTAATATATTGGGACTGATTTATTTTATTAAATCAGCATTACTCCAAACATTCTTAAAAATGTTTTGCGAGTCTTCGAAATGATTTTAAAAGTTAGACCGGATCCCAAAACTCATTTTTATATTTAAGATCCTCCTTTCGAAGGGGATTTAAATACTCGCTCAAAACCTGAGGGATCCGGCTCTGTGGTGTATTTTATATTCGCAACAAGGTTGCTGTCTTGATAAAAGAGTTTTTAATTACTTACCCAATACTCGGGAAGTAAAATTCTTGGAACAAGTTAATCCATTAACAGGCATCGCCTGGAAAATATCGTTGAGTTTTCCTTTCCAACTAGATACGACTTCTTGGTGGAGCCGTATCAACAAGTTTCTACTTGGGGAAAGTGGGGACGAGCTTTACGTTTCAGAGTCATGGATTTCATCTGAACTAGGAGTGGCGTAAATGGTCGAGTGGCGCCGGCCCAGCCTTATTATATTGGCCCAAAATGGCCTGGAAGTTCCGCTAAGACGGTCCATTCCTTAGGAGTTCAGTGTTCGGTTGACAAGTAAACCCGACAGGTTCTCCTCTACATTTAGAAAATGGTGGGGTTGTACTACTACGACTGATCATCGTAAGTGGTCTTCCTGGCGCGGCAAACTCCCGTAATGAGTTCATCATCCAATTGGATATTTCTGCAACACTACCCAGAGCACTTCGATAGAAAGGCTACGGTTGGGCGATTGTTGAGTGTTGGCAGGGTCAAGTTTTCAAAATGATGTGTGCATCAAATGAAGTATCTCATAACTTCATTTTATTTTGATGATATTTTAAAGATTGATTCTATACAAGTTTTGTCTTGTAGCTTAATCTATGGGATGAACTATTTATACATTGAACGGTAGTAGTTCAAGTAGTATTCGAAAAAGATATAAGTATATTGGAGTATCTTGTAACTTCATCTTTTAAACTTATATCTAGTAAATGATTATCTTGTGCATGTCAAAGATTTTCAGAAAAATGTTGAGACAAGGTTAGACATATGAGATCACCTTGCAACGATATTTTTATACAGTTATAAACTGGAAATCTGTGTATATTATGCATGGAAGAGGACTTCCAAGATTTTGAAAAGTATATATGTATATATACAGAATATTTTGCGACTTCATCGCATTAAGATATCAAACTTGGTTCATTTCTTTTGACCAAGACTTTCATGAGTACTATGAGAATGCTCGTATATTGTTAATCATTATACATATTATTTTGGTGGGCTTGTTGCTCACCCTTGCTTTCTTCTTTCATCACACAACATCAGATAGACAAGATGAACAGGACCAAGCTCCCAATTCGCGAGCGGATAGGAAACGTTCCGCAGTTTCCTATAGGTGTTGATGTCGCTGTAGCTGAGGTAGGAACTACCAATAGGCTAGGCTTTCAACTTTTGATGTACCAGATTTATGTATATTTACGAATTGTAATAATGGCAAAGAAAGGTAAATTTATTCAGAAACCCTTTTAAAGTGTATTGGCATATAATGGTGGAATAAAACGACTTGTGATTATTTTTTTGGATATTCATCTCTGAGACTATAACTTGTGGTGTGTGTGTTTATGGTGGGGTCACAGTACAGAGTAGTTGATTATTTATTAAGATTGGGTGTTATTAAGGAAAATGCAACTCGTGACAACCCGGATCCCCGACCCCGGATTTGGGGGTGTTATATTTAACCTGTTGCGATCCGTGGTAGTTGGTAAGTAGGGTCATTGCATATTATTATTATCTTTAGTATTGTTATAAGCAGGTTATAAATAAGGTATGTGTGTGGCCAGAAACTTCTGACCCGGGTTTGGAGGGCGCCACAGTATGTAGTCCGACCATGTCGATTAATCTCTTAAATCTATCTCTATAGATCTTAATACCTAATATATGGGTAGCATTGCCTAAGTCTTTCATCGAGAAATTATTTCTCAACCAAGTCTTAACAGCCTGTAGAGAATGTATGTCATTCTCTATTTGTTATATGTCATCTACATATAATACTAAGAATGTCACTTGGCTCCCACTAACTTTCTTGCAAACACATAGTTCATCTTCATTTGAATAAAGCCAAACTATTTGACTGTTTCCTCAAAACGAATATTCATCTCCTTGAGGCTTGCTTCAATGTATGAATAGATAGAAGCAACTTACATTCCTTCTTAGCAAACTTTGGATATGAAGGAGTCAAAATCTGGAAAGTTTGACAAGTCAAAGGAGAAGTGCTACAACTGTGATGGAGTAGGACAATTTGCAGCTGCCTGCAGAAAGCCTAGGGCTGAGAGGAAACAAGTTTTGATCACCAAGAAAAAGAACTGGGATGATACATCAGAATCAGATGATGAAGTCAACTATGCTCTTATGGCAAATGCTGAACCTGAGGCTGACAATGCTGAATTAAAGGTACCTCGTACTACATTTGCTTTTAAGTTTTTCTAGTGTGGGTAGGGACATCCTTCTTTGTATCACTTCTCCAAAAGTTGGTGCTTTCGGCATCTCTTCTGGTCAATTCAAGTTTAGTTTGTTATTTCTATCTATATCAGGTTCAAGTAACATATGTTATTAAATATGACAATTATTTGCATTTATTAATAAAAAGTAATAATAACTTAGGTATAATTAATACATGTTATTAAATTTCATAATTATTTGTATTTTATCAATGAGGGGTAATTTAGCAATTTTAAGTGGAGTAAAATATCTCATCCAACCCCCTATTTGCTCCATTATATAAATAATTGATGAATGCAGTTTGCAAGATTTTAATATATAGTGATGTTTGTAGAACATCATTAAAAAAATAATATATTTTGCAATATTTTAAACTATATTTTACTTGCAGAACATACGTGGACTCCAAGGACTCCAATAAAATAGTGGACTCCACAGAACTTAACTCTCTAAAAATAACCTCTTTAAAAAATTATCAGTTCTGTTAATATTTACTAAAAAAAATAAAGGTTTTTTTTCAAAAATACCCGATTTGTTTAAAAATATTTTGAAATACTGTCATTTCGAAACTTATTTTTCAGAAATACACTTTTTTAAATTTCATTTTCAAAAAATGATCTGCATCATGTTATGCAATTTTTTTTAAAAGTTGATTTTAAGGTTGTAGAGTTTGCAAATTTGAAACGCAACAAATGCAACCTTGAAATCACTCTTTTCAAAATTGAAAATTAAGTTGTGTAACAGGTTGCAAACCATATTTTTGAAAAAAAATTTAAAAAATTATATTTTTGAAAATAACTTTAAAAATGTTAATATTTTTATAAATAAGTTTCAACATTTATAAATAAGTTTTAAAAATATTATTTTTAAAAATGGTTTATTTATTTTTATAAATAAGTTTCAACTTTAAAAATGATAATTTTCCAAAATAAATTATTATTTTCAACATTTTTTTTTATCTTTTTAACACATCAATTTATTACCGTTTATTAATTAGTGTTAATTGTAATTAAGAAAAAAAAGTTGCGGTTAAATTTTGGATGTGACAACGAGTGTGGGTTTTTTGTCGGAAGCAATAAGAATTTAAGGAGGATGATGGTTGTTAGGGTATAGATAAGTGAAATTATAATTTCTAGTTTAGTTATACGGGTATATATATTATTTTATGGGTGATGTTTAAAAATAACCATTTTTTGGGTGCAATAGCTGAAAATACCCATTTTTAAAACACATGGCTGAAAATACCGTTTTGGTTACGCATTTTGTAATTGGGTAAGTGTAATACGCATTTGAAAATTGGGTATCCGAGAAAATTACTAAAAGATACGCATTTGTAGTTTGGGTATTACCATTGGGATTTAAAAAAAATAAAAAAAAATAAATTGGATACGCATTTGACAAATGCGTATCTACTACAAAATAGTATACCCAAATGGCAAATGTGTATCCAAAACGGTATTTTCAGCCATATACTTCCAGAATGGGTATTTTCAACCATTTACAAGTAGAAACGGACCGGCCGTGTTTTTGAGAGAACTTTTTCATTTTTTGAAATGAAGGAAAAATGCTTCTTGCAATATACTCTCCCAAACAGTGCTAAACTTTATTTAAGGGCTCTACGGTTGATTATTGAATCTATTGAACCTCCTGGACCTCTGAACTTTACCTCGACTTGGTACATAACAAGAGTTTCTCTGATATAATTCTATCTTTAGTATCATCTTTGTTGTCTTGTCCAAGTCAACAATCAAAGAAATGAATTTAGAAACCCTTGTTACCTGTACCATTACCATTAGTCCTGTTATCCCAACCCCTAAATTATTCAATACATTCTCCAAACAATCCTTTCCTCCTTGTATGTCAGCCACATTTTCTAAAAAACATCATACACATCTTCTTGTCTCCCCGGCAAGTTCTCGTAGAAATCGATATAGTATTATAACTACATGTTTACAAAACAGAGCAAGTAGTAGGGATGACAAAGTGGATAATAATGTTGTGTTTGTGGCCAATGAGAGCCTTTGGAGTCAGATTGTTGAGATAGTCAGGTTTTCTGGGCCTGCAACTGGGCTTTGGTTATGCGGGCCTTTGATGAGTTTGATTGATACTGTTGTCATTGGTCAGTCCAGTTCTATTCAGCTTGCTGCTTTAGGTACTTTACTTGCACTTCTACACTTGTGATTTCTTTTTTGTCCTATTTCTTATTCATTTTACTAGGATTGCTGTTAATAATTTCAACTCCGCTCCCCTATGAATTTCCTCATTTGTGTTTAAAATTGTTAAGGACTTGGGATTTTGGATGTTTCATGTGTTAAGTTACGGACTCTTTCGGAATCTATGCAGGGTTTCACATGTATGATAGTGGGCTTATGTGTGTGTGAACTGTGAAGTATTAACAGAACTCTTCTCGAAATCCCCTAAACTCAATTTCGAAAGGGAAGTGTTATTGTTAGAAACCTCTATTAGGCCAATGTCCAACCAAAACTTCCATGTATAATTTTTTTGAGGAACCCAAACATTTTGTCAAAAACAACTCTAACGTGATTTTCATTGACCATTAAGCTTTCATCAAAAGACCTCTAATACCATGTCATTTGACCATCTATTAATAAAGTTTTGGAAGAGTTGATAACTTAACATAATCATTTACAACAGCTAAGGATGGTATGTGTGCTTTGCAGAAAAAGAGAGAGGATAGTTTGTATGAAAATTGTGAGCATCGACAATTGTAATAACTCACACATAACCTTTTTTAGTGCTGTATATCTATTTTTGTGTAGCAATAAAGTGGGGGAAACCAGAGGGTGGCTATGGGATGCTAAAGCCCCTGTGCTGACTTCCACATAACAGTGTATATATTTTCCAGCCCCTGGCTAAAATAGAAAGGTTAGTGTAGACTGTATTTATTTTTAGGTAATATCTTTATACGAAAATAAAAGATTCAGAATATAGCTTGGAAATAAAACAATTGAACTAGACTCTAGAGTTAGGTAAAATTTCAGGAGATTATTAATCACATTCGAGAGGAAAAAAGTGACTACTTCTTTCCACTGCCTTCCTTAATTCTAGAATTACATTTTTGAGTTTTCATTATGTAATTTTTCTCTCAATTGCACAATTCTATCCAAAAATTTCAGTCGAGCTAACTCTGGCTATATATATATATATATATATATATATATATATTGCGACTGGCTGCTGAGATGGTGAGAGTACTATTTTCATGGAAAATGAATTTAGTTTATGGACCTATCAAACATGCAAAATTTATCAATAGAAAAAACTTAAAATTACATAATTCACTTGTCATTTTTATCATTGGCTATCCTTCAAGTAAGAGTAAACTAAGTCTAAGGGTGATTTGTGTACTTTTTCAGTATCACAAACTTTTAATATTGTTACGAACATTTTACTATTAAAAGATTTGAGCCCCGGTACATTCTAGTTCTGGTTCCACCACTCATCATGCAATTAGTGTTGTCATGCAATCTAAGATAATGTACTAAAAAACTAGATCTCTTTTCACAAAACTGATTTACGTCCATGATGGTACCTAAGTTCACACAATGTTGATAATGTGAAAAGAGTTCATAAAATCAGTTATGAATCTAAGACTTGTAAATTATACACACATTGAAGAAGAAGATTCACTAAATATGTTAAATAGAAAAATATTAGGATATAGCCAGCTTCCCTTCTTTAAGAGTTCCAAAATCTTATTCTAATTTTCTTTCATACTTTATGTCATTATTTTGAAAAGTCATTGCAAAAATAAAGGAGAGTTTAGCGAATACCCCAGTGATGATGCATTTAACATTCTGATTTCACTTTACTTCTTTCCCGGCATAGCATGAACAGTTGCTGTCATTTATTCATATAGTAGTGGTTCAAATGTACATATCTTGACTACCTTTGTCTCCTATGACTTGTGACTATGATGTATACTACATACAGAGGATCGGTTTAAGCTTATATTCCTTGATTATTCGTTTGTAGGACCCGGGACAGTGTTGTGTGATGATTTAGGTTATGTGTTTATGTTCCTTTCTATTGCAACCTCAAACCTTGTTGCCACTGCACTGGCTGGGAAGGTTAGTTATGTATTTTTTTTTGCTTTCGGAAGCATATTTGTGTTACTATCCTTCGCAGAATCCCAATGTTAGTCTTTCTTTTACTCTAGAAATAAATTTGACGTAGTGAAATGTTTTGAGTGTGCACCATATGAGAAAGTTCTGCTACAAGGTAGATAATTTGGACTCATCTTTCTTGTATTACCTCCAGTGCCTTGATCTTTCTTCCAGCTACAACGACAATCAAACTTTTACAAATGAAATAGTCAGTTAACAAGTCTCGCAATTCAAATATTGATTGGTCTTGAATATTGATTATAAAAGATGGACGTACTTGAATAAAATAAGCACAAGCATAGCTACTTTTATTAGTTGTTTTCGTATTGTTCCAGGTCACATGGTAATTGTGGTAATTGCTACTACTAGAAGCATAACGGTTCTAATAAATGTTATATGTATGCACATGCTTTTATTTAACTTTAAGCTACTTTCGTACTCATATTCTCATTACAGAATTTACTCAGTATATCTTAATGTAGTTCCACATTTTTCGTATTTTGTATAATTTTGGGAATGATTTTACTTTTACTATCTCTGTATTATCTTTCTTGCTTTTTGGAACTAATCCAGGTTGGTGCAGGGTAAAGATGAAGTGCAGCATCAGATATCTATCTTACTTTTTGTTGGGTTGATTTGTGGTGTGTTGATGCTTTTGTTTACAAGATTCTTTGGAGCATGGGCACTAACAGGTATTTGGGCCTCTTTTCAGATATGTGTCAGTGGGGTCTTGGTTATTTTATATTATGCATTTTATCTTCCACTTGTAGCAGATGCTAACCTGTGATGCACACTTTTACTTTATTACAATTTCCAGCTTTTACTGGAGCACATAATGTGGATATCATATACTCAGCAAACAAATATGTCCAGGTTCATTTTATGGCAAATAAACCTCTTTTCATATCCTAGCTAAACAATCAGTATGTTATATTGCGAATAGGTGTATTATTGTTGGCCAATAATCAGTGACACGTGTAATTTGTATTAAGGTAAGCTATTCATATTAGAAAACTAACTTTTTGATAAATATACTATAGAGATCAAACCCCTTTACTCTAAATCTCACAAATATTTTTGAAGTTGTATCTTTAAATTTTACTCTTAGTGTCTTTGATTCTTTTATATTTGACCGTATAGTTCTGTAATTCGATATTTTGTTTTAAATGTTGGAGAATTTAATTGTCAAGTTATACTGGATATTTATACTAAATAATATAATGCATTATAGGCTAAGGTTTCTAGGTGGTTCTGGTTATCATATCAAAAGAAAAACGGAAAGAGCAAGAAGGATTGAAATCATGAATTCCTTTCTTACTAATAAAGGGGGTTTACTTTGATAAGGACCTTTCTGGGCTATAAAAGAAAGTAAATAATTACAGGGAAGTGCTTTAACATTCTGTTTCCAGAGTTTCGATCAAAGATGATGCTAGAGATCATACTGAGAAACAGAATAGTTCCATACGGGTACAACTCTTATTTGAACGAAATTAAAGAAATGCGATCTTTGTTGTTTAATAGAACAAATACTAATACCTTAATTGAGTCAGTCAAGATAAAATCTGTTTATCAAATTGTTTCTCCGATTACTCAAGACATCTCTTTTCAACCGAGAAATGTAATCGAAGAGGCCAGCTTAAAAGCACAGAAAGGGAAGCAACTTGTCCACAAGCTTGATGTTCAAAGAGTGGTCTTTTTTCCTAGTAGCTAGTTTTGGCCTAGTTCAGCTACTCGAGGGCAAATCAATGTTCATAAGGCGCGCAGAGACGTTAGGCTTGATGAAAATCCTAGCTTTGTGAAGCGATCGAAAATCCATAATTTGAATTGATATCCTTCCATTGATTCCTCCTAAATTGCATTGATTTATTCTAAATATTTCATTTCAATTGAAATTTGGTTATTCACCATGTACGAGGATAGCTATGTTTATTCTGCATATTTACGACTATATATTTGATGACCACAAGTTGAAAATTGTCCATAATTTACGAAGTTTGGCATGAAGAACCCAAATTCTAGAAGTAATAACCCTTCTTCCAAGGTCTTGACAAGTCCACTCATTCTGGCATATGCTAAAATTTATGCTATACACTTTGGACGATGAGACATATATTAGCTGTTAATGCCTGAGTGCTGAGTTCACATAGATCTGGATAAATATAATCTATTCATTAAAACTTCCTTCTAATAAATAGTATTATGTTGGTAGTTTTTGATGGACGAAGTATAACATGTTTTTATAATTTTGTTCACCTCTATGTCGTACTATTTCTCTTGTCCATGATTTAGCACTAACATACATGATTTATGTAGGCTAAAAGTTCGAGACTGATGCATGGCAACTTTAAGAAAATGAAATATCCGAATAAAAACATGAATGACAATAAAACTTGTGGGAATTAACTGCAAAAAATTCACTGCCTCAGTGGTTAATTATGATGGATCGCAACCCATGAAGAGTTCTAATTCAATATTCTATACTTTTTTTAATAATCAAGTCTAGAATTATGTGAGCATTTCATCACTTATGTTGAGAACTAAACCCTAATATTAATTCTAATGGATTAAGACACGTTAAAAATTGGGCTTATTTTAAACAACCTGTTACGTTACATATTTAAACATCTAACCCATAAATATAACATATTGATAAATATATTATTTACCTTTACACTAAAAATATATACATTAGTAAATATCATACATATGAATATCGTCTAACTTAATTTTATGTTTCTTTATAGTTTTCAGCTTTGAGAATGGTTTATTTTTACTAAAAATTTTAACCTGTTTGTAGATTCGAGGTTTGGCGTGGCCAGCGGTGCTCATTGGATGGGTTGCTCAGAGTGCAAGGTGCATACAAGTCTATTTCAGCGATATGATGAGTTTCTTTTGGGTTGTCAAATAACAATAAGCGTCATCTGTGTTTGTATATTGTTCTGTAACTTTAAGCTACCCCACTGCTGTAGTATTCATTTTGTAACATAAGAAATGCACTTAGATTTGTTCGGGTATACTTGACCTAAATGACCAGTAAAATACCCTGACGAGTGCCTGTCTGTCCAAATAATTCTTTTATTGTTTGAGTACCGCAGAAACTTACATTAGTCCTGTTTGACAAATTTTTAAGTGTCCGTCTTTTAAATATAGTCTTGGCTTGAAAGATTCTTGGGGACCTCTGAAGGCTTTGATAGTTGCTAGTGCTATAAATGGGATTGGCGATGTAGTTCTGTGCACATTCCTTGGCTACGGTATTGCAGGAGCAGCATGGGCAACAATGACATCACAAGTATGATAAATGAGCAATACACGCTATTTTATACAGTAATTATCAAAAGTTTTATTATTGCATCACACTTTAAACACCCTATACACTTCCCTTTTCCTTCTATGATCCGAAATCTGCTTCAGGTTGTTGCAGCTTATATGATGGTTGTGGCTCTGAACAATAAAGGATATAACGGCTTTGCTCTCTCTGTTCCATCATTCAGCGAGATGCAACACATATATAAACTTGCAGCACCAGTTTTTGTACTAATGATGTCCAAGGTTGGCGACTCGCAATTTCATACTCAATACTCTCAGTGTATCTACTCTAATGTAACACCACTGACACAAGTTGAGTTTTAAGGTGGCGTTTTATGCACTTCTAGTCTATTTTGCTACATCTATGGGTGTTCAGACAGTTGCAGCTCATCAGGTCAGTTTAGAATGTGGTATCCTTCTATTTGTTCCTGTTTCTACTTGGTATTTGCGAGGAGCTTTTAAATATTCACCTTAACAAATTGGAATAATTCTAGGTCATGATCCAAATGTACTTCATGTGTGCAGTATGGGCAGAACCTCTTGCTCAAACGGCTCAATCGTTTATGCCTGAGCTGTTACATGGAGCTAAACGAAGTTTGTCAAAGGTTAGTAGAGTTCATTGATTATTCACAATGTCTTTTTGAAATTGATTACCTCATTAATAACCAGGACGATTAATGAGTTTTCTTTTCGAAAAAGATTTAAGATGCAACTATATGTTTGTTTTATGATATTAAGCTTGGGATATGACTATGTGTTCTGATTTTACAATACAAAGGACTATTTAGTTTCGGTATACTTCAAATAATTTCAGACTATTTTGCATCAATTTTTAGTTCACTACGTGGTACAATTTAGATCCTTACTCTCCATTGGATTATTAATCTTACAAAATGAACTACCAAGGAATAACATGTATTCTATATATAAACTCGCATGATAAACTTTGGGACAACTTTTTCTCCGGTAGCGTTAAGTTGGAATAGATAATCCTAAGCCAGGCCTTAATCCTAAAAAATACACAGCACCAGAGTAAATGGATCAACCAGGCTATTTTTTCTCTCTCTTAAGTAATGTTAAATTATTTTTTTTGCATGTGAGATAACTTATTGTTCGGTATCTTCTGAAGTGAAGTCATTAAATTTTTTTGATTATTTTTTGTTTCGTCCTTTTCCAAAATATTTCGGTATTAAACAGGCACGGATGCTGTTGAAATCTTTGGTTATTGTTGGAGCGTTAAGTGGTGTAATGTTGGGATCCATTGGAACTGTTGTTCCCTGGTTGTTTCCCTATGCTTTTTCACCAGATAATGAGATCACAAAGGAGGTCGCTTGTATCATATTTCTTTCCTTCTTTCACAATTGTTTTGTTGTTCTTAAGCAAAGTGTTGGCTGTAATTTTTTAACTCCAAAGACAAATAATCTTATTTGATGTTGTTGCAGATGCACAAAGTGCTAGTTCCTTACTTTATCACGCTGTGTGTTACACCTAGTACTTCTGGTCTTGAGGGGACATTGTTGGTGAGTCTTTACTATAGAGTTTCTTTGGTGTCCTGATTCTCCATATTAGAAACATTTTTGGTCCAAGTTCGGTCAAGTAATTTTAAATAATCCAGAACAATCGATATATATAGACCACTTTCTGTCCATATTGGTTGTAACTGTATTATATCTTAAGAATAAAACTTTAGCTTCAAGTTTGAGCATATGTGAAATTACTGACATATCACTTGATACTCAAGTTCAACTTCGGAACTATAAAATTACTAAGTTGCTTATGTTTGCATTACATTTTCAATACCTGAATTTTGGAACATTTTTCCAGTGTTGGTCTCATTATGTTGTGGGGTGATAAGGGTAAGCATATATAACCAAATTAGCAAATTGAAAGATTATATGTTAAGTTCTGTGTCCGTTGTACATTGCCCCATCTCTCTTTTCCATGATAATGTCAACGAATTTGATACCACCGGTATCTTTTTGCACATCATATGTATAATCCGGAATATTATATTGTGACTCTGTCAGCCTTTCTTTTTGTTTTTGCAGGCTGGGCGCGAGTTAAAGTTTATCAGTATGTCAATGACTGGTATAGTTTTTTGTGGGGCTTTGCTACTCATGGTAATGTTTTTGCATTACTTTCATGAGATGAAGTTAATTTCATTGACTTCTATAAAGTATGAATTGTTTATATATGCTTATGGTTTATTCAAAAGAAAAAAACACAATTAGATACTTTTACACCAAGAACGTGTATCTTAATTGGTAAAAAGAATATTTGTAGATGCACCAGCTGCAAATCTAACGAGTATTACCTGAAATGAATAAATATCCTTGTTTCTTCCTCGTAAACTACAGTTAAATTGTCAATCTATTTCAACATTTTATAGTAACAAGAATCAGATGATCTACGAAATTTAAACAGGAGTTGCATTTTACAGTTGTTGAGCAACCGGGGACTTGGTTTGTCTGTCTGCTGGTGGGCATTAGCTGCATTTCAATGGGTAACTAGTAACTAACTCCTTAATCATGTTTTTATTCTCATACTGCAATTATAAATTTCTTTTTTTTTTATTTTTTATTTTCCAGTCTAGATTTGGTATTGCTCTTGGACGCCTGACCTCACAAGATGGAATACTCTGGTCTAACAAAACCCCATTTCACTATTTGGGAAATCAAAATATTGCTTAGATTTGGATTTAGGATAGATCAGGTGAAAATCATGTAGGTTCTTTGTACATTGTAGTAAACTAGTAAGCGTAATACCTGTGATTTTACAGGGAAACAAGAGACTTGGTAATAAACACAATTTAATATTTTTAAACTTTGACTAATATTTTTGCTTGGCAATTTTTATCTTTCTTGATTGAAAATTATTAACATATTCCAAAACTGTCAACGTAATCAAAATAAGATTATGAATCCTATTTATAACTTAATAAAAATTCAGAATTAGACTAAAACAAGAAATCCCGTTTATAATATGTTGTTTTAATTAAGAGAAAATAGAGTTAGAACAGAAAAGTGAATAAGACCAAAGATCATTAAACCTATTTCGAACAGATTAATTATTCTCAATGCAAATAGGGGAAAAAAATAAAATTAAAGATACATATTAGAGTTTACTAAATATACTTTCTAATTATATATATATATATAGGGGGCTGTTCAAAAAGAAACAGCCTTAAAATAAAAACTAGAAACGGCCCAGCCCAAATTAAAATTAAACAGCAGCCCAGCCTAAAAACAACAGTTCCTTTAAGTTTGAAATTAAAATTAAAAAACAGTTACACAATTCACGCGCACAAAATTGCACAAAACTGTTCCATCATCTTCTAAAAGCATCATCATCATCTTCATCAACGGAAATAATCACTGATTTCAACCATCAACATGAGTTCTCGAATTTATTCACTCAATTTCAACATAATTTCAAAGTGTACATTCAAAAACGAGTTCAATGGGACTACTTTTCTACATTTGCTGCAACGAAGAACTTCAATTCAAAGTTTCTGACTAAATTCAACCCGAACAGGTACATATCTCGTACTTTTACAGGTATTCATCACAATAATATGCATAAATTTAAATATAAACTATAATTAATCAATGCATGCTCGTATTTTAGTGATTTTTAGGGCTTTTTTAATGATTATTGTGTATTCTAACAGATTGATCTTCAAACATATCATATTTAGCATTTTATTGAAGCAAAAATGGCTAGGACTAGAGGAGGTATGTTGAATTAGGTTCTACACTGTTTAATTTCATAATTTCATTTTATTTAATAAAATTTTTAATAAAATTGATTGATTTTGTTGAAATATTAAGTGATTATTTAAGAATATATACTGAATCTTCAATATATTAGACATAGTTTAGTGATTAATTATATGTATTTAGTTAGATGATATTGTAGATTATTATTTAGATGAACATGTATATTAATGAAAATTCATAACATTAAACTGCAAAATTTTATATATAATCTTAATTTGATGAATGTATGCTTGTATTTTAGTGATTTCCATTATTTAAGTTAGATTAAATACAGAACATGCGAATTCTAAAATTTTGTTAAGTTGGAATTAGTTATTAATTATAGAACATTTTATGATAATAAGATTCGAGGATAATTTGTGCTTCGATATGATGAGATTTTACTGTTTGTTCTGACTTATGTTTTGGTTTATTGGTGATTTTGCTATTTATGTTATATTTAACGTTGTTACTGTGGAATGTTGATGTTGATGTTGATGTTTACTGTCGAATCCTTAGTTTACTGAGGAATGTTTATTGGTTTAATACTTAATGTTGATGTTTCTTTCGTGAAAACTTTTGTTATTTTTGCATATGTAATTTAAATGCAAGTAAACTGCTGTTTAAGAATCTTGAAATCACATATATTTAGAGCCATTCACTTTTAATTTATCTTGAAACTAGGCAATTTTGGAAAACAAAAGTATACAGATTATTGTATACTATTTACTAAATTCGTTATGAACTGAGATTTAAAGCAATACATATATAATTATAGATTCTTTGCATGGTAGCTGTCTGCCTGTATTAATGAACTGAACAAAATACTTGGCCATTGCCTGTATTAGTGTCGTAAACTAGCCTTGATATGTTCTGTTCTAGTATGATTCTCGAGAAAATTATTATGTTTGAGTTCAATCTATACAGGAGCTTCTACAGTAATACCACGACGAAGTTCAAGGATAAAACAATCAACTCGGCAAATAAGACAAATCACACCTGTCTTTGTTGACTTGGAAGATTCGACAGATCAAGAAAATACAATGGAACAAGGTATAATATATTTAAAATTTGTTTACACTAATTTCATATTTTCATTAGTTTCATAATTCTTATAAATGATGCAGAGCCAAATACTCTTCCAAGAAAAAAATACTGAAACAGTAAAGAAAATCAGGGTTTATACAAGACCAAATAAAAAATTTAAGCAAACTGCAGGAAGACCAGAAAACTACAATGATGTATGTATTCTAAACTTATTTTGTTATTTCTAATTTGCCAGATTAGTCAACAGATTTTTCATTTCTTATTCACCTTACTTGTCACCTCTATGTAGGATGAAATATAAATACAAGAAACACCAAAGACTACTCAGGAGCATATTCAGGAAGAACATGAGAAACAAAAAAGTCAAGATGAAATGGAGATTGAACAAGAAGAGACACAATAAAGTGAAGAACAATTGGAACCATCCAACAAACCAAAAATGAACAAGCGGAAGACAAGGGCAGTGAAAAAGGTAAAAAAATTATTATAACACAGATGTTATTCACTAAAACTTTACATACTAATCACTAAGTTGCATATAGTAATCACTAAATTGTACATAGAAATCACTGCTTATACAGTCTGTTTTCTAGGATTTTAAACACATATAAACTTATGATTCATAATTGTAGGGTCCAAAAATTTCTGAGCTTGCTGTCAATAGCATTGAAAACAAAGTTGCTTATGGTACGCTTTTCGATGATGAAGAAATGAGTGTTACAGTACATGGAGTGCCACTAATGCTTGGACACGTTCATGTGTCGGTTGACGGACACATACAACCAGACGCATTAGTTCTTGTGCCAATACCTGGTGAAATAGAAAAAGTTCGTGAAACTGTTGGTTCTCACTTAGCATGGCCTCGAAATTTAGTCAGCCTCTGAATAGTTGTGGTAATTTACATGTACTTATTCCTTTTAATTTTAGTCAGCCTCGAAATAAAAATGTCATAGGAAGGATTCTTACATTCTTTTTAATTTTACGTAGAAAAAGAAAAAGGATGTGTCATCATAGTTAAAAAAGAAGGGTGAAGTGCAGCAAGTTCAGGATGAGTTCAATCGAGTAAAGGTATTGTATAAACATGTTACGACATTGATGAAAGCCATTTTCAGCAATATTTATCTTAGTTTCTATTTAGTAAAAAAAGAGGTAAATATTTTTAAAACCTATTTAAGGAGTTGGTGAACCCTAAAAAATTAAAAATGTTAAATTTAGTTAAATTTTAAAATTTGGATAGTAATCATTATTTATACAATCTGGTTTTTAGGATTTACGGCCTAACAGCCCTAAATCCTAGCAAAAATTAGGGTTTAGGGTCTAGGTTTAGGGCCTAAAGGCCCCAAACCCCAAACCCTAGACCCTAAATAGATGTAATATCCATCCTAGTTTCTATTTAGTAAAAAAAGAGGAAAATATTTTTAAAACCTATTTAAGGAGTTGGTGAACCCTAAAAAATTAAAAACCGTTAAATTTAGTTAAATTTTAAATTATAGACAGAAATTGCTAGATATTGAATTATTAATTTTTATAACCAGACAAAACAGACTATTCAAAGCAATGTTGAAGAAGAAATGGAATTTGAAGAAACTGAAACACAAGACAATCAAGATCAAGTTCAAGACCAAGAAGCAAGCAAGAAACCGAAAATGAACAAGTGGAAGAAGAGGACAGAGAAAAAGGTAAATAAATCACTATATTAAACGTGTTATTCACTAAACTGTCCATAGTAATCAATAAATTACACATTCTAATCACTATATTGTATCACTGTTAAAGTTGCAATTTTATAAACATGATAACATTGAAGGTGAAGATAAAGAGATAAAGAGAAAAAGGGCAAATTTGAGAATTCCGAAAAAGAAAGCTGCAAAACTGGTCACTGAGGTAAATCATATGGATAATAAAAGTAAATTCTTGTGCTTCCTTTATAGTATCTAACATTTTTTTTATTTTAAAAAATATCAATCAGATTGAAGGTGCTGTGCATATCAATAAACAAAAAGGAGATTTAAAAATCAGGAATTCTCCAAGACTTTTTAGCCAAATGGTATACTACCTCTCAAAAGAACAAAAGGAATGGGTTAGAGATTCTGGATTCGAGCATCTAGTTGATTTCCTGTTTGGAATTGTTGCCATCAAAGCTTGCATATAACATCTTTCATATTTTTGACCATAACCATGTTTCTTTGAGGCTGAAACATTCAAACATAGAAATCACCGAGGAAGATGTTTTTGATGTGTTGGGAATCCCCTATGGAGGAAACTTTATCATGCTGGCATCAGGAGACAAGTACCAGAAGAGGACTGAACAGTGGTTAGAACAATTTCCTGCTGGCAAAAGGGAACAAATTACAACTGGAATGGTGGTCGATCTAATGAATGGTCAAGGGCTGAATGAAAATTTCAAACTGAATGTTGTTATAGTTTTGTCAAATGTCATGTTTGGAACACCAGCACATGCATACATTGACAAACAACTTCTTAAGTTGGATAGCGAACTTGATAATTTGTGCAAGTTTAATTGGGCAGAGTACCTAATTTCCTACCTCGTCAAAGCAACTGATAGTTGGAACAAAAATAATTATGTTTTCTTCTGGGGATCTATGGTTTTTTTTATGGTAAAAATTGTATTTATTTGTATTATGTAAATTGTTATTTTTTAGAAATAAATGTATTTATAAATCTGTTGTTATGTAGTTATTCTATATAGACCGAGTACGCCACAGAGGAATCAACTTTGTTGAGAGGCACTTTCCGTCTTACAAAGGTTGGCATGAGGAACTGTTAAAACAAAGACAAGCACTTGAAGTGTTCAACAGAGTTTTTGGTGTTGGTGCTGTTTTGCCACCATTGAGGGAATATTTGGAACAACAATCACAGAAGGAAAATATATCCAAAAAGGCAAAATTTAAAACCATTAAACATTTGTTCATTTTTTTTTCAATACTTTGTTAAATTGATTAATTCTTTATGTTTTAAATTCCAAGCAAAAGAACTTGGATAACAATGAATATACTGGATTTGGAGCTGGTAATGATGACTGGGAACAGAGTCAGGATGGACGAAAGAAAGATGATATTGTAAAAGATCAAAATCAGGTAATTTAAAAAATCATCGATCTTAATACAATATTACATAAAAAACCACTACTAACAATTAAAAAAAACACAGCGTGACAAAGATGCTGAAAAAGAAATGGAAATTACGCAGAGTGATTCAGGAAAAACACATGAGGAAAAGGTATAATCACTACTTCTTGAACTTTAATCACTAATTTACTACTATAAAATCATTAATACTTGATAGTTTAATCACCAGTTTTTGCTTATTAATCACTAATTACAACTTGTATTTTATCTTATATAATGTCTCCTAAAATATATTGCATATACAGGATGAAATTGAAAAATTGCGAGAGAGAGCAAATGATTTAATTGAATCAAAGATTCTGTTTGATACGGATCTGGAGTGTGCATTAGTAAAAGATCCAAAAAATCAGAACTTATTGATGATTAAAGATTTGATCAATGAAGTCTTTATTCCAAAAAGCCAAGGAGATACTTCTGCAAATAAAAAAAGCAATCAAATCAGAAAAGGCAACAGCAAACAGACGAAGCAGATGTTGAACTGGGAGATGAAGAATTTGATGAAGAATTGGCCGATATTGATCTTGTTGAATACGTGAGAGCTACACAAGGAAATCTTTCCAACTTTGGTCTAGAGGAAGACAATGATGGAATTCCATCTTTTTCTCTTGGAATTGATGAAGATATATATGGAGAAGAGAGTACTGATTACATTACTCCTAAGCTAACAATCAGAGAGAGAAGCACACGTCTCCAAAAGTTGGGTAGATTTGGTAAATCACCATATGTTGAGAAAATGGTAAACATTGAATCAAATTTTACAAGTCAGGAGGTTGGATTATGGAGATTTACACTACAAAAAAGAGATTTAATGTAAGTACTCCATATTTGTTATATTCAATTATACACTGGAGTATATAATTAAAGCCGTACAATAACCAATTAACTATTGACAGGGAGATGATGTTTAGCATGGATGATTTCTTTTGCATAAGGGAAGATATGCAAACTCTGAAAATCAACAATAATTTAGCAAGTGCAGTAATCAACACATACGCAATTATTCTGAATGATAATGAAAAGTACAAGGCAGAGGAATCTCCATTGCGTATATTCTGTACTATTGATTGTGTGGTAATCAATCTATTCATTAATATTCATAAATATTATAAATTATTTATCAATGTCCAGTTCTAATTTCAAAACATACATATTTAACAGCATCCAAGTTTGGATATTGACAAGAGCGTTACTACAACATATCCGATATTTGCTGAGAATATGGACAAGATGCTTAAAAAATTCAAGAGGACAAGGCTTGATAGTATGGACATGGTAAAATTCAAAATTACTATATGAGCATTTCTATTCAATTTACTACAATATTATTTCCATGTTTACAAATTTGATACCAAATTTATTGCAGGTGTTGTGACGACTGAGAATTTTTCGGCGTAATTAAGTCAATAAAGTATGTGTTATGTGATGTGATTATTATTATTATGTGAGTAAGTGTTGATTAATTGTCTTTTCTGTATATTAGAATATAGGAGCGTAAGTAAAAGCGTTCCAATTTAAAGAGTCAGCTTAGAAGTTAAGCTGTGTTGTCGGGCCGTCAGGTAGAACAGAACTCGTCCTAATAAAGATTTAAAGAATATAAAATGTGAATGATGTGTGATTGAGTGAAATGAATGTTTAAATAAAGTATTTCGTCCTAAGTGACGTGTCGGTCGATAGTGATAATGAGAAGCGTAATCGAAACGCTGAGCGTCGGGCTGTCAGGCTGAACGTGACCCGATACACGTAAAAAGGGGTAAAGATTAAAGAAGGACAAATTCTCTGATCAGACCTGAGTTGTTATGTGATCGTATATGTGTGATTTCTTGTCTGTGTGCGTGACTATGTGCTTTGTGACATTTTTATGAATTTAAAGGAATTATTTGATTTGAATAAAGGTTTATTTTGAAAGGAATATGTCCTAAGTCCAATCATGTATAAGGATTTAGGAATAACTTTTATGTAATCTGTTTTGATTTCATTGATATTAATAAAGACTTGTTTTGTTTTTATTACGGGCTTTATCTATTTAAGTGTTTAAATAAGATATACCATAGTTTAGAGTAAAACTTTTTATGGATTATGATGAGATCAAAATAGTGAGACCTAAAAAGATGATAACTCTAAACTTAAAAAGTTCCTGGTCATAGGATTACTAACTGGTAATTAATAATCCGCAAAGATCGGTACATACTATGCTTGCTTCATTATGAAGGATGTCTGTTCTCATAGACATTTGTGTGGTGACACTATAGCTAGTATGTAGGTGCTTATTATGGAATAAGTTCACTGAACATGACTCGCCCAGCTGAACAACTAATGGAGTTCACTCACGTGTCTGCAGTTGTTCGCTTAGTGATAGTTGTACAAGTATCCTTAGACTTGAGGTCATCATAGTCATCTTGTGTACACTGAACTATGCTTTGGTTTAGTTCTTAGTCTCCAGGGACAATTATTAGGGCTCTTCTGGGTATAGGAATTTGTACACGAAGATAGTGTATGATCAATAAAGGATCTACCCCTTCCAGTGAAGGAAGCGAATGATCAAGGCTGATCCACTTATGCTAGTTCAGGAATCTCTGGCCAGAGTGAATGAAATTAGAAAGGAGTTTCTAATTTGCATAGAACTACGCATAGTAAATGGTAAGCAAGTGATTGAATTAGATAGGCTTGACACGAGATCCATGCCTTGTATTTAATCGGGACATTGTAGGGTAGAAGGAGTTTATTGTACGGTAACTATTCACTGACAGGTTCTTGGTATTCTAAGCAGTGAATTCATATTATCCGGATAGTCGCGATATGTTGAGAAGCATCACTCACGATGTAGAATAAATGTGATTAATTAATTAATCATATTTAATAAATTAGAGAATTTATATAAATAATGATAAAATAGTTTTATTATTATTTATTTCTACTACCGGCTTAATATTGAACCTACAGGGTCACACCATAAAAAGAGAATGATTTTATGGTGGAGGAATTAATTAATAATGGCTAATAATTATTTATTTGTGAAATAAATAATTAATTGGCAAATTTAATAATTGATTAAATGAGATTTAATTGATTATAAATTAATTAAGAAAAGTTCTTAATATTATTAATTAAGGATTTAATTTTTGGAAATTAAATCAAGAGAGAGAATTATTTCTAAAGTGTTTAGAAAATGGATTAATAATTAAAAGGTGTTTTAATTATTAATGAGAATAATAAATGGGATAATAATAATATTATTTATGGGAAAATTTCAGCTGAAAATTTTGCCTATAAATACACTATTATAGACCCTATTTTATTCTAACCCTAGAAACCCAAAAGTTTCAGAAAACCAAATTCTCTCCACCTCCTCCTCCTCCTAAAAGTCGTTTTCTTGGTGGATACCGGTGGAGTGCTTCACACTTGAGGAGCAACTGCTAAGGATCTCTGATCGTTATCTCCGAATTATTTTAAAAGGTTAGATTCGATCCCTCGAATTTTTATTCACGATTTATATGCTTTTATTTGGATTTTGTGTGTGTAAAAGTGTTTTGCCACGCCCCACTGTGATTAAAAATCTAACATTGGTATCAGAGCATAGGTTGTATGCATATAGATCTGTGGTAAAAATTTCAGAATTTTATGTGCTTGTATGAATTAATTATGATTTTTACAAGTTATATCATGGATTAATTTTGTCTGATGAGAAATTGTTTCTCAGGATAATTTTGAATGTTGATCTGGGTTCTACAAGTGTTGTAGATCGTCTGGGTATTTTTTTTCATAATTTTAGGATGTATAGATTTTTTATTATGAATTTTTGAAGTTCTTACAATTAAATTCGTAATTAAATAATTATATATATATATATGAATTGTATGTATGTATAAATCTGTCATATGCATCTGTGTGTCCCTGTTGATTGCACGGATTAAAAGAAGGAGACATAACACATGTGATGTGCTGCGGCACAGAAAGAGAGATCTGACAGCACGGCGATCGAAAAATGGCGACTGACGTAAACAGGCAAGGGACCGCGCGTCGACCACGCGCGCGTGGGGCTCACGCGCTGGCGTGCCACGCGCGGCGCGTGGAAGACACGCGCTGGTGACGACGTGCTGACATCAGCAGATGACGTCATGCTGACGTCAGCATAGGGGTTAGGGGCGCGTGAGGCGCGTGGGCGCGCGTGGGGGGAGGTCTGACACGCGCCTGACAGCGCGTGTGCGCGTGGCGGCGCGTGGGACACCTTCTCGGGGCGCGTGAGAGCGCGTGGGAGCTCAGAATTGGGCGATTTTGGTGCCGTTGGATTCGTCGTTTCGAGACGCTTCTAATGGTATATTATATGATATTTTATGAAATTGTTTCGAACTGTTTATAGCTAACAGAAGTGTTTTAAGCTGTTTTTAACTGTTTAAATTGCTTTTAAATACTTCATGTGATACATAGAGATGTATATTGCTTAGACCAATGTGCTAGATGATAAAACATGCCTACCTTGATGTTTATTCATGTTGATATATATGATATATGCTTAGTTTATCATGCGATGATAGATTTAGGTGAACTTAAATAAACATAAGGCGTTTGTTAGACAACCTGGTATAGTGAAATTGTTTCATAACCTTAAGAATAATATTATGAAAACAATCATGAGATTCTTGTGTTTGTGAAACACATAATTGAATATGAATTTTCGATATGAGAGAAAGGATGATTCTGTCAACAACAGATTTCTCTCTGTAAGAAAGGGTTATTAAGTGACGCCTCTTGACAATGCTCCACCTGATCTGGGAATCATCTGATTATTGATTATTGATTTGAAATATTTAATTTAAAAGGAAGAATCTCTTTATAATATGATTATGATTGTAACGTAATATAATCCCTCTAATATTAAATAATATCAAGTAGTAATTGGCCAATGATACAACGGGCTTGTGTCGGTCATAGCCTTCCAACATGGTAGAAAGTAGTTCTTATTTTTGAATCATTGTCGTTTCGTGCCACAGCCGAGGGCTTTGATTTCGAAATAAGAAATACTTGTCTATTACATAGAGATGTGTACATTGAATAAGAATCTAAAGGTCGTTACGTGCCACAGCCGTGGGCCTTTGGGGACTGATTCAATTATACGGAATGTTGGGTTAGACTTGACTTAGAATATTGAGTTTGTCATGCCACAGCCGTGACTCAATTATTCAAGAGGCTAAAGTTTGATTAGGGAATAACATTAGATGTAATTGACAAGAGTTGTCTGCCTATTGAACATTACATGGCGTTTCGTGCCACAGCCGGGGTTGTGTAATGGAATGTAGGATCCCTATTCCCACTAGCATTATGAATGCTTAATTTTTCATGTAGGGGTTGAATAAATTAGGAAAACTAGTGGGAGCCACTTATGAATAAAGACCCGATTCATATAGTGTTTTTGAAATGAAATCGAATATTTGCTAAGTGTTGTTATGTGTTTATCATTTACAGATTTACTTTGTATGTTATGTCTTCTGCACTATCACTCAGGAGCATACTAGATGCTCACAAATTGACTGGTCCTAATTATGCTGACTGGCTTCGAAACTTGTGAATTGTTCTCAGGATTGAGAAGCTGGAATACATGATTGACTCACCTAAGCCTACTGAACCTGCCAGTGATGCACATGATGATGAACATGTTGTGTATCGTAAGTGGATAGATGATGCGAATGTTGCTCAATGCATCATGCTAGCTTCCATGAACATTGAGCTACAGAAGCAACATGAGCATATGGATGCTCACACTATCCTCATTCATCTACAAGAGTTGTATGATGTGGCGGGGAGGACAGCTCGATATGAGATATCGAAGGAGTTGTTCGGATGTAGGATGTCTCAGGGATCATCTGTGAATGACCATGTACTTAAGATGATCAATTTGATTGAACGTCTTGGACAACTTGGTTTTGCCATGGATGGGGAGCTGAGCCAAGACTTGGTCTTGCAATCGCTTCCGAGTTCGTTCTCGCAGTTTGTTGTGAACTTTAACATGAATAAGGTGGATGTCAGCCTGCCTGAACTCCACAACATGTTGAAGACTGCGGAATTGAATTTTCCCCCTAAGAAGAGTTCTGTTCTTCTAATTGGTGAAGGTTCCAATCCTAAGAAAAGGAAGAGGAACTCTTCCAAGAAGAAGAAAGTAGGTGAGAAAACGCCGGTTCCACCAAAAGCTGAAGACCCCAAGAGCAAAGTTGTTTGCTTTCACTGTAACAAGGTGGGGCACTGGAAGAGGAACTACAAGGTTTACCTTGCAGAATTGAAGAAGAAGGGTAGTGAGACTACCGCTTCTGATTCAGGTATGTTCATGATAGAAGTGAATATGTCATTTCTACTTGGGTATTAGATACCGCCTGTGGTTCTCATATCTGCAATTTGTTGCAGAGACCAAGGAGAAGTAGGACTCTTGAGGAAGAGGATGTGATTCTACTGATGGGAAATGGAGCAAGAGTTGCTGCTGAAGATGTAGAATCATTTCATTTACATATGCCTACGGGCAAGACTATTGTTTGAAATAATTGTTATTTTGTTCCCTCGATTGTGAGGAATATTATTCCCATGTTAGACTTGGGTGGATTTTTCATTTATTATTGAGAATAATGAATGTTCTATTCTTAGAGATAATATTCTTTATGGACGTGGTACTTTAAATAATGGTCTGAATATATGTGACATAATTTACTTCAGATTGAACAAACTAATAAAAGAAAAGGGATGATGAAAATCTCACTTTATAGTGGCACTGCAGTCTCCATTTAGTGGACATGGAGAGAGGACTGCAAATTTGCTAGGAATGGTACACACAGATGTATGTGGACCAATGTCTAAGCAAGCCATGGGTGGATTTTCATACTTCATTACTTTCATAGATGATAGATCTGAATTCGGATATGTGTTTGATAAAACACAAGTCTGAGGCCTTTGAAAGGTTCAAAGAATATAAGTATGAAGTGGAGAAACAACCAAACATAGTATTATAACTCTTCGATCAGATCGAGGTGGTGAATACTTTAATGGAGTGTTTCTAGATTATCTCAAAGTAAATGGTATAGTCTCCCAGTGGACTCCTCCAGATTGGTATCTGAAAGGAGAAATCGAACTTTGTTAGACATAGTTCGGTCCATGATGAGTTATGCAAATCTTCCAGTATTCCTATGGGGTTATGCATTGGAAACCTCAGCATATTTACTGAATAAGGTGCTTTCCAAAATCTGTTCCTCAAACTTCGCATGAGATATGGAAAGAAAGGAAACCGAGTCTTAAACACGTTAAGATTTGGGGATGTCCAGCTTATGTCAAGTAAGTTGACCCAGACAAGCTGGAATATCGATCCGAAAATGTAGTATTGTGGGATATCCTAAAGAGACTTTAGGGTATTACTTTTGCACCGATCATCGGGTGTTTGTCTCCAGACATGCTACCTTCTTGGAAAAGGAGTTTATCCTTGAAGGAAACAGTGGGAGCAAAATTGAACTTAATGAAGTTCAAGAAGCACAAACTACTACATATTGAGTGGAAACACCTGTTCTGACTGAACAACCTTTTGTGGAACAACCCATTCATAGATCAGGGAGAGTGTCTCGCCAACCTGAGAGGTAATATGGCCTTGTCATTGAGAATGACAATGAGTTGTCAATCATTTGATGATGACGACCCTGTGACCTATAATGAGGCTATGAGTAGTGTTGACTCAGAGAAATGGCATAGTGCCATGAAATCCAGAATGGAATCTATGTATACGGTATAGAAAAGATAGATTATAGCAGATGGCCAGGTGGAGACCTATAAGGCCAGGCTTGTGGCAAAAGAATTCAAACAAAGGTAATGGATTGACTTTGATGAAGCCTTTTACCTGTAGCCCTGTTATAATCAGTTCGGATTTTGCTTGCGAATGCTGCTTACTACGACTATGAGATCTGGAAAATAGCCAGATGGTTTTCTTTCCAAGGGAAATGAAAACCTAGTGTATAAGCTGTTGTGAACCATATGTGGTTTAAAGCAAGCTTCTCGTAGATGGAACACCCGTTTTGATGAGACAATCAAAGAGTTTGATTTTATCAAAAACGTGGATGAACCATGCGTCTACAAAAGGGTTAGTGGGAGCGCGATAACATTTCTTATATTGTATTGAATTAGAGTTGACACACATAACAACATAGCAGACCCACTCACAAAGCTACTTTTTGAAAGTCACTTTGATCGTCATAAAGATGAGATGGGTATTAGATACCAGAGTGATTGACTTTAGTACAAGTGGGAGATTGAAAGGAATATGTCCTAAGTCCAATCATGTATAAGGATTTAGGAATAACTTTTATGTAATCTGTTTTGATTTCATTGATATTAATAAAGACTTGTTTTGTTTTTATTACGGGCTTTATCTATTTAAGTGTTTAAATAAGATATACCATAGTTTAGAGTAAAGCTTTTTATGGATTATGATGAGATCATAATAGTGAGACCTAAAAAGATGATAACTCTAAACTTAAATAGTTCCTGGTCATAGGATTACTAACTGGTAATTAATAATCCGCAAAGATCGGTACATACTATGCTTGCTTCAATATGAAGGATGTCTGTTCTCATAGACATTTGTGTGGTGACACTATAGCTAGTATGTAGGTGCTTATTATGGAATAGGTTCACTGAACATGACTCGCCCAGCTGAACAACTGATGGAGTTCACTCACGTGTCAGCAGTTGTTCGCTTAGTGATAGTTGTACAAGTATCCTTAGACTTGAGGTCATCATAGTCATCTTGTGTACACTGAACTATGCTTTGGTTTATTTCTTAGTCTCCAGGGACAATTATTAGGGCTCTTCTGGGTATAGGAATTTGTACACGAAGATAATGTATGATCAATAAAGGATCTACCCCTTCCAGTGAAGGAAGCGAATGTTCAAGGCTGATCCACTTATGCTAGTTCAGGAATCTCTGGCCAGAGTGAATGAAATTAGAAAGGAGTTTCTAATTTGCATAGAACTACGCATAGTAAATGGTAAGCAAGTGATTGAATTAGATAGGCTTGACACGAGATCCATGCCTTGTATTTAATCGGGACATTGTAGGGTAGAAGGAGTTTATTGTACGGTAACTATTCACTGACAAGTTCTTGGTATTCTAAGCAGTGAATTCATATTATCCGGATAGTCACGATATGTTGAGAAGCATCACTCACGATGTAGAATAAATGTGATTAATTAATTAATCATATTTAATAAATTAGAGAATTTATATAAATAATGATAAAATAGTTTTATTATTATTTATTTCTACTACCGGCTTAATATTGAACCTACAGGGTCACACCATAAAAAGATAATGATTTTATGGTGGAGGAATTAATTAATAATGGCTAATAATTATTTATTTGTGAAATAAATAATTAATATGCAAATTTAATAATTGATTAAATGAGATTTAATTGATTATAAATTAATTAAGAAAAGTTCTTAATATTATTAATTAAGGATTTAATTTTTGGAAATTAAATCAAGAGAGAGAATTATTTCTAAAGTGTTTAGAAAATGGATTAATAATTAAAAGGTATTTTAATTATTAATGAGAATAATAAATGGGATAATAATAATATTATTTATGGGAAAATTTCAGCTGAAAATTTTGCCTATAAATACACTATTATAGACCCTATTTTATTCTAACCCTAGAAACCCAAAAGTTTCAGAAAACCAAATTCTCTCCACCTCCTCCTCCTCCTAAAAGTCATTTTCTTGGTGGATACCGGTGGAGTGCTTCACACTTGAGGAGCAACTGCTAAGGATCTCTGATCGTTATCTCCGAATTATTTTAAAAGGTTAGATTCGATCCCTCGAATTTTTATTCACGATTTATATGCTTTTATTTGGATTTTGTGTGTGTAAAAGTGTTTTGCCACGTCCCGCTGCGATTAAAAATCCAACATATTTAACCTTCATGCATTTTTATAAAATCATCCGACTAAGATAAAAACATGGGATTTGTTTTGTTATCTTCATAGTAGTCCTAGAGACTTTTTAAAAATAATGAATGGATTTATTTGGTGGTCATTGCATTTTAATTGATTTTTATGTGGAAAAATGTTATTATTAAGGCGAGCTTGCAAAATTCATATAAAATCAACCGTCCGCTCAAAAATCTATTATGAGTAATGGTTGAAAAGCTAATTTTGAGATCTACGTATTAAAATTGTCACTTACAATAATTTTTGACTTTCCGACAGAGATATATTTTATAATTTATTTTTATTATATTTGAGTAAAAAGAAAGAATCAATTAGGCATAAAAGGGATTTAGTAGATTACTAAAATGCCCCTGCCTTTGATAGTTTATAAACCATCTCCCCCCCTTTTTCTTTTCTTTCCCGTGCACTCCACTCTCCCCTTCTCTTTTCTTTTTCACTCTCTCTCTCTCGGCTACTCTCTCTCTCTCTCGGCTCTCTCCATCTCTCATCTCTCTCTTGCATGCAACACTCAAACCTCACTCAAACTCAAAGATATTGCTCTCTTTAGTCTCTATTTTCGGTATATATCTCAATTTCCACTTGTATGTAAGTATTGTGTAAGTGTTTTGATGTTGATCTCTATGGTTGTGTTCAAGGAGATTGATTTCTTGATATAAAACTATAAGAGTGAATTCGAGACGATTATGTGGTTTAAAACTAAAGAGGAGACCCGTTGCGGGCTCTCTTAAGTTCGACCACCACCGGCTATGATCCAAGGAGAGCCGATGGAGTTTTAATGATGTGTTAAATTGATTTTTTTAGCCTTGCATGTTTAGTTTTGAAAAATCAAAAGAGTTTTGGTATTTCTTTTAAAACTTGAGTATGTGATTGAAAATGGATTTATTTGGATTATTGATGTGTGTGAAAGTTGTATGATGATTAGGAAATCAAAAATTTAAGGTTGCATGTTGGGTTATAATTCAGCTTTGTGCTAATTAAAAAGGGGAATTGAATTTGATGACTTGATCTTAGCTTAGTTAATATATAAAGTAATTGCATGTTGGTTTTAAAGAAGAACAAGTTATGCATGTCAATGTTTAGTCCTTGAGTTGTGAATCTTGATTTTTGCCGAATAGAAAATGGGTTTAGAAGAGATTTACTTGATGATTAAGTGAATGCATGTGTGACGATTGAATAATTTGGTTAAAGTCTAAGTCATTATTGATGTTTTGATTTGTGATTCGAGAATCTTGATGAAAATGAATTGAATGGTTAAGGTATAAAACAAGTGGGAAATGTGATATACAACTTTGCATGTCAAAATTGATCCTTGCATGTGTGATTTATTGAAAAACCCGAATGGGGCTTATGCATTAAAACAGAATTAAGTTGATTTTTGCTAATTATCTTAGTGGCTAGTGAGAACTTGATTGCATGACAATTATTGGGTGGTTTTTGTGTTCGAATTTTAAAAGTTAAAAGAATGTGTTGATTTTCGATTCTTAATGAGATTATGATTCGGATTTTTGATTAAAAAGGATGAAGTTTAATTGCGTAAATGACTCTTGTGATTTGCATTATTTGTGTTCGATTATATGAGATGAATTCGAGTATACATGGTTGTGTTTTATGTGAATGGCCGAATAGAATACAAGTAGAAAATGAATGAATTGGTTCTAATCCCTTGCTAAGTAATTGCATGTGAAATTCTAGAAGAAAGGTGACTTATTTGTGGTTGTTTTGATTCGAATTAAAGTATATGGAAATGGGATGATTGATTTGTATTATTTATGGTTGTCTTGTTGCCTTTAAGATGACTTTAAGGTCGATACTACAAGTTTTACCGTTTGTTTATTCGTATAAGAATTTCTAGTAAAGAGAGCTATGTGTACTATTATAAAGTACGATTTGACTTCGAATTAAGAAAAGGATGTTTATAAGACGATGGTCGAGTATATAAAGGTGTAAAGGTTAAGAGTAAAATATATATGACATGTGATGTGCTATGTGCTTATGTGTATAAGCGATATTCGTATACTCGGGTCAAAGTTATAATCGAGTTATCATATTGAGTGATTGTTCCGGGAACGAGAGTTGAGAAACTGATTAAGTTTTTGGTTTTTTTATTGTAGATTCGGAGCGTGTGGGCATTCAGGCTAGGAAAGGAAAAGGTATACTAGGTGGCAGTAGTTCAACCTTCAGGAAAGCAAATTCTGGCAAGTAACTCTGATTACTTGTGTAAATGATTATAAAGAGAATGTTGTTCATACCATGTAGAGTATTGAACTATTTAATTAGTGAAACCATGATATTGATTTGAGATACCTTGCCTTTGATCTTGATAAACTGTTATTGATAAGCTTACCGATTCAACCCTTTGATAACCTGTCCTTTCTGTTCAAGTTATTTATTAAGCCATGAATTGTATTGAACCCTATAATTATCTTTGCGAACCCTGTTTAATGATACTTTATTTCCTGATCACCCTATTGGTCCCTAAACAGATGTTGATCCTTCTAACTTAAGTACCTTGTTATCCTTGATACAGAATCCTTAAGAATTGTTCCTTGCTTATCCTTGAATCACTCCCTGAACTTTGTTTTTTTAAAAATCTGACTTAAGAATGAGTTTCGACTCGACAGAGTCTGAATGATTTCATATTCTTGGTAATGATAAAATGGATTTTAGAAAACCTATTTGTTTTTCCAACTCAAGGTTTTCCAAACGTATTTCTGATGGATTGGATTGGGACGTAAAAGGCTAGTGGGACTAGTCCAGTCATGGTAAGAGGCTAGCGGGGCTAGTCCAACTCAAGGCTGAAATTATACCGATTGGTACCTTAAAGACCGGATGGAGGTCGGTACGGGCTGATCACCCGTATTATAATGAAATGGAAAGATAAAAGTGATCCAATCAAGGGTTCTAATTGATTATTTAAAAGGGAACTGAAACTTTCTGATTAGTAGATTGATTCTTAAAAATGAAAATGGTTTATATTGTTTTGAAAAGAGTTGATTATGTTAAAGTGGAGCTTAAAGCTCGAGAACCCCGATTTTAATCCGTTGATCATAAATTTGATCTCATAAAGTGAAATACTGTTGCTTTCCTCTTTCTGAAAGATCTATTCTGATCCTTTAATGATTTGTGATGAATGTCGGCTTTCGTCTTGCATTGAGCCGTGTTCCTTGAAAGCCCCACATTATCCTTCAAAACCTTTCCTTAACCCAAAAGCTGGAAATCTGCCACCTAGAATAAACAAAGTAGAATGCCCTGAGTATGGTAAAGTGTATTATGGAATTGATATTGTAGAACTGCTTTATAGTTACTTGCTGAGTTTTATACTCTTATGTTTTGTTTTAATCTTACCATGGTAGTTAAGCAAGAAGATGGCCAGGCTTAGGCGCACTGCTCGTAAGAGCGTACCTGGTGGTCCCTACCGTGTTGAGGTCTTCTGGTTGCCATAGCAGGTAGTGGTATTTTTGAGTGAGCACACGCCTTGAAGGAAATCTGTAAAGATACAATGGGTTATCTGTCGGTTCCCAGCCGGAATCGATATTGTTTATTTAATAATAATTTGGGGTTGTAAGTTATATTTTATGATTGGTAGTTGTAATCTTGTCTCATACTTTATCTTGTTGATCCTGTTAGTAGTTAATCGGGGTTTATGTTTATTTAATTATTAGATTAAAGGTGTATGAGTCCTCATTTCCCAACCCCGAGATTGAGGGCATCACAAGTTGGTATCAGAGCTACAGGATCTAGTCCCTGAGACAAGTTAGGAATAAAAGGGGTATTTTGGGTATATATCTATATCGCGAGAGAGTTCGACTCATATAGAGTTGAGTTAGACTATTAGGTATAGTCTAAGGAAAGTGTGTATCAGTTAGAGTGGAAACTAGAGTTAGGGTGTGAGTTAGCTGGAAGCTTTATTTAACCCTAACATTGTTTGTTGGTTGCTGTTTTGTGTTTTCTCTCAGGATCCCATTACTGGTAGTGACTCAGACTCAGAGATTAGTTTGACCGGTACCCAGTGGACCCCATTCCACCATCTCCAGAGGAGCCTGTGTATGTTGGTTCAGACCCAGAAGAGGACCCTTCTGAGAGTAGTGAGATCCCTATGCATATTTCACCCTTGAGGCCAGATTCAGAGACCCCTGCCCCTGAGCCAGAGTCTGAGATGCCTAAGACTGTACCTATCAGTGTGGGTGGCAAGTTAGCCCAGGATCGAGACTTTGTTTACTCCCGCATTCCTGAGTTGGGAGCTTTGGTGGATAGGTTGATTCGAGACTCTAGGCAGAGAACTTCAGTAGTGATGGAGGAGTGGAGAGCTAGGATTCAGTTGGTGGAGCAGGTTTCCAGGAGGAGATTGGATGAGGGACCATCCACTAGTGATGCTGATGCTGAGGCCCGAAGGCTGCATAAGATCATTCGCTGGATGTTGGTTGTGTTGAGAGAGATTCTGGACGATTAGACGGGACTGTTGGTTGAGCCCATAGATTGTTGTTTTTCAGCGCCAGTAGGCTTTGGGATACTTGGTCAGATGCCGGGATCCCTTTTTCATTTATCTTGTTGTATTTCAGAACTATGATGGTAGCAGTAGCTGTTATAAGTTAGGGGTAGATAGGGGGATATTTTCCAGTTTTTCCTATGTTTAACCCTGCTATATTATTGTACCTTATTTCAGAACCTGTGATAGCCAGACTTATCTTTATGTACCCTTTGTTTAAATAAATCCATTGTCTTATTTTCCATTGTGTACCTTAAATATCTCATAAACTGTTCTCAATATCATGTTTCCATGCAACCATGTTTTCGTATAACCATGTTTAAAGATCATAAAACCCTACTCTGTGCCATGATAAAACAACACTAATATGAGAATTATGTAGTAATAGGATTGCATGTGCAAATTGGGTAAATCTTAAAATCCGCGAAAGAGATTTTATAGAAACTGTTGTTATATGCCATGCCATCGTATTGCTAAATAATTGCTCAATCAGGTTTGTAAGAAATGGCCAACTCACCAGATCACCAAGAAGAAGAATAAATTCCAATCCAAGACCCAGAAGTAAACCCAGAAACCACCATGATGAGCAGACTTGCTCAGCTTTTGCAACAACCTGTGGCCCCTAAAGTTGGAAACTTCAAACACTTTCAATCTGTACATCCCCCAGAGTTCTTAGGTTTTCCAGACCCAATTAAAGCTCAGTCGTGGTTGAGAGAAATGGAAAAAGTTTTTGAGTTAGCAGAAGTTAAGGACGACAAGAAAGCTCAGTATGCAAGTTATTACCTGGAAGATAAAGCAAGTTTCTGGTGGGAGTCTTCGAAGGCGTTGTTGGAAGGCAAGGACTTAACATGGGAAAGGTTCACTGAAATGTTTCTGGAGAAGTATTTGCCGAGCTATTTGCAAGATCAATTAAAAATGAAATTTATGGAACTTAGACAGGAGGATATGTCAGTAGCAGAGTATGAAGTGAAGTTCTCGGAATTGTCTAGATTCGTACCTGAATATGTGAATATAGAAGCAAAGAAGGCTAAGAGGTTACAACAGGGACTTAAGCCATGGATTAGGAGTCAAGTAGCATTGTTAGAGATCAAGAATTATGCTGCCTTGGTTCAAAAGGCAATGATAGTGGAAGGTGAGCGTGAAGCTGCACAGAGAGAAAATGAAGGAAGAAAGAGGAAATTTGAAAGCTCAGAGCAAGAGCAAGGAAGTTCAAAGTTTAGAGGGAAGTTTGGTAAGAATGGTGGAGGTCAGAACCAAAAATTTCAGAAGTTTAAACCCAGTAACGGAGCTCAGAAGAACCGTTTCCAGAAAGCAGGACAACCGGGGAAGGATAACAGGCCCCAGATTCAAGAATGCAAGAATTGTGGAAAGAGACACCCGGGAAGGTGTAATAAGTTGGATGTAACGTGTTTTAAGTGCAACCAGAAGGGGCATTACTCTTCAGAATGCCCAAGTGGAGTGAGGAAGCCTGATTTGGCTTGTTTCAAGTATGGTAAAGTGGGCCATATGGCCAGGAATTGTAAAGAGCCTGTTCAGAAGGCTAATGTTCTCAGGATTGCTGGACCGCCGTCTCTCCCAGCACCACCAGCTCAACCCAGATCCAGGACCTTTAACATGACGATGAAAGATGCGGTGCAAGATTTGGACGTGGTAGCAGGTATGCTTGTTATTAACTCAGTAGAAGTAAAAGTATTGATGGATTCTGGAGCAACTAGATCTTTTATCTCTGAAAGTATTCTTGATAAGTTAAATTGTGTTGCGTACCCTCTAGAACCTAATTTGATTATAGAGGTAGCAAATCAAGAGAAAGTTATTGCTAGCAAAGTTTGTCCCGATTGTGATGTGACTATAGAAGGTCGGCACTTTTCTGCTGACTTAATTCCCTTTAAGTTAGGAGAATTTGAGGTTATACTAGAAATGGATTGGTTGTCAAACCATGAAGTGCAAATAGAATGTAAAAATAAAAAGGTGAAGTTAAGAACCAAGGATGGTGAAGAGGTGATATTTAAAGGAAAGAGGCAAGAGAAGAAATTTCTAACGGCTATTGAGGTGAGAAGATTAATACGACAAGGATGCGAAGTATATTTGCCTCATGTCATGGATATGAAGAAGGAATCTTCAAGGATCGAGGATATTCCGATAGTAAGAGATTTTCCGAATGTGTTTCCTGATGAATTACCTGGACTACCTCCAGACAGAGAGATCGAGTTTACGATTGATTTGGCTCTTGGAACGGAACCAGTATCGAAAGCTCCCTATCGTATGGCTCTAGTTGAAATGAAGGAATTGGCAGCTCAGTTACAAGAATTGTTGGACAAAGGAGTAATTCGACCGAGTGTATCCCCGTGGGGCGCACCGGTGTTATTTGTAAAGAAAAAGGATGGAAGTATGAGGTTATGCATTGATTACCGCGAACTGAATAAATTGATGATTAAGAATAAGCACCCTCTACCGCGGATCGATAATTTGTTTGACCAGTTAAAAGGAGCTTCATGTTTCTCCAAGATTGATTTAAGATATGGGTATCATCAATTAAATATTAAAGCAGAAGATATACCCAAGACTGCGTTTCGAACGAGATACGGGCACTATAAATTTTTGGTAATGGCATTTGGTTTGACAAATGCGCCAGCCACATTTATGGATCTTATGAACAGAGTGTTCAAGCAATATTTGGATAAGTTCATTATTGTGTTTATCGATGATATACTGATTTACTCCAAGACGGAAGAAGATCATAAGGAGCATTTGAGGATTTCCTTGGAAATTCAGAGGAAAGAGAAGCTGTACGCTAAGTTTTCAAAGTGTGAATTTTGGCTAAAAGAAGTGCAATTTCTTGGCTATGTAGTTAATAAAGAAGGAATCAAAGTGGACCCAGCCAAAATAGATGCTGTAATGAATTGGGAAAGACCCAAGACTCCTACAGAAGTCAGAAGTTTTCTGGGATTAGCCGGATATTACATTAGGTTTGTGCAAGATTTTTCTAAGATTGTTGTCCCATTAACGAAGTTGACAAGAAAGAACGAGAAATTTGGATGGACGGAAAAGTGTGAGGAAAGTTTTCAAGAGTTAAAGAAGAGGTTGGTAACCGCCCCAGTGTTAGTGGGGATAAAAAGGGGAATTTGTGATATTCAGTGATGCTTCATATAAAGGACTTGTATGCGTATTAATGCAACACGGGAAGGTAATAGCATATGCGTCAAGCCAGCTCAAGCCGCATGAACAAAAGTATCCAACGCATGATTTGGAATTGGCAGCAATTGTGTTTGCCCTTAAGATTTGGAGGCATTATTTGTACGGGGAAAAGTGCGAGATTTATACGGATCATAAGAGTTTAAAGTATATCCTTACTCAGAAGGCATTGAATATGAGACAAAGAAGGTGGTTGGAATTGATCAAAGATTATGACTGTGCGATAAACTATCATCATGGAAAGACAAATGTGGTAGCAGACGCTCTAAGTCGCAAGGAAAGGTTTAATATGTTAACGTCATCGGAAGAATTGATCAAAGATTTTGAAAAGATGGAAATAGAGGTGCGGACTCCAGAGTTTGGAGGTTAAGCTATATATGCGATGTCTTTTCAATCCAAAAATTTGGAAAAGATTCGATGCTGTCAAGAGCAAGTGATGAATCGCGAAAAGGATAAGTTGACGGGAGAAGAAATTAAAGCTCAAAAAGATGGAAAAGGAATATACCATGTTAATTCATGTATTTGGATACCTAATGTCGTGGAACTAAAGCACGAGATTTTGCAAGAAGCGCATAACTCGAGATTTTTAATACACCCTGGAAGTACGAAAATGTACCAGGATTTAAAAGAAATTTATTAGTGGCCAAACATGAAGAAGGAAATTGTAGAATGGATAAGTAAATGTTGCACATGCAAAAGAGTCAAAGCGGAACATCAAAGGCCGAGCGGATTGCTTCAGCCACTGGATATACCAGAATGGAAATGGGAGCATATAACGATGGATTTCGTGGTAGGATTACCGAAAACCAAGTCAAATCATGATGCGATTTGGGTGGTAATCGATCGGTTGACAAAGTCAGCACATTTCTTGCCAATAAATGAAAGATTTTCGTTAGAAAAGTTGGTCAAATTGTATTTAGATGAAATTATGATGTGTCACGGAGTCCCTGTATCTATCGTATCTGATAGAGATCCAAGGTTTAATTCGATATTTTGGCAATGATTCCATGATCATTTGGGAACTAAGTTGAAAATGAGTACGACATATCATCCGCAGACAGATGGACAAAGTGAAAGGACAATTCAGACAATTGAGGATATGTTGTGAACCTGCGTAATAGATTTCAAAGGAAATTGGGACGATCATTTGCCGTTAATTGAGTTTTCCTACAACAACAATTATCACGCGAGTATTGGCATGCTGTCTTATGAAGCGTTGTATGGAAGAAAGTGTAGGTTCCCTTCATATTGGGACGAAGTTGGTGAGCGCAAATTAATTGGCCCAGAGCTAGTTCAAAAAACGAAGGAAAAGGTAGAAATGATTCGAAAGAGATTAATTGCAGCTCAAAATCGACAAGCAAAGTATGCAAATCAAGAACGTAAAGATGTGCAATTCGAATCTGGAGACAAAGTCTTATTAAAGATATCTCCTTGGAAGGGTTTAACCCGGTTCAGAAAGAAAGGGAAGTTGAGTCCTAGGTATATTGGACCATTTGAAGTATTGTGACGAGTTGGGAAGGTGGCATATGAATTGGCGCTACCTCCGCAAATGCAACATCTGCACAATGTATTTCATGTATCTCTTCTGAAGAAGTATAATGCTGATGCGAGCCATGTAATCGAGTCGGGACCAGTGGAAATCCAACCAGATTTGTCTTATGTGGAACAGCCAGTTCGAATTTTGGACCGTAAAGAGAGGACGCTAAGAAATAAAGTTGTACCTCTAGTTAAAGTATTGTGGAGAAATCCACTAGTTGAAGAATCAACTTGGAAATTAAAAAGAGAAATGAAAGAAAAGTATCCCCATCTTTTTTCTTAGACTAGATTCTGGGGACATAATCCTTTTAAGGAGGGTAGATTGTGACGACTGAGAATTTTTCGGCGTAATTAAGTCAATAAAGTATGTGTTATGTGATGTGATTATAATTATGTGAGTAAGTGTTGATTAATTGTCTTTTCTGTATATTAGAATATAGGAGCGTAAGTAAAAGCGTTCTAATTTAAAGAGTCAGCTTAGAAGTTAAGCTGTGTTGTCAGGCCGTCAGGTAGAACGGAGCCCGTCCTAATAAAGATTTAAAGAATATAAAATGTGAATGATGTGTGATTGAGTGAAATGGATGTTTAAATAAAGTATTTCGTCCTAAGTGAAGTGTCGGTCGATAGTGATAATGAGAAGCGTAATCGAAATACTGAGCGTCGGGCCGTCAGGCTGAACGTGACCCGATACGCGTAAAAAGAGGTAAAGATTAAAGAAGGACAAATTCTCTGATCAGACCTGAGTTTTTATCTGATCGTATATATGTGATTTCTTGTCTGTGTGCGTGACTATGTGCTTTGTGACATTTTTATAAATTTAAAGGAATTATTTGATTTGAATAAAGGTTTATTTACCCTTCATGCATTTTTATAAAATCATCCGAGTAAGATAAAAACATGGGATTTGTTTTGTTATCTTCATAGTAGTCCTAGAGACTTTTTAAAAATAATGAATGGATTTATTTGGTGGTCATTGCATTTTAATTGATTTTTATGTGGAAAAATGTTATTATAAAGGAGAGCTTGCGAAATTCATATAAAATCAACCGTCCGCTCAAAAATCTATTATGAGTAATGGTTGAAAAGCTAATTTTGAGATCTACGTATTAAAATTGTCACTTGCAATAATTTTTGACTTTCCGACAGAGATATATTTTATAATTGATTTTTATTACATTTGAGTAAAAAGAAAGAATCAATTAGGCATAAAAGGGATTTAGTAGATTACTAAAATGCCCTTGCCTTTGATAGTTTATAAACCATCTCCCCCCTTTTTCTTTTCTTTCCCGTGCACTCCACTCTCCCCTTCTTTTTTCTTTTTCACTCTCTTCCTCTCGGCTACCCTCTCTCTCTCAGCTCTCTCCATCTCTCATCTCTCTCTCTTGCATGCAACACTCAAACCTCACTCAAACTCAAAGATATTGGTCTCTTTAGTCTCTATTTTCGGTATATATCTCAATTTCCACTTGCATGTAAGTATTGTGTAAGTGTTTTGATGTTGATCTCTATGGTTGTGTTCAAGGAGATTGATTTCTTGATACAAAACTATAAGAGTGAATTCGAGAGGATTATGTGGTTTAAAACTCAAGAGGAGACCTTTTGCGGGCTCTCTTAAGTTAGACCACCACCGGCTAAGATCCAAGGAGAGCCGATGGAGTTATTATGATGTATTAAATTGATTTTTTTTAGCCTTGCATGTTTAGTTTTGAAAAATCAAAAGAGTTTTGGTATTTCCTTTAAAACTTGAGTATGTGATTGAAAATGGATTTGTTTGGATTATTGATGTAATATCCGGGAT
This sequence comes from Apium graveolens, assembly GCF_009905375.1. Lineage (NCBI taxonomy): Eukaryota > Viridiplantae > Streptophyta > Magnoliopsida > Apiales > Apiaceae > Apium > Apium graveolens. Next base: position 113,690,627 of record NC_133653.1, read on the forward strand.
ATATCGTATAATTAATTTTGCTATTAAATAATTATTATGTGTGTTCAGTATCTATTCTGTGAGTTAATTGTTAAGTGTTATCTGTACTTGGATATTCAAAAATAATATTAATTGAGTATTTTAATTTTTATATGTCCAAAATAAAACATAGATAATTGTCATATCGTCCTAATTATTCTTATGTTGATTTATGGATTTATAAGGATCATATGAAATTTATAAAATCTTTTTCCGAGTATTTAAAATCAATTTTATAAAAACAGGAACCAACCGACGTCAACCGTTGTTACGTTTTTGGAACCCGAAACTCTTCCGAGAACTCCTTCCTAACCTAATTGTAATATTCCGAGCATATTCCATGTTTTGACTTTTTCGATCCGGCGTACGGTTTGTTCTACGCGGGTCCCGGCGCAACATTTTTGATATAATATTTGTTTCGGTAAATTAATAAAACCCGTATTTTTGATAAACGGGAGCTTTTTATTAAACTATCCTAATTATCACTTCGTAGTACGTGTAACCAGGCTCTGAGACCAAGACCGCAGTACAAATTGTACTGATTTGGATAATTATCCCGAAAACCGATACCGTTTGGATCAGTATTTATAAATAAACGTACCGTTTTATATCCGGAATGATCCAACGGGATACTAATTTTCCGTAATTATAAATAGCCTTTTACCGTATTTTATTTCGTATCAAAATCATTTGCAGATAGTTAATTTTATAATTTTCAGAGAAAAACCCTAATTACATAAACTGAATAAAGAATCAAACAGCAAAACGATGGCGTTACCAATCTCTGTTTTCAAAGCTTGAGTAACCAAAACGAAGGATTTGAAGTGTTCTACCAGATTCTGAGCTTTGTTTTACTGCAGAAATCAAGGTTTATTTTCTATAATTTTATTTATTTTCGAATTAAATTTATTAAAAATATAAATTTTTGTTCGGATGATTGTTTGTATGATTTGATGATTGCATGTTATAGAGCTTGTTTTCCTGATGATTTTGATATATTATACGTCTGATTTGGAGTTCAATAACATGTTCAAATTTGAGTTTGATTTTCGAATTTCAAAATTAGGGTTTATAACCCGTATGAATGTTCTTAATTGAAATTTGGGGGTTTCTTATTCTGGAATAGATTGATGTTGTGATATAGTGGATTGTGTTCTCTGTGAAATTTGCAATATAGTCGTATAAGTTTCATGAATCACCGAGGTCTGTAGAGAAGGGAGTTGTCTTTTGAAATTTTCCGAAGTTCGCCGGAAACTGGAAAACTTCACAGCCAAATTCCGGCCAACTCAGGGATGATTAGAATGATTTGTTGGTATGGTTGAGTTCCTGGTGAAATATAGATATGATATGGAGGTGTTGGTGGGGTGAGGACGTCGGGAACGTGTTCTCCGGCCACCCCTGTATTTTCCGGCGACGGGGCTGGAAAATTACAGTTTAGTACCTACAATTTTGAAAACGATGCAGTTTGGTCCCTGAAGTTTCCAGACTTTGCAAATTTAGGATTCCTGTTTTAAAAATGTTTAAAAATCATATTTCCTATTTATTTTTATTATAAAAATTCATTTTTAATTTCTGAAAATTCTAAAAATTAGTATTTTAATTCCGAAAATTATTTTTAATTCAAAAATAAATCTAAATTAATTAGTTAATTAATTTCAGTTAATTTTAATTGATTAATTGGTCAATTAATTCGAAAATTAATTGATTAATTGATTTAATTAATTATTAATTGATTTTAGTTAATTATTTAATTAGATTTAATTATTTAAAAATGATTTAAAAATTTTGAAAAATAGTTTCGAGCTTTAAAATATTATTCTAAATTATTTTCAAGGCTCGATAATTATTATAAAATTGTTTCGGAGCCAGAATTGGCCAACCGAACCCTGTTTATTAACCCGAAATTGATTCAACGATCCGTTTTAATTCCGAAAAATGTTTTAAAAATCATTTTAAATACCAGAAAGCCTATTTATGACCCGAGACTTCTTTATAAATGATATATAATTGATTACGTGATGTATTATGTGCTATACGTGACTGGTTGATTGACTATCGGTCTATATATTCGGTGTTTACTTGATTATTGCATAACTTTCAATCCGTTAATCGGATTTGGGTAAAACGAAGGGTAGATAGAAGTATGTGTTGAATAGAACTCTATGAGTTAATTATTGATAGATGCTTATGATATGTGAGCAGATGAGGCAAGGTGTAGGAAAGGGAAAAAGGTAGTTGAGGAGTAAGACGGTTGTGATTGGAAGCGAGTGCAGTGTAGTAAGCTAATACCAGGCAAGTGTTCTGAACTTTCTTGAGATATTGTAGTATTTGATAGTCTTGTTGATATTGCAAGTGCTTTGAAGCACTGAAACCCAAACTCTGATTCCAGTCATTGTTTTTGAGCCATGAACCTTATTCTTTCTAGACCATTGATTGTTGTATACCCAAACACGAACCTCAAGTATACTATACTACTCCACAAATACATGCAAACAGAATCCCAAACACCGAACTGAATTACTTATATACTCAAACATTGTATCCTATGCTTTGAAAGCCAAATCTTTGAAACCCTGAAATGTTGATTCCTTTGTTATCCAATTCTTTCAATACCAGCATCCACGCTTTTAAATTATCTTATTGATCCTTACAAGGATTGATACCCTTTCATTGTTAAACACTCATTGTTGTTAATGATTCTGGTTATTGTTTATTATTGCTTATTTTGTTATTATGTTAGAATTGGATTGTTTTTATAAAATTGTGGACCAGATTCGTGGTCAGACCATATAATGGTCAAGTTAGGCCAATGTGTGCCTTGGATCCAGTAGTTAGAGCAATGCTGTGTGCCTTGCTCGGGGTTAGTGCGTGACTGATCAGCAACCTAACCTTGGTTTTTAAATTAAAAATATAATATCCAATTCTAAATCATAATCCATTGTTCACCTGATATCATAATCATGTTCTCTTGATGATCATTATTCTCAGTTTTGTCATTATGACTTGCTGAGCTAGTTAGCTCATTTGTGCGATGTTGTTTATATTCTTTCCAGTTAAAAAGGAACCAGTTGGTAATGAGGATCCCCAGTCCAGCGCGAGAGCTAGGGGTTTAGGTTGAGAAAGCTGAGCTAGTAGGCTTCTTTTAGAATAATTTAAGTTTGTAAAAGTTGTAATAAAGTTTAATACCCAGTTTGAGTTTGAATGATTGGGATTTGAACGGTTTGTAATATAAGTAGATGTGTGGCTTGTGTGCATATTTTAACCTGTTGCGACCCGTGGTAGTTGGTAAATAGGGTCACTGCATATTATTCTTATCTTTCTTATTGTTATAAGCAGGTTATAAATAAGGCGTGTGTGTGTGTGGACCCCAAACTTCTGACCCGGGTTTGGAGGGCGCCACAATTGATGTGTGTGAAAGTCGTATGATGATTAGGAAATCAAAAATTTAAGGTTGCATGTTGGGTTATAATTCGGCTTTGTGCTAATTAAAAAGGGGAATTGAATTTGATGACTTGATCTTAGCTTAGTTAGTATATAAAGTAATTGCATGTTGGTTTTAAAGAAGAACAAGTTATGCATGTCAATGTTTAGTCCTTGAGTTGTGAATCTTGATTTTTGCTTAATAGAAAATGGGTCTAGAAGAGATTTACTTGATGATTAAGTAAATGCATGCGTGACGATTGAATAATTTGGTTAAAGTCTAAGTCATTATTGATGTTTTGATTTGTGATTCGAGAATCTTGATGAAAATGAATTGAATGGTTAAGTTAAGGTATAAAACAAGTGGGAAATGTGATATACAACTTTGCATGTCAAAATTGATCCTTGCATGTGTGATTTATTGAAAAACCCGAATGGGTCTTATGCTTAAAAAGAGAATTAAGTTGATTTTTGCTAATTATCTTAGTGGCTAGTGAGAACTTGATTGCATGACAATTATTGGGTGGTGTTTGTGTTCGAATTTTAATAGTTAAAAGAAGGTGTTGATTTTCGATTCTTAATGAGATTATGATTCGGATTTTTGATTAAAAAGGATGAAGTTTAATTGCGTAAATGACTCTTGTGATTTGCATTATTTGTGTTCGATTATATGAGAAGAATTTGAGTATACATGGTTGTGTTTTATGTGAATGGCCGAATATAATACAAGTGGAGAAATGAATGAATTGGTTCTAATCCCTTACTAAGTAGTTGCATGTCAAATTCTAGAAGAAAGGTGACTTATTTGTGGTTGTTTTGATTCGAATTAAAGTATATGGAAATGGGATGATTGATTTGTATTATTTATGGTTGTCTTGTTGCCTTAAAGTTGACTTTAAGGTCGATACTGTAAGTTTTTCCGTTTGTTTATTTGTATAAGAATTTCTAGTAAAGAGAGCTATGTGTACTATTATAAAGTACGATTTGACTTCGAATTAAGAAAAAGGATGTTTATAAGACGATGGTCGAGTATATAAAGGTGTAAAAGTTAAGAGTAAAATAAATATGACATGTGATGTGCTATGTGCTTATGTGTATAAGTTATATTCGTATACTCGGGTCAAAGTTATAATCGAGATCGTATTGAGTGATTGTTCCGGGAACGAGAGTTGAGAAACTGATTAAGGTTTTGGTTTTTTATTGTAGATTCGGAGCGTGAGGGCATTCAGGCTAGGAAAGGAAAGGGTATACTAGGTGGCAGTAGTTCAACCTTCAGGAAAGCAAATTCAGGCAAGTAACTCTGATTACTTGTGTAAATGATTATAAAGAGAATGTTGTTCATACCATGTAGAGTATTGAACTGTTTAATTAATGAAACCATGATATTAATTTGAGATACCCTGCCTTTGATGTTAATAAACTGTTATTGATAAGCTTACTGATTCAACCCTTTGATAACCTGTCCTTTCTGTTCAAGTTAGTTATTAAGTCATGGATTGTATTGAACCCTATAATTATCTTTGCGAACCCTGTTTAATGATACTTTATTTCCTGATCCCCCTATTGGTCCCTAAATAGACGTTGATCCTTCTAACTTAAGTACCTTGTTATCCTTGATACAGAATCCTTAAGAATCGTTCCTTGCTTATCCTTGAATGACTCCCTGAACTTTGTTTTTTTAAAAATCTAACTTAAGAATAAGTTTCGACTCGAAAGAGTCTGAATGATTTCATATTCTTGGTAATGATAAAATGGATTTTAGAAAACCTATTTGTTTTTCCAACTCAAGGTTTTCCAAATGAATTCCTGATGGATTGGATTGGGACGTAAGAGGCTAGTGGGACTAGTCCAATCATGGTAAGATGCTAGCGGGGCTAGTCCAACTCAAGGCTGAAATTATGCCGATTGGTACCTTAAAGACCTGATGGAGGTCGGTACGGGCTGATCACCCGTATTATAATGAAATGGAAAGATAAAAGTGATCCAATCAAGGGTTCTAATTGATTATTTGAAAGGGAACTGAAACTTTCTGATCAGTAAATTGATTCTTGAAAATGAAAATGGTTTATATTGTTTTGAAAAGAGTTGATTATGTTAAAGTGGAGCTTAAAGCTCGAGAACCCTGATTTTAATCCGTTGATCATAAATTTGATCTCATAAAGTGAAATACTGTTGCTTTCCTCTTTTTGAAAGATCTATTCTGATCCTTTAATGATTTGTGATGAATGTCGGCTTTCGTCCTGCATTGAGCCTTGTTCCTTGAAAGCCCCACATTATCCTTCAAAACATTTCCCTAACCCAAAAGCTGGAAATCTGCCACCTAGAACAAACAAAGTAGAATGCCCTGAGTATGGTAAAGTGTATTATGGAATTGATATTATAGAACTGCTTTATAGTTACTTGCTGAGTTTTATACTCATATGTTTTGTTTTAATCTAACCATGGCAGTTAAGCAAGAAGATGGCCAGGCTTAGGCGCACTGCTCGTAAGAGCGTACCTGGTGGTCCCTACCGTGTTGAGGGCTTTCGGTTGCCAGAGCAGGTAGTGGTATTTTTGATTGAGCACGCGCCTAGAAGGAAATCTGTAAAGATACAATGGGTTATCTGTCGGTTCCCAGCCGGAATCGATATTGTTTATTTAATAATAATTTGGGGTTGTAAGTTATATTTTATGATTGGTAGTTGTAATCTTGTCTCATACTTTATCCTGTTGATCCTGTTAGTAGTTAATCGGGGTTTATGTTTATTTAATTATTAGATTAAAGGTGTGTGAGTCCTCATTTCCTAACCCCGAGATTGAGGGCGTCACATGTGTTTTTTCCCAATTATTCCTTATGAGCATTTCTATTTGATTTGCTACAATATCAAGAATCCATCATGAGAAATAATTGACAATATAAGAAGGAATATTGATCCAAAAATCTGATATGGACAAAAACCAAAAACTCTGGTATAAAAATATCAACACTTAGTTTTTTCAATTTATTCAGTAAATTCATGTAACTAATTTTTTTTAATTTATTTCAGCATTCACACTTTGTCAAGTACATGAAAGCAAAGGGACATGTCATGGCAGCAAATCGGATAAAAAGCTTGAAGCCAAATTATTTGAAAATGTCATGGTAGACATTAAACAATTCAACTGATTGTGGCATATTCCTAATAAGGCACATGGAGACTTATAAAGGAGATGCAAAGAACCGGCAAACAGGGTTGAAAGAAGAACAGGTATACACAAACATCCAAAATATTCACTAACAACACACAAATAATCACAAAATTTTTAACAGCTAATCACTGTAGTCTTATAATTTTTTTTATTGTAGAATGGGCAGAAAAATCAGCTCAACAGGCTTCGAATCAAGTATAATAGTGTTATACTATCATCACAGCTCAATTGTGCAAGACAGGAAATCATCAAGGAAGGAAAGGAACTTTATATCAAAGTTGCCTCAAATAAGCTAATGAACTTAGTGATTGAATCCTCTCAACAGTCTGAGGAGCAAAGAATGATCAATAATCAAGAAGACAGAGAAGAACAGTCTACAAAAACAAAAAATTTGACTTTTGCGAAAAACTTGACAAGTACATTTGATGAAGCTGCAAAGAACAAATCTGTAAAAGACTAGTTCTATTATGTTTTATCTTTGGAAAATGTAAATTTAAATAGTTGGAATCTCTGTGTGATATTAACAATTAAGTAGAAGCAGTGTTAATGTTTTAGTACTTTCAGTTTCAGAAACTGAAGAATGACGATATGATTCAAATTACAAATATTATGAATGTTTTTGTAATACATTGTTACAATTTAATATTTATATGTTATGTTTGTTACAATTATTCTCTGTGTGAATAATGTTTTTTTTTGGAAAAGAGTTGTTGGATAATGTTTTGATTAAATATTATCTGTATAAGACATAAATTTTATAACAAATAAAAATGATATAAATTTTATATTAATATAAAGTCATGGTATTTGTTAGGTCTAAATGTATCGTAGAAGGGGGGGGGTTGAATACGATACCAACAATTAATTTCGATTTACAACAAATTCTTAGTTTATGCAAGAAAGTAAAAACACAACACAATTCAAGGAATATATTACGATTGATATAAACCTTAATGTTGCTACAATCTAATCAATTGATTAGCTTCTACAGAAATTTCAACAGCATAACAGTACAGTTACAAAGCAATTAATATGAACTTGAATGCTCCGTAATGCTCTTCATAAAAGCTTCTCAGTTTGCTGGTGAAAAAAATCTCTCTTGAATAAATGCTAAGATTTCTATTTTATTATAGACTTAAAACCAAATTGAATACGTGGCTTCTTCTGGTCCAAGCATTCTAATTTGCTGCACTTCAAAGTAACCCAAGTCCCTAGTAGTCGAATTTGCATTCCTTCTTAGTAGTTTGACCTTGATGAAATTCGACTAGTAGAATATAGAAGTCGAATTCTATACATGTGTAGCACTTAGAGAATATTCTAATTGAGTATAAGTCAATTTTGGAAGTCGATTTTGGAGGTCAGAAATCGACTAGTAGAATAACATTCCACTAATTGATTTTCCACTAGTTGAATTCATACAAGTCGAATTCTACTAGTTGAAAATCAACTTCTATGCCTTAGAATATTTTCACTCCTTCTTCTTCTTTTCTTCAATTCTGAATAATTTTTTTTGTATGATCTTGAAATCAATTAACACTTCTTTTGTATACTTGAATGATCAATCCTGGAATGCTGACGCTTAGTGCACTGGTCTGGTTCACAAACGACTAGCCCTGAGTTAAATATCCTTATCCTTTCTGATTGTTCCTTGTTAATGAATTTTGACTTGAGTTCTATAGATTGTTTTCCACTGGAATCACTTGATTTCTATACTTGAATCTTCAACTGTATTAAAACAACAAGTCCTCTGATTGTTTATTCTTCACAGAGGCCTGATCAATGAATTGATCTTCTTTCTATGACTTCAAATGAACTTGCACTTGTAATACTGTGTTCTGATTCTTGTATATGTCTGATCATTCTTCTTCTGGATTCTTGTGTTACATAGATGATATTATTTACTAGATTCTTGTCCTAAGTTGAGTTATATCATCTCATTATCCATTATAGTATATCATGCTTTACAATCTCCCCCTATTTGATTGTTAGAGTTCGACAAACAAATCTTTAAGGATAACTCAACTTACGACAAGAAAAAGTAAGTGCAGAAAACAGTAAATAATATTAAATGCATTCTGGAGCATATATACATTTCCAGATTTCTATTTACATGAGATTTCAAAGACATAAATTGTTCCTCTAGTCTGAACAGATGTTCTATTTCTCCTTTGCCTTTGACTTCATTTCAGCTTTGTCCTTTTGACTTGCTGCTTTCCCTGGGATTGTTGATTCAAATTTCTTGATTGCTATGGCTTTTCTGCTTTGAATCCTCTACTATATTTATGAAATTCTTAGCTTGACTAAGTCTCTTGCTTCAACTTCTAGTGCGTTGATTGGTTCCGGTTCTTCAAGCCTCTTGAGTAACATCTTGAGATATGGGATGCTTTGCATTTTCCTTACAGCATCAAATAGGATAGAAGATTTCTTAGAGAAAACAAAGACAATTATTCTCTTAGGAAAATCTTGCACCCTTTTTGTGTTGTTGATTCGTCCATATCAAGTCTGCTTCTCAGTCTGTCCTGAATTGGATTTAGAGCAAGCTTGTCATTTTTGCGTGTGGATAACTGAATATCTTTCAACACTTCTTTTATGCATTCATAACGGCTGTCTTCAAAATTAGAGATAGGTATCTTGGAAACTGCTTGAGAAGTTCTGATTACGTACTTCAGTTCTCCATCTTCAATACAAGTCTTGGGCTCACTCTCCCCCAGAAGTTCATCCTCTCTTATGGTCTTGCCATCCGCTCTTCTAACCCACACTATTTCATCGTAAGCTCGAGTAGTCTTTCTCATGTCTCTTTCACTGTCTTCCATCTTCAGATTTAACCTTATAGCATAGATAATCTCAGCAGCTTCAAGATCTAGAGCATATCTTCTTTCTTTCTTTCCACTTAGTCTGCTTTCAATGTACATTAGCATACTGTAAGGAGTTCCCATCAAATGAGTTTCAGTGTGAGTGAGATTCTGTAAAGATCTTCCATGGTAGTATTTGACACAAGCTGGTAAGTCAAACGCTTCCGGTGAATACTCTCTCAAAGCTTCATGCATACGTTCCCTTAGTAGTTCATTGATTGGTCCTCATGATGTGATAATTTTGTGCTTGAGGATAAACAACTCAACGACATTCATCTTCTTGAACATTCTTGTTGACAACTTCAGAGCTCTTTGATCTATTTGGTTCACATACATAACCCAGCCCTTCTTCAGTTTAGACACAGAAACACTAGAGACTCTTTCATCAAACTTCCTGTAGAACTCATGGATATCTGGATATTTCTGTCTATATTCTCCGATGATGTCCATTATCTTTCTATCATCATTCTTATCCAAGTTCTTCTCCTTACCTCTGAAACTTGCTCTAGCTTCATCCCACTTGGGACCTGTTTGGTTACGAATGTCTTCCTCCCTAGCAATTCTGGCCTTCCTCTCACTAATTCTTTGTCTTCTTAGCCTTTGCCTGATCATAAACTCTTTAGCATCTTCAATATTGTCATTGATAATTTCATTTATCCTGTTCATTGGGCAATCATCACTGAAAGCATCTTATCTGCAAATTCCTCCTCTTTATCAACAATTTCAGCATCTGCAACTCCTAGTTCAAAAATTTCACCTTCTTCAAGTTCATGTTCCATCTGATCTTCATCACTTTGTGCAGTAGCTTCCATGTCAGGATTGAATAATTCTCCTCCGACTACCACATCTTCAACTGGCTTGCTTTCCTTGAATGGATTAGTAGACATATTAGCATCCAGATTCATTGAACTCCTGAAACAAACTAGTTCTTCCTCCTCTTCTGTATCCTCAGACTCATATGTAATGTTTACTGGATCTTGCATTTCAAACTCCATAACTTTAGCCTTGCCTTTATCAACTGACTTCTTTTCTGCCTCTAGAACTACTTTTTCTTGAACTCCTTCTAACTTCTCCCCCTCAGTTGGGTTATCCTTCTGAAGTGAACTGGAAAAAGATTTAGAGCGCATTTGTCCTTCCATAAAAGCTAGCCGGAAACCAGAAGCAGCAGAGTTATAGGCTTGTTGATCTTTCATTAGGTTGACTTTCGCCTGCAACTGTGCAATTTCTGCTTGAAGAGAGGCAATAGTAGCATCACGCTTGGTAAGTTTGTCATGAAATTATTTATCCCTGATGTCAATAACTTGATAAAACTCTTTGTCTCTCTTATCAAGCACAACTAGAAATTGTTGATCCCATTGTTTGAGAGTATTATGAAATTCAGTAATAGTAACATAGTTTGTAAGATTTGGTGCATTTTGGATGGTAGGTGTCTCACAAGGCTCCTCTCGAAGTGTTTCGCTCATCGCTCTTTCACTCGGTTTGGGGACAGGGGTGTCACTCAACCTCACGGTTTGTGTTTCACTCCTCTCAATGCTTCGAGCTTCCGAGGTACCTGCAAGTGAAATCACCTTAGCCATCCTTAAGGAGGTCTGTGGTGGTGCAATTGGAGTTCGCAATTCCCGATCCTTGTCAGAGACAAGTTCCCTGTCATCAGTAGATGACCTTTCTAGAGCTGGAATCTCTGGGAGAGTCACGGAAGTCTTCATCTATGGGATCAGACTTTCAGTTCCCTCAAATATTGGTGACAATACCTTATCCATAGGCTCACCAGGGATATCTGGGTCATTATCAGTGGATTGTTGTTCCTTTAAAGGATCATTGACAGAGGAGTCCAACTGTAAGATAGGTGGCTCCCCTGCTTCCGTTAATTCTTTGGATGTGTGTGCACCCTTTCTGTGAATATGAATATCCGAGGTCAAGTTTGGTGGTGGTGACACTCTTTCAGATGTCGTGGCCGATGGGCGAATTTCAATAGACATACCTTGTTGAGAAGGTACATCCAGAGACTGTTTGATTGCCTTTTCAGCCATTACATCCTTTTAAGAGAATGTATGGGGCTGTCAGATACCTCTGATTGGATACAAATTTTCTTCATTTGAGGTAGAGCTGAGGGTTCTCTCATATAACCTCCCTTATTTGCTGCTGTGTCAGCAGTTTCTCCCTCATTGGCTCCTTTTCTCTTCAGGTTTTTGGTAGAGGAAAGTGTAAATTTAGTGTTTGGAGGTGGAGTGAGGTTATGAATCTGGAGGTTTTCAAATCCAATACTCCTTGTTGGATAATCACCAAGTGATTGAAATGGATGTGCAGAGTCAAATTGTAGAGCTTCAATAGAAATCAAATCATCAAATTCAGTATTGGAGAATTGAGAGTAGTTACCTCCGGACATACCTGGCCTGTATGATTGAACAGGGGTGTTTTGAGGAATGGTCTGAGTATGTGAACTACGGACACTTCCTTCTTGAGTTTCCTCAGGTTGAACATGTTGTTGTTCTGCATCAAAAGCTGCAACTGGATCTTGATCCATGTGTTCTTGTGCCTGAATTTCCTCATTTCTTGCTATTATATTAGCTTCAATCTGCACAAAACTCTCTGTTAAGTAAGGAATCAAAAAGAAATTAGGTAAACCTCCATTGTTGTTTGGATAATTTCTCTTGTTTTTCAATTGAACAACAACAGTGGTAGGCATGACAGGAGGATTGACAGGCTTGAACATGGGGATGAAGTTCCTTTGTTCCTCTGAAAGTATGGAGTTAAGCACAATCTGTAGAAAGCGAGGATATACTGCAAACTTGATGGTCTTCTGAGTGTTAATGTGCTGTTGTAGCTTCTTCGTCATGAGACGACCATAGTTGATTCGAAGATTATTGGCCACTGAAAAACCAATTTTCTGAACCAACCCAAAGACAGACACCCAGCTGCTTATCTTCGAAGAGAACACTTGAGATATAACCCCGAAGAACAAGTTCCATTCCTTGGGTAGATGTGACCTGTAGAACTTTGCAGGTAGCTGACCATTTTCCAAGGTTGCTTGAATTGAAACAAAGAAGTCGAACAACGTCGAGGAATCAGGAACATCAACAAAGTTATCTCTTGGAAGGTGTAGATGCTCATTCAGATCGTCTTCAGAAATCCTGATCACATCTTCACCAAAAATAAATTCTATCCCAAGCTGATCACCCTCATTAGATATATAAGAATTCTGTGTGACGTACTGAATTAAATCAGAGTTAATCTGTACATTAGCTGTCAGGGCATATCGCACAATAGAATGTTCATTTAAGAAAATAATCCATTTTTGAAATATTCCAGTTTTTCTCAAATCATTTCCTAAAATAGACACAAAATTAGTTTTCTTAATTTCAAAATTATTTACCATTTTTATTTAAAATAAAATGAGAAATAATCTTAAACACAAAAGAAATTAATTTTATTCCTTAAAACCTTCACACCAAACACAACCTAGGTTATAGACACAACAGATTTCACAAAACAAATATTTCTAAAACTAGAAATCGAATGCTTGGATCTCCTAATTCAACCGGTGAAAACTTGTGAGTTTACAGTCAAAAGAACCGCAATGGATTGAACAACAATAATCTAGAATTTCAAAAAAATTTGCCAGAGTTCTGTGAAGAAATCGATTACTGAAAATTTTAAAACTCCTGAATCCTCCTTTGCTGAGAAATCGATTAGTATGTGTGTATATCTGAGAAAGCAAACTGTGAAGGCAATGAATATATATAGATTATTTTTCAACTAGTGGGAAATCGACTAGTAGCCTACTAGTCGATTTTACTTCTAGTCGAAAACTTAGTAGTCGAAAAATTGCCAATGGGAAGAAATGACAGCCAAACTCTGCTGAAAACAGCTAGTCGATTTTCTTTAGAAAATCAACTAGTCAAAAATTTCCCAGTCACTAGTCGATTTTTATACAGCCACTAGTCGAAATTTGGACTTGCTGTACTAGTCGATTTTTATACAGCCACTAGTCAAAATTTGGACTTGCAGTACTAGTCGATTTTTATACAGCCACTAGTCGAAATTTGGACTTGCTGTTACTAGTCGATTTTTATACAGCCACTAGTCGAAATTTGGACTTGCTGTACTTAGGAAATTTTTTGATTATTATAAATCACTTCTCCCCCTAAGTGCAACAATAAATGTTCCCAAAAATTAAAAAATTAAATTTCTTAATTTTTAGTACTTAACTACTAATTATCACAAATAATATTTATTCATTATTAAATATAAATCATTGACTGAAAAATATTAATAAATCATGAATATTACTTATGCTTCATAAAAATCCCATAATAATTATTTAATAATTACAATACTTATCATTTATTGATAATGCCATAATTATAAACAATATTATGTTTAAAAAATCACAATATTCACTCTAAAATTATGAAAATTACCATTGATTGATAATCACCGTTATTCAGAACAATATTATGCTACTACTACATAAACAATGAATATTTGGTAAATAAAATTCATAAACCCTCAAAGCATCATCACAAAAATTTGTAAATTTTATCCCAATCAAATTGCATTTGATAATTTCCAATCAATTGGACAAATTTAACATGCCAAGTTCACTAACCAACTTGGTGAATGTTGCCTCATCAAGTGGCTTTGTGAAAATGTCTGCAATTTGATCAGTTGTGGGAACATATTGAAGTTCCACAGTACCATTCATTATATGTTCTCTTATAAAATGATACCTGATATCAATATGCTTGGTCCTCGAGTGCTGAACTGGATTGTTTGAGATAGTTATAGCACTTGTATTGTCACAGAAGATGGGAATATGATCCAGATCAATTCCATAGTCCTTGAGTTGATTTCTCATCCAAAGTAATTGAGCATAGTAGCTTCCAGCAACAATATATTCAGCTTCTGCAGTTGATGTTAATACTGAATGCTGCTTCTTACTAAACCATGAAACCAATCTTCTACCAAGGAATTGACAGCTTCCTGAAGTACTCTTCTGATCAATCTTACATCAAGCATAATCAGAATCTGTATAACATATGAGATCAAATCCAGTGTCTTTAGGATACCAGATACCCAGATTAGGTGTACCTTTCAAGTACCTAAAGACTCTCTTGACGGCTATAAGATGTGATTCCTTTGGGCAGCCTGGAACCTTGCACACAAGCATGTTGCAAACATTATATCTGGACGACTTGCAGTCAAGTAGAGAAGAGATCCAATCATGCCCCTATAGTGAGTGATATCCACCTTTTTACCAGATTTATCTTGATCAAACTTTGTAGCAGTGGCCATTGTAGTCTTGGCAGGAGATGAATCTTCCAAGTCATATTTCTTCAGAAGATCTTTGATACACTTTTTCTGATAGATAAAGATACCTTCTGGCTTCTGAATCACTTGAAGTCCAAGAAAAAAGTTCAATTCTCCCATCATACTCATCTCATACTTACTTTACATCAGCTTAGCAAATCTTGCACATAGTATATCATTCGTAGATACAAATATAATATCATCAACATACACTTGAACAAGTATGATATCATTCTTATGCTTTTTATAGAACAGAGTCTTGTCTATGACACCTCTTGTGAAACTATGTTCAAGTAGAAATTCAGAGAGGGTGTCATACCATGTTCTTGGTGCTTGCTTAAGGCCATAGAGAGCCTTGAAGAGAAAATAGACAAGATCTTCAGATTCAGGGTCTGTGAAACCAGGAGGTTGTTCCACATAGGCTTCCTCTTCAAGCTCGCCATTTAGAAATGCACTCTTCACATCCATCTGATATACCTTGAAGTTTGTATGTGCAGCATAGGCCAAGAGCATTCTGATGGCTTCAAGTCTTGCCACTGGTGCAAAAGTTTCGACATAATATATTCCTTCTTCTTGAGAGTAACCTTTTGCTACCAGTCTTGCCTTGTTTCTTGTCACTGTACAATCTTCATCCAGTTTGTTCCTGAATACCCACTTAGTGCCAATCACTGATTTATTCTTTGGTCGGGGTACTAGTTTCCAAACTTTTTGTCTCTCAAACTGATTGAGTTCCTCTTGCATAGCAATCACCCTATCTGGATCACCCTATCTGGATCTTCAAGAGCTTCATCCACTTTCTTAGGTTCCATTTGAGAAAGAAACCCAGAATACAGACATTCATTTGTAGTGGCTCTTCTGGTTTGAACTCTGGAATTTGGATCACCAATGATTAAATCTTCAGGATGAGATTTATTCCACTTTGTAGCTCTAGGAAATTGTGCTCTTGATGATTCAGTATTACTATTGTTATTGTGAGTTCTATCTCCAGATCCATGCTCTTGTCCTGCTCCCCCTAAATTGTTGCCATCTTGACCTGAAGAATCTGATGATTGAGAATCAGCTCCAGATGTTGTTTCACTAGTCACATTTGATGTGCCACTAGCATCTTGAATATATCCTCCATTATCATCTGAGTCGGAATCATCATTATGATCATCCTGAGGATCATCTCTATTATTGTCTTCATTTGGCATAATTTCAGGTTCATCCTCATTATCATAAAAATCTTCTACATTCATAGACTCATCATCATCTTCTTTCTGAATACTTGAGGGTTTAGTGTCATCAAATGTTACATTTAGGCTTTCCATAACCTTCTGATCATCAACCATGAACACCCTGTAAGCCTTTGACTCTAATGAGTAACCCAGAAAAATGCCTTCTTCAGCTTTGGCATCAAACTTGCCAATCTGCTCATTATATTTAAGGACATAGCATTTTCCTCCAAATACATGAAAGTATTTGACAGATGGTTTCCTGTTTGCCATCAGCTCATATGTAGTCTTCTCATACATTCTGTTAATCAGGCATCTGTTCTGAGTATAGCATGCAGTGCTAACAGCTTCAGCCCAAAAGTACATATGAAGATTTGCTTCATTTAACATAGTTCTAGCAGCTTCAACCAAAGTACGATTCTTCCTTTCAACTACCCCATTTTTCTGAGGAGTCCTTGATGCTGAGTACTGTCTTGAGATGCCCTTTTCCACACAGAAGTCATTTAACTTTGCATTCCTGAATTCTGTTCCATTGTCAGACCTTATGCATCTCACAGGCACCCCAGCTTCTACTTCAATCTTCTTGATATGATCAATAATCATGTCAGGTGCTTCATCCTTTGAATGCAAGAATACCACCTATGTGTATCTAGAAAAATCATCTACTATCACTAATCCATATTTCTTTCTTGACATAGACATGACATTCACTGGTCCAAATAAATCCATGTGAAGGAGTTGTAGTGGTTCAGCTATATCAGATACTGTCTTCTTCTTGTGTGATGCTTTCTTTGATTTTCCATTTTCACATGCTTCACATAGCCCTTCAGGGCTGAATTCCATCTCAGGTAATCCTCTCACCAACTCTCTTTTCACTAGAGAATTCATTGTCTTGAAATTCAAGTGGAAGAGAGCTTCCTATGCCATAACCAGCTGTCATTTGCAGATGCTGTACTATAGAAGCACATTACTTGGCCATCTTCTGCAGAATTCCAGTCAGCTACAAACAGATCACCTTTTCTTACTCCATTGAGAGCAAGCCTTTCATTCTTCTGATTAGTAATCAAACACTTCTCCTTCTTGAACAACACATCACATCCTTTGTCACAGAATTGACTTATGCTTAGAAGATTATGCATAAGACCATCAACTAGAGAGATTTCTTCTATGATGACATTTCCAGTTTCCAAACAGCCATATCCTGTTGTATAACCTTTGCTGTCATCTCCAAAGGTAACCTCCGCGCCAGCTTTCTCAACCAACTTTGATAGCAGGGCTCTATCTCCAGTCATATGCCTCGAACATCCACTGTCCAGAATCCACATGACCTTCTTCTTCTTTATGCCCTGTATACAAAAGAGATTAAGATTTCTTTGGTACCCAACCATGTTGGGTCCAGGGTACTTAGGAACATATGCATATCTAGCAGATTTCTTAACATTCTTGACAGATTTAGCATGCTTTACATTTTCATTGACTGTGTCCTTAACACCCTTGGAAGGAACATTAGCTTTGCTTTTGGTCTTGGTGAAGGTAGCCTCTTTCCTAGCACTAGGAGGGCTTGTAGTCTTTGACTTACTCTTGTTCTTATGCATATGATTATCATGATCATGGCATGCATTATGTGAGTGTGTGTAATCAAGATACGTTTTCATGAATGAAACAACATATGACATGCAAGCATGCTTATCACACTTGGAAGATTTAGGAACACTAGGCATGGTATGCATATTAACAGTTTTTACTTTGTCCACTTTAACCTTTTTACATGCATGAGATAGGTGTCCTGTGGATCCACAGTTATTACACACCTTTTTAGGGCCATCCTTTCCTGTTCTGCCATTTCTATTCTTACTAGATTTAGTGGTGGAACTAAAACCTAGTCCTGTAGTAGTTTGTTCACTTTCAGGGGATGCTTGTTTATCAGATTTCTTAGCATTTTTATCTTTTATCTTTTCAAGATCTTCAACAAGCATCTCATGAGGAATGCACAAATTCTCCTCATCAAAAGGTTCCGAAGATGCCTTCTTGAAAAAAGGTTTCTTAGCATTCTTCAGAACATGTGGTGTATCTGGTGGATTAACAACTTTTATTACAGGTTCATTATCCACCATATGTTTCTTACTAGATTTCCTAAGTTCATCATAATTGTAACACTCCCAAATCCGGGGTCAGGATTGGGTGTCACTACACAACTTTAAATAATAATAAAAGCCTATATATTAAAATAATATACAGATAACCCCTCATATTCAGGATCGCTTACAGGTTATAGTATGAAACAAGAATCTAACCTTCTAAAATTTACACTGTCTAAATACAATTTCATTACCTCACTACTAATTTCCTTGTATTGATCACTCCAACATCTTCACATTTCTTCAGCTGGAATCTCACCACTTTTGCTGTCTGCTAAAAGCTATTCACCTTGCCCTCATTTGATACTGAAAGAAATAAGAGTTCACAAAACAAGAGTGAGCCAAAAATGCCCAGCAAGTATCATATATGGTTTCCAGATATCAGATCATAAAAAAACCTGGAAACGATTATTGAACAATATTAAAAACGTCTTTACATATTTAAATAGTTGAGTGAACAAAACATTGGTCTTCGTTGGCCTTTAATCATAAATCACATTTTTCAGTAAAAGGGAACAGTGATAGTTTCAATATTTCGTCCTCTTGAAATTTGCAAGTATGAACTATTCAGAAAGGAATGCCGTTAATGGCGATCAACAATAAATTAGACTGGACACTAGGAACTAACGTATACACTATAACCTGCTGACCAGTCAGGAGATAGTACAGATCTATACCCAACTGCATAGACCCAACCAACATATGGGGTACCCAGGAAACTATGGCCTAAGGGTCTGGTTAATCCATGACCCATAGGACCCAGCTTATCATTGGCCCTAATAGTAACCGTCCAGCCCATAGAGTATTTTGATATCAAATCATTTTGATTTCAAAACAGCCCAAATCAGGGTTCGCAAATAACCCGAACGAATGGGTATTTGCTCAAGAGAGCAATCGAATTATAGGAACAATAATGAAAAGAACTGGCATAATAAGAGTAATTGCAGCGAAATATAAAACAGTTAGCTATTCTGAACTTAGAATGGGAGCGAATAAAAATTTGCAATATTTAAAAGAAAGGTTAGGAATACTTGCAGTATTTAAAAGAAAATCAAGAATACTTGCCTCAATTGATAATCCTCCGATCTTTAACCAGTTGCCATATCACTTAGTCCTGTCGCATCTGTATTACCCTTGACGGGCTACTTGACCTTTCTTATCATTTACCCTCTTAGGTTTATCTTTATTCTGAATCCACTCGTTTCAGTATTACACGCAATCAGGCTTTACTTCTACAATCTCTATCTGGCTTTGAACGTCTCGCACTATGTGCATCTTGAATTCTGGGCAAAAACAGATGGTGGATTAAGGTAGATTTTTTCGAGAGCTTCATTTTGATATGTCGTATGCTTGAATTAGAGTTCGGTAACGTCCTCGTTCGTGCGTTTGATTCTCGGGTACATATCATTTTTAAGGGTTTTTCTCTGTAATTACTATATTTTTACTGGTTATAAATGAATAAACGAATAAAATAAAATAGGAAATATGCTATTTATATTTACGGAATATTGGCTCGTTCTGGATCATTTTGGATCGTTAAATTAGTTGCTTAGCCGCTAAGTAACTGTAATAACAATCCGATTTGATATCAGTTTTGGATAATTATCCCAACCGGGCTTTTTATAAAACACTCTATACGAAAATAATGTAATAATATCTCGTCTTTTGAAAATACGGGTTTCGTTGATTTACCGAAATGATTGTTGTATTGAAAATTTTGCGCCGGGCCGCGCACGGGTCAAACCGTAATCCGGATCGCAAAAGTCAAAACACAGAAAATGTCCGGAATTACCAGATTAGGTTAGGAAGGAGTTTTCGGAAGAGTTTCGGGTTATAAAAATGTAAAAACGGTTGAAGTCGGACGATTCCCGGCTTTATAAAATAATTTTATAATTATTCAGAAAATAATAATTAATTCATAAATCATTATAAAATCATCTAACACTTCAAAAATTACCAGAAAAATACCTTAATTATCTATATTTTATTCTGGACATATTAAAATTAACATACTCACATTTTATTACATACAAACATCCAAATATTATTATCAAACATCAGATAATTCACCAAAATATTCACATAATAATCATATATTGATACAAATAATTACACGATATTTCCCGGATGTTACAATAATCTAGTCCAATTCCATGTTTTTCACTTACAACTTGACTAGATATGAGTTCCTTTGCAAGATTAGTAGAATTAGCATAAGCCTGAAGTTTAGTTTCTAATTCCTTTATCTTCTCATCCTTTCCTTCTATAATCTCAACATGTTTCTTATCTCTAAGTTCCAGATATTGATTTCTTGTTTTAAGGTCTTCTATAGCACCATTGGTGAGAACTAGCTTATCATTTTCAGTTTTGATCCTTTCTAGTTCTTGCTTTAAGTCACTAGCACTATCTTCTGAACATCTTAGGGATAAGCAACAATTCCTGTATCTTAACCTAAGCACATTTTAATTTTTAGCACATAACTTATCACTACTTTCTACATTAGGTCTATCATAGGAAAGTTTATCAGAATATACTTGAGCAAGTTCTTTAAAAGCTATACAGTCAGCATTATCACAAATTTTAGCTGGGGGTGATATAGATACCTGAGGAGTTGATTCTGCCATCAATGCAAGATTTCCATATTCTTTCTCTTCATTATCTGTATCATCCCAGCTTTTTCCTTTAGCAATATAGGACTTGACTGGATACTTTTTGGATTTCCCTGAATCCCTTTTCTGAACCCCTTTGCCCTTGTCTTTTGATTGTTGAGGCTTCCTGCATTCACTGGCAAAGTGTCCAACCTCATCACAGTTATAGCATTTGAATTTGTTTCTGTCTATCATTCTAGTTTTATATCCAAAACTGGAGTATGAGTTGGATCTCTGCCCTCTGCTACTGCTCCCTGAGCCCCTGAAACCTTTCTTCCTTCTGAAATTCATATTGCTGAACATCCCTGCTAGATTTGCCATTGTGGGATCTTCCATCTGTTTTAATTCTTCCATGATGTAGTAGTCACTAGGATCCCCAGTCAGATTTCCATCATCCACTTCAGCCTCAAAAAGCACATTAGTTTGAGACTTGGCCTGCTCAACAGTGATATCTAGGTCTTTATGCTTGCTTGCAACCAGTGCAGTTGTTCTCAGCAACTCAGCATTTTTGGCATCACTGGATTTGTTTCCATATATGATCCTCTTCTGGTCTAACTCCATCTCATGAGTCTTCATTCTTCCATACACCTTTTCCAGTTTCATGGTCTTGAAGTCCACTCGTTCACGAACTGTTTCTGCCTTGTTGTCCAGATGTGAAGGGAGTGTCAACAAAAACAGACTGTTGATTTCATGCTGTGCATACTTTCGTCCATGAAGACTCATTTCATTTAACAGCCTATTCAGTCTTTCATAAACTGAGGTTACACCTTCACCCAGGAGAGACCTGAAGGCTTCATATTGAGTAGTTAACGTGTCTAGGCGATTCTCTCTTACATCTTCAGTACCTTCCATTAACAGTTCAATTGTGTCCCACATGTGTTTGCCACTTTCACAAACAAGAATTTGGTGACACATGTCAGAGTCCATGACATCTATCAATATCAGGTGTAGACTGTCATCTAGGGAAACCAATTCTTTTTCCTTTGCAGTCCAGTCAGATTTTGGTTTAGGAATAGTACGTCTTTCATTATCAGGATCAACCATTTCAGGTATGTGTGGGCCGTCATTCAGAATTTCCATGTAATCAGGGTTCACAGCCTTGAGATAGAGAATCATCTTTTTCTTCCATAGATTGTAATTTTCTTTGTCAAACTTTGGTACCTTAATACTTCCAACCTTTTGAGAACTCATGATTAAATTATTTAAGATTCAAAAATTTCAAGAAATAGAAAATTTTGAAAATTAAAAAATCTGCAAGAGTGAACTTGTTTTGGTCTAAACTTCCGGATCTTGATTTGTATGTCAGTCAAACTGCTCTGATACCAATGTTAGGTCCAAAGGTATCATAGAAGGGGGGGGGGGTTGAATACGATACCACCAATTAATTCCGATTCAAAACAAATTCTTAGTTTATGCAGGAAAGTAAAAACACAACACAATTCAAGGAATATATTACGATTGATATAAACCTTAATGTTGCTACAATCTAATCAATTGATTAGCTTCTACAGAAATTTCAACAGCATAACAGTACAGTTACAAAGCAATTAATATGAACTTGAAAGCTCCGTAATGCTCTCCATAAAAGCTTCTCAGTTTGCTGGTGAAAAAAATCTCTCTTGAATACATGCTGATATTTCTGTTTTATTGTAGACTTAAAACCAAAATGAATATGTGGCTTCTTCTGGTCCAAGCATTCTAATTTGCTGCACTTCAAAGTAACCCAAGTCCCTAGTAGTCGAATTTGCATTCCTTCTTAGTAGTTGAATTTGACCTTGATAAAATTCGACTAGTAGAATATAGAAGTCGAATTCTATACATGTGTAGCACTTAGAGAATATTTTAATTGAGTAGAAATCGATTTTGGAAGTCGATTTTGGAGGTCAGAAATCGACTAGTAGAATAACATTCCACTAGTTGATTTTCCACTAGTCGAATTCATACAAGTCGAATTCTACTAGTTGAAAATCAACTTCTATGCCTTAGAATATTTTCACTCCTTCTTCTTCTTTTCTTCAATTCTGAATACATTCTTTTGTATGATCTTAAAATCAATTAACACTTCTTTTGTAGACTTGAATGATAAATCCTGGAATGCTGACGCTTAGTGCACTGGTCTGGTTCACAAACGACTAGCCCTGAGTTGAATATCCCTATACTTTCTGATTGTTCCTTGTTAATGAATTTTGACTTGAGTTCTATAGATTGTTTTCCACTGGAATCACTTGATTTCTATACTTGAATCTTCAACTGTATTAAAACAACAAGTCCTATGATTGTTTATTTTTCACAGAGGCTTGATCAATGAATTGATCTTCTTTCTATGACTTCAAATGGACTTGCACTTGTAATACTGTGTTCTGATTCTTGTATGTGTCTGATCATTCTTCTTCTGGATTCTTGTGTTACATAGATGATATTATTTACTAGATTCTTGTCCTAAGTTGAGTTATATCATCTCATTATCCATTATAGTACATCATGCTTTACAGTATTCCTTTAAATATAATGAAAAAAATGATGTAAAAGTATATCATATCATAATAAAAGACTCAAACATATTTTATAACAATAAAAAATATAAGCTTGTCCCGTAAAAATTAAACAATCTATATAAGTAAAAAATTTAAATTGTCTAAATAGCACTCACAAAATCTCTTGCAAGAACATAAAGTATGTTTTCTAACAGAAACCTGCACACAATATAGTGAAACACGCTATAATCACTAATTATTTAACCAAAAATTACTAAACAAAACAACCCCAATCACTAAAATATTATAATTAATCACTTATAAAAGTGAAAAGTAACAGTCTAGTAGAATAATTTAATATTAAAAAGTTTTCCTTTTTCCATTCTTCAAATACTAAATTTTTTATAACAATATACAACATATCATATCATAATGAAAGTAAAAAACATATACAAGTACTCGATCTATATATCAAAATTTAAACTCGTCCCATAAAAAGTTCAAAAATCTATATATCAAAATTTTAAATTGCCTAAACGGAAGTTCACAATCAATTTTAATCAACATTGGCTTTCTTCCTTTTTATACATTTTCTTGCATCATGAGTTGTTGCGCGATATAGTGCACACTTCCGACTTCTTTTCTTCGATTTGTTAATTTTTTTTTCCCTATCACTCATCAGCCTCTTAAAGTAGTTTTCTTTGTTCTTACAAACATTAGGTGGAAGAATGTTCACTTCTCCTTTAGGTTGCTGACCGACCATTGCAGCAATATGATCCTTTTTCGTAAAAATGACAATAGATCCATCATAAGCATCCAACTCTGTATTTAACTTCTTTATAGTGCTGTGTACATGCTCAAGTCTATCCATTTCTACCCTAGCCTTGTCAACTGCTTGGCGAAAATCAAACCAAATTGTGGTCAGTTTTAAAGATACTTGTTCCATCTTAAAATAATCACTGGTTACCACTTCTAAATTTGATGAAGTTCCACTATCAGCAGTTTGCATCCAACGATTAAGAACAAGGCTTCTTGGAAATTTGGTAACCCCGATTTGTTTCAAACCTCAAAATGCATTTCTACAAACTACAAACAATATCACACATCACAAATTTCTTGCAAGAACACACAACATGATTCATACTAACGGAAACCTGCATAAAATATACTGAACACATTATTATCACTATTTATACAACTAAAAATCACTAAAACAAACACATCCAATCACTAAAACATAAAAAAAAATCACTAATAAAAGATGAAAAGAAATAGAATAGTAAAAAAGATTAACCTTAAAGAGTTTGTCTTTTACCCTCACATCCCTGATTTCAAAATGAGTAACACCATCAACTTTTTCACTCATACGCTTAATTTGTATTTCCAATTAAGAAGCGAGGATTTCTTCCTGAATTTTCTAAAAAATAGTACGTGTATACAAAGTGGCTGCATCATCTTCAATAAACCACTTTGACAATGTCGTAGGAAGACTTAACTTTGACTCATGATTCAGTCTAACTGTCTCATTCCTTTGCTTGTCCATTGCACTCTCAAAACGCAACTAAAATTCACATAACGTATCTCCTTGTTTATGAAACTGCCCAAAAAATGATTTTTCACTCTCAGATCTTGAAGTAGTTCTTAACAACCCAAACATTGGCTCATTTCTACAAAATGCAGGAATCGATGAAGCCTTTAGAGCATACATATCTTGCAACCACTTATTATTTTATAAATTAAATTCCTTTATAACTCTCCCATCCGCTCTCAAAATCTTCAGTTTCAATAATAGATGACCAGATATAAGTTTTCATTTTCTCCATGAAGTCTGTCTCCTTGCATAATCGATTACCAAGCTATTTAAAAAAAAATAATAAAACACAATATAAAACACAATAAAAAACATAAGAAACCATTATTTTAATCATTAATAAATGTCACATTTATTAATAACAAGGAAGAACAACGATACATGGAAAAACACAAGAGAATATAAAAATTCACTAAAACATTAATTTTATTCAGTAATAAATATCAAATTAATAACTAAACATTATTTTCCTAATCACTTATAAATATCACTATAATACCTTAACTGGGAATTTCTCCATAATATGCCACATGCATAAACGATGCTTACTACGAACAAGACCATTAACATCAGAAAATATATCACGCACAGACACCTTCATAGCAGGACATT
This sequence comes from Apium graveolens, assembly GCF_009905375.1. NCBI lineage: Eukaryota > Viridiplantae > Streptophyta > Magnoliopsida > Apiales > Apiaceae > Apium > Apium graveolens. Next base: position 113,716,072 of record NC_133653.1, read on the forward strand.
GATCAGTAATAATCAAAACATGATTTCTTCTCATTGCCTTTACAAGATGACCAAAAGCCCAACTGTAATCAGCAACACTCTCATGTGAAAGAAGACATGATGCAAAAGTTACACATCTGTCATGTTTGTCAACGCCAGTAAATGGTGCAAAAATCAAATTATACCTGTAAAAATAAATATTAAAAAACAGACTAAAGTTAAAAACTAAATAGAAAAAACAAAAAAAACTCAGTATACAATTAGAGTAAATAGATGTCGAGTACCTGCTTGTATCAAATGTTGCATCAAATGATATTGCATCACCATACAATTCAAAATTCCTACGACCAATAGAATCAACCCAAAATAACTTTGTGAGATGACAATCAGAATCAACATCATAAGCATAATAAGGATTTAGATTTATCCTAAATATATTTTAAATTGTCAATCATCATCTGCGCATCCTTATCACCAATAAAAAATTTCAAATCCCTATTGAAGTTCCGAAATTCTTGCAACGAAGCACCAACATTAGCATATCCACTATACATTTCCTTGGAAAAACTAAATGACTTACTAACACCAATATTCACTTTTGCACCATTATAACAGATATTCCTCAAAGTAGTAGTCATCTCCCGACTAGATCGCAAAAAATGACGACCTTTTTCATATGTCAAAGGATGATTGTGATACACAACAAAGCAGTACACAAAATATTTATTCGGAACCATATACTTCAAAACCATTTTTGCTTTACATCCACACCTACGAGTAAAAGAACGTCTATTCTTCAAAACTTTTAGATCATCCTTAGGATTATTGAACCCTTCACAACTACAGATAAAATATTTCAACAAAACAGTACCGACATCATCTAATTTTTCAGTTGTTTTGCGAAAGCTAAAACCACCTAAACGAGCATAAGTATTATAAAACTGATAACCTTGATCTACACTCTCAAAAACCTGATTAGTGTAAGGAACGCCATTATCAACAACACAACTAGATATATAATACCTATTACCACCAGGAGATATAGTATAATTTCTCGAACTACTTTCACTTTCTGTTGAAGAAACATCAGTAACAATACTAATACAAACATTACTGCCACTCCTAGAAGAATCTTCCCAAAACGAATCTAAAAAATATAAAACAAAAATTGAATACATATAACAAAAATAACTGACAAGTTGTATAATCAATGCAATTATTATAATGTAATAATAAAAAGTCAAAGATACATAATTATAATGAAATTTAATAATAAATAAAACATTACGAATACGATTACAACAAACTAACAAATTTATTTCTATCTCTAAAAATTCTGTTAATCTTTTTATCTCGCTAACCGATTATATCTATAGTTCTTTTCTCTATTCAAAAATTATATCAATCTCTACTTGTCTATTTCTCTGTATATTAGACACAAACAATCACTAATACATAATTAACTAATACTGAAATATGTAAAACGCAAACAATCACTAAGATATAACATATATAATCAATAATAGATGAGCATATAATCATATAAACAAATCACAACTAACATTAATCGCATATATAATTAAAAAATTAAGCTCAAACATTTGTTATACAACTTAAAATCACAAAAAAATACAGAAAAGCCTCAAAAAATCAAAAAACAAGATAATTTACCTTGATTAACTCTAATTTTATCCAAATCAGCTATAATCATTTTCAAACAACCAATTGACCGGCAGATGATCTCTTTACAAATCAACAATCACTAAATCTGTGTTTTCAACAAAGTTTTCGATGCTAATTATTTGCCGAAGCTAGATGAACAATGTTTAATGGATTAAAACTGGAGAGAGATGGAGAAAGAAACGAAAGAACAAGAGAGAGACGAAGACAGAGAAACTAAAAATCGGTTATGAAATTTAGTGAACAGAATCTCTATCTTTTATATTTTTTTATTAAAAATAAATGAGTGGCCCAGATTTGAAGTTAGAAGAATGAAATGAATGACTAGGATGAGTTTCTAGTTTTTATTTTAGGGCTGCTTTCTATTTGACCATTATCCTATATATATATATATAATAAATAATAAACAAAAATTTCAGTTATATTAGGTCAACTAAATCATGAAAAGTCCAATAAGATAGATAAGTGGAGCCCCTGACCAGTATACCAAAGATCATTAAATCTATTTGGAATAGGTTATTAGTAATGTGAACAGAAACAAAGTCAAATATTGTTTATAAATACTATTCCAATTACGAACGTGCAATTTGTGAAGCCTATATATATGGTTCGTGGTTGAAAATAACCCAAGTGCGGCTTCTTCCTTCTTATTGTTACATTCAAACCCTAATATTATTATTGTTAATAAATAAAAACACAAACATGGACGAAAGTATCGAATCTTCTCACGGATTTCGTTTCAACCCTTTTGAAGAAGAGCTCATAAATTTATACTTGAAGCCTAAAGTTTTGGGACAGAAGCTGCCATGCAATGTGGTGCAGGAGAGACAACTGTATGGTCCTAATACCAACCCATGGCAAGTTTTGGACCCCCAAAACCATGCATGGATCCTTTCAGAAGTCACTCCCGGCAAGTTTGAGAAAGTTACTTATGTCTTTGTCAACTTAACCAAGATGGCCGCTGTTGATAGAGAGAAGAAGTATGGAAGAGACAACTACATGAAAAGAGCTGGTTGTGGATCTTGGGGCGGCAAAACCAGTCGCACTCAGATTAAGGATCATCGTAATGGGGATGTTATTGGGGAGAAAAGATTGCTAGTTTTTGAAATCGATGAGCATTCTCATCTGGATTTGAGTAAGCTAGGTTATTGGAAGATGCATGAGTATCGGTTGCGCGGGGTTAACGACAACATTAGAAATCCCCATAATACTGTTCTTTGCAAGATAACCTTCGACTGTTCCAAGCAGCCTTACATTAAAGAGTCTCCTAAAATTAGTCATAGTCGTCCGGTAAAATCTAGTAATAGACCTCAGAAGAAGAATACTAATGTGGACAGCGTGAGTTCAATGTCAACAGTGAATACTACTAGTAGAGTCGAAGAGAATATACGGGTTAGGGAGAGTTCACCATCAGTACAACAAGATTATAAGGGTTACTCAAAGCCAGTATCCTCCGATTTTTGCTGGTCTGCTAAATATGGTAATGATTATAAAAAAATTATAAAGGAAGTGCAGCCAGTTGAAGACACTACTAGAAACCTGGGACAAGAGAAAGTTAAAGCTAAAACTTCATGCAAGCCCGTATCCTCTGATTTTCTTTCGCCTGCTAAACATGATAATGATCATCAAAAAATTTAAAAAGAAGCAGGTGGGGGAGGGGATTTGTATCCTGTCACAAATAAGGTCCAGTTTCCCAGCTATCTAAAGCCCAAAGAAGAGCAATCAGTCGAAGACACTGCTCCTAATTATAGCCTCGGAAAAAGGAAACTTCAAGTTGGAACTTCATGCTCGATAACTAAGAAGTTGTGTCCTTGACCGTCATTATACATTAACAGCACCTCACTGTGTTAAGTGTCAAGCATTAGAGTATTGACATGGAGGAACTGATCAGTAATTTAATTAATTTATTGTAATATTTTTAGATACAGATATGTAAATCAAAGTTCTGTTTGCCCTGTTTCTTACCATCTTTTCTGGTTCGTCTATTACCTGGTAACAGCACCTCTAGCAGAGCTGACAATTTCATACATTACACGATAACACGAGACGAAAATAACTGGTTTTAGTTGACAATTTTGATACAAGTACACGAAAATACACGAATACGAAAATACATGGATGAATTTAGTGTCGATTTTGAGTTTATTATTAGGTACACACACAAACCAAATAAAGTATACAAAATAAATAAATACATAAATATATTTATCATAATTATATGAATACATACATCTTACAATAATAATTTACATATAATTTTTACAAAAAATAAATATAAAATAGATTTAAATTTAAATTTTACAAGACTTGACTGAGTTTATACGACTTATTAACTTAAAACTCGACTAGTTAAAACAAAATATTTTAATATAAATTATCTTTATCTTTATTATTAATTTTAAATTACACTAAACACGACACACAACTTACACGAAATGAAGGTACACGAACAAGAAACGAAACAAATTCTTAACGGTTCGGGTTTGGATTAGCATTCATAACACGACACACGAAAGTACCTACACGACAAAATGAACAAATTGCCACCTCTAGGGTCAACTATTAGAATACATTATAATGCGAGCTGCTTCGTAGTTTATTAATTTTATTGTAAAATTTTAAGATATAGATGTTGACAATATATATAACATTATTATTATTATTATTAGAGAAAAAAGTTACTGAGATCTCAGGGAACTTTTCCTCCTATATGTATGTATATCAAATAAAAATATTATTCTTTCCATATTACATAATTTTTAGTTATTTTATTTTATTAGCACATATACATTTTACCAGCCATATGTCATCCTTATATTGAATTTTTTAATATAATTTCAGGAAAGTTTCCTGAGATAAACTCGATAACTTTATTATCTTATTATTATTATTATTATTATTATTATTATTATTATTATTATTATTATTATTATTATTATTATTATTATTGTTATTATTATCAGATAGTTCTATTATTAGAATAATTTTCTATATTTTTACTATCTTAAAACCTGTGTGATGCAATGTTTTCTAACTTTCACTTCATTTTATTTTTTAACATTTTTAAAATTTTATTTTTAAAGTTATTTAATGTACATATATATTGTTACTTCTAATTTCGTTGCCATATTGTTGTTATTTTTAATAATTTTTTGCAATATTGTTGCAACAAATTTTGCATATATCGAGAAATATATGCATGTTTAATTAAATTGTTTGACTATATATTCCAAAACTATATAAAATATGCATGTTTAATTTAATTACTTTTTTGACTCTATATTCTGTAACTGTATAATTAGAAAATCGAATCATATTTTATAGGTTATATTTAATGGTATCATATTTTGGTGTTTCAATAATATCATAACAACGTAACTATTTTATCTTTATAATTAGTTAAACATTTAATAATATTTTATCCAAAATTGTATTAAAATATTGTATCACATTCTAGTGTATAAGAATAATAGTAGAACAATGTAAATATTTTCTATATATGATCGTGTTAAGAATTTTTTCAATTAATTTCAGAGATATTGATTTATATTTTCGTTTTATTTAAAAATTATCCTTTATTACGAAATCCGGTGTACGAATTATATCTAATCAAATTCCAGTTGGTACTATAATCTAATAATGCAGAACAAATATTATTTTAATATATTCGAGTTGTATCAATCTTTATATTTATGATAAAACTTTAGATTTATTCATTTTATTTCTATATTAAAAAAAATAATTTAATATGAACCCTAAATTTATCTATCTATTTCTGTTATAAATAAAAAAGAATTTAATATGATATAATTCATAAAGTTTATTTTAAATAAATTAGATTTATTATGGTAGAATTATTTTTTATTGACCTTTTTTTTAAAATTTGTCCCCTTTTCAATTAATAAATTTTTATTCTAATCAGTATCTTGATCGCCTATCGTTAAAAATATCAGATCAACGAATGAGAGTGTTTTAACAGTACATGACCAAGGCGGTGAAGAACTTTATCTCAGAAGCAGTCATACATGGATATGTATTAGGTTTCCTTATTGTAATAGAATAGGATTCCTTATTTATTATGTAACTGTGCACTATATAAGCACATATTAGGTTTACTCTATATGAATTAACGAATTGTAATATCTTTCATATAACCTAACAGCTCTTAAGGATAATTATCTTGTGTAACAGGTTTTATCAGATTAATATAAAAATTGTTAATTTTGTTAAAACTTTATCGAATTATTTGCATAAACTGTATTCACCCCCTATACATTTGATTATGGACCTAACAATTGGTATCAGAGCTTGTTGTTGATATATAAACAGTTTAAGATCTGAAAATAAATCTTTAATGGAAGAAAAATAAGCTCCACAGAATCCACCACCACCCTCAGCCACATCACAGATTAGCAGTAATATGAGTAGGTATGAAGCTATCAAGGTTCGAATCCTAAAAATACATGAATATCCAATCTGGAAGGTTAAGATGGCTATGTGTCTGGAAACAATAAATCCTGAATATTTGTGTAGAATTTATGATGGTCCACACACGCCATGAAACTGGTTGTTGCTATTACTCGACAAGATGAGAAGATGGTTGATAAAGATAAGAATGACTATTCTCCTGAGGATCTATCATCAATTATAAAAGACGCAAAAGTAATACATATCTTGCATAACATTCTTGATAGTGTTATGTCCAATAGAGTTATTGGATGTCAAATAATAAAGGAAATTTGGGATGCTTTAGAAGTAAAGTGTCAAAGTACTACTACTATCAAGAAAAACAGGAGGACAGTACTTACTCAGGAATATGAGCACTTTGACTCAAGAGACAATGAGTCCTTAACTAAGATCTATGATAGATTTCAAAAGCTATTGAATGACTTATCTCTTTTCAACAAGGAATATGATTTAGAGGACTCAAACTTGAAGTTTCTATTTGCACTCCCTGAAAAGTAGGACTTTAAGATTATATTAATAAGGGATAATTATGAACTTGATGAAACATCTCTAGATGAGATCTATAGTATATTTAAGACTCGTGAACTGGAGATGGAGCAAAGAAGCAAGAGAAAAGGATCCAAGACTAGACCAATTGCACTTAGAGTTGAAGAGAACCCAAATGAGAAAGTTAGGAGAAAAGGTTACTCCAAGGGAAAAGTTATGATTGCAAAGTCTGATACTGAGTCATCAAACTCTGATGATGACTCAAATACTAATAGTGAATCAGATACTAATAGTGATCATGACAATAACGAAGACATGGAATAAATGGCTGCTCTATTGGTTAAAAACTTCAAGAAGATGGTCTACAAGAACTTTAAGAAAGGGAAAAGATTTTCCAGAAAGGGTTCCAGTTCCTCAAACTCTGATAAGAGGAATGCTAGAAGAAATACTGATTGGAAGGAATCAAAGTTTGGAAAATTTGACAATTCAAAGGAAAGATGCTATAACTGTGATGGAATTGGACACTTTGCAGCTGACTACAGGAAACCAAAAGGTGAGAAGAAACAAGCCTTAACAAAGAAGAAAAACTGGGATGATTCCTCAGATTCAGATGATGGTGTTAACTATACTCTCATGGAAAATGCTGATACTGAGGCTGATAATACTAAATTAAAGGTATCTCAAACCACCCTTGCCTTTGATATTGATGATATCTATGAATTAAGATTGTTTCTTAAATCTCTGCATGTTAGTTATAGGGATCAAACTTTAGATAATAATAGAATCAAAAGTGAAAACTCCGAGTTAAAGAAAAGGAATGATCACCTAGAAATTGAGTTATTTTCCATGCTAGAAATTCAAAAAAAAGAGATAATGTTGTTTATGTTAAATAAAAAATGTTAGAAAAACATGCTTATCTAGAAAAGGAGTTAGCTAAAGAAAGAGAGGTTATTAGGCTTTGAACTAACTCAGGAAATTTCAGAAAATTGCTGTTGGGGATTAGGATTAGGATATGCAAATAGATCTAATTCTGATTAAAAAATTGGAAAAGAATATGAGAAAACTAAACCAGTAAATATTGATACTAAGGTTAAACTAAATAAGGTTTAGTTGAAGCCCATTAAGTTTAATTCAAGTGCTGATACTATTAAGTCAGTTTTTAAGGTAGGTTCAACCTCAGTACCTAAATCAAACTTAAATATTGATAAGAGTGAACAAGTTCACACAAGATCAGTAAATATTGGTTTAATGACTCAGAAACAGCTTAAGCAAAAGCTGAAGGAATTACACATGAAAGATAAGGAGAAAAAGCCTAGAAAAAATAGGAATGGTAAAGTAGGTGTTAATAAGAATGGTAATTATGGAACTGCTCCCAATGCATCTAGAAAGACAAGCTTTAACTGTGGTAGTACTAATCATCTTGCTAATTCTTGCAGGAAGAATAAAGAGATAAATGATGTTCCTCCCAAATTAGAGTGTAGGAATAGAACAATTAGATTTAACCATATAATCTTGTTTTTATTGTGGTAGTGTGTGGCACTCTATTTATACATGTAAAGAGTATCACAATTTATATTATCATTATTATGAACTGAAACCCTCTTTAAATAAAGCAAAATATGTCTCTGCATGTGTAAATACTGATAGTAAGAATGTCAACAAAAACTCTGATATGAAGTCTTCTGCTGCATATGTCAACAAACTTAAAAAGGCCAAATGATCCAAGCAAGTCTGGGTCCTTGAAAATACTAACTGATTTAAATACTGATTGCAGGGTAATAGGAAAAATTCTCTAGTCTTGGACAGTGGATGCTCATGACACATGACTAGTTATAAATCCCCGCTATCAGAGTTTAAGGAGAAAGTTGACCCAAATGTTTCTTATGGAGATGGCAACTTAAGAAAAATCTTGGGATATGGAAATATCAAAATTGGAAATGTCATCATTAAAGTTGTAGCTCTGGTTACAGGACTGAAATATAATTTGATCAGTGTGAGTCAGATCTGTGACAGAGGTTACCATATGAACTTTTATAAGGAACATTGTGAAATTTTTAGTAAGTCTGATGGCAAGATTACAATGACTAGTGTAAGACATGGTAATTTATATGAAGCCAGGGTCTCCACAAATACTGATGAATCAGAAGTTTTTCTACTTAGTAGAGCATATGTGGAAGACGGCTGGAGCTGGCATAAAAGACTTTCTCATCTCAATTTCAACAACATCAATGAACTTGTGAGGAAAGATCTTGTGAGAGAATTTCCCAATGCAGTATTTACTCCAGATGGCTTATGTGACTCATGCCAGAAAGCCAAGAAAAGGAAAACATCTTTCAAGATTAAAACTAAATCCTCTATTATCGAATCATATCATATATTTTATATTGATCTCTTTGGTCCAGTCAATGTTATGTCTAGCCAAGAAGATGTATCCACTTGTAATTGTTGGTGACTTTACAAGATACACATGGGTGTACTTTCTGCACACCAAGGATGAATCTCCATCCATTCTTCTTGATCATGTGAGAGAACTGGAAAAAGGATCAACTAACAAAGGAAGATCATCAGAAGTGATAATGGAACTGAATTCAAGAATAATTTTATTGAAGAGTTCTGCAAATATAAGGGAATAAAATAGGAATTTTCTGCCCTTAGAACTCCACCAAAAAATAGAGTTGTTGAAAAAAAGAATAGAACTCTCATAGAAGCTGCAAGAACCATGCTAGAGGAAGCAATATTGGCTACCTACTTTTGGGCTGAGGTTGTGCAAACTGCTTGCTTCACACAAAATGCAACCTTGATCACAAGTATGGTAAAACACCATTTGAGATGGTGAAGGGAAAGAAACCAAATTTGAAGTACTTTCATATTTTTGGCTGCAAGTGTTTTGTTCTCCAAACTCATCCAGAACGGCTTACTAAATTTGATCTAAAAGATGATGAAGGCATTTTTGTGGGATATCCATTATCTACAAAAGCCTTCAGAGTTTACAATCTGAGAACAATGACAGTCATGGAATCTATGCATGTATCCTTTGATGACAAGAAAATCACAGGTCTAGATAATGTAGATGACCATGATGAGTTGATATTTGAAAATGAAGTACCATATGCTGAACAGTTAAATACCGATATACTGACAAGTCCTGATACAGTAAATCCTGATATTACTTTAAACTCCAATGATCCACATGACAGTGAAAATTCTGCTAATACTCAAGCACATGTTGAGGGGGAACAACATGATTCAAATCCAGAGTCTTCTATAAGTGATTCAACTCAAGGAACATCAGTAAATAATACATCAGACTCTGATTCCTCAAATACTGATGGATCAAATACTAATAGCACTGGAAATACTGATTCAGGGGGAGCATCAGGACATGATAGTGGTACAAGTCAAAGAAACAACAAAGAGTTCATGAATCAAGGGGGTTCTTCTTCGAGGAATCAAATCCCATCTGCAAGAAAATTGTCTAAGTCACACAAACCTGACTTAATCATTGGGAATCCTGATAGTGGTGTAAGAACCAGAAAAGCCACTCAAAATGAATGTCTCTACCATTCTTTTCTATCTCAAATTGAACCAAAGAAAGTGAAAGAAGCTCTTCAAGATGCTGACTAGGTTACAGCAATGCAAGAGGAGCAAAATGAATTTGAAAGGAACAAAGTATGGACTCTTGTGCCAAAACCCAAGAACAGATATATTATTGGTGCAAAGTGGATGTTCAGAAACAAAACTGATAGTGAGAGCATCATTACAAGAAATACAGTAAGATGGGTTGCAAAGGGCTATTCACAATAAGAAAGCATTGATTATGATGTAACTTTTGCTCCAGTTGCAAGGCTTGAGGCAATCGGAATTTTTCTAGCTTATGCTGCTCACAAGAAGTTTAAAGTGTTCCAAATGGATGTGAAGAGTGCATTTCTGAATGGTGAACTTGAAGAGGAAGTTTATGTTGAACAACCTCCATGGTTCATAGATCCAAAATATGCTGATTATGTCTATAAACTGGATAAAGCACTCTATGGACTAGAACAAGCTCCAAGGGCTTGGTATAAAACACCTGCTATATTTCTATTAGAAAGTGGTTTCAAAAGAGGTACAATTGATAAAACTCTCTTTTATAAATACCATGGTAAGGACTTGTTATTAATACAGATATATGTTGATGGTATCATTTTTGGTTCTACTAATGATAAACTTTGTGAGATATTTGCAAAGCTAATGCAGTCTAGATATCAAATGAGTATGATGGGAGAATTGAGTTATTTTATGGGTTTGCAAGTAAAACAAACTGATGAAGGAATCTTCATAAATCAATCCAAATACACCAGAAATTTGCTCAAAAAATTTGGAATGCAAGACAGTTCAACTACAACAACTCCCATGGCCATTACAACCAAGTTAGATTTAAATACTTGTTCATTAGTAGATATAACTAACTACAGAGGTATGATTGGCTCACTCCTATATTTGACTGTTAGTAGACCTGATATCATATATGCTACCTGTCTCTGCGCTAGGTTCCAAGCTGATCGAAGGGAACCTTATCTATTAGCTGTGAAAATAATTTTTAAATATCTCAAAGGCACCATGAATCTTGGATTATGGTATCCTAGAGATTCAGACTTTTAGCTAATTGGATATTCAGATGCTGATTTTGCAGAATATAAAATAGACTGAAAAAACACTTTTGTAAGCTACCAATTTCTTGGTGGCAGATTGGTTTCTTGGTTTAGCAAGAAACAAAAGTCAATTTCCACATCAACTGCAGAAGCTGAATATATTACTGCAGGAAGCTATTGTGCTCAAATTCTATGGATGAAAAATCGGTTACTGGATTATGAATTAGAGTATTCTGTTATTCCTATATATTGTGATAATCAAAGTGCTATTGCAATGACAGGAAATCCAGTACAACGTTATATGACTAAACACATTAGCATCAGGTACATTTCATAAGGGAACATGTGGAAGAAGGTACAGTGGAATTGGTCTGTGTTCCAACAGATCAACAATTAGCAGATATATTCACCAAGCCTCTCTGTGAAGCTAGCTTTGCAAGATTGGTGAATGAATTAGGAATGATATCAGGACATTTCTCAAACTCCGATAATTTGGAATAACTACTGATAGTTAGAGTGTGGTATCTTATTATTATGTATCAGTACTTGCTAAATACTGATTATAATGTTAAACACTGATGCCATGAAAGCATGTAATTAGCTTCTATTAATACCATCCAGTAGCTGCATGTTAAACTCTGATTATGTGTATAAGCTCTGATATTGGTCAAACTAGTGTTGATTGATAAATGCAGATAGTAGTTATTAAAGTCTGATATTGGTCAAACTTGTATTGACTGATAAATCCTGATAGTTGTTAATTAAATACTGATATTGGTCAAACTCTGATTGACTATTATATTCTGATGATAATTTTTAAATTTATTCAAATATTATTTTAAATCAGTATTTTCATTACAGGTGTGAAGTTATTTGCAAGTATATAATTTTTGCATGATTACAGTTGTTTATTGATGGTGTGAGGATATGAAAAACGTTTGAACAAAATATTATTCTAGGGAACTGTGCGCGCAGTAACTACCATTACTATACGTTTACATGATTGCTTTTATGCCGTCACGTGTCCCACTAAACTGAAACGTTTCTGAGTTAGTGGAGTGATGTGTTATACAAAATCAATTTTTGATTTCAAATTAACACTTTACTTATCTCTATTATATTCTTCTCTGCTACTTTACTCTCTCTCTCTCTCTCTCACCCGTAAACTCTAAAACCCTAATTTCTATTCAATTTTTTTTCTTGCAAATTAATCATGTCTTTACCAGTTGCTTCTAAACCTTTTAATTATGATGGTGCAAAGTTTCTGACTAATAACTATTCTGCTATTCTGGATAACAACAGTGTGAATATCAATTTTTACATTTTTCAAGACTTTCTCAGAACCAGTGAGATTGGGTTTGCTCTCACAGCTCCACCCACAATCTCCGGTGATCAGGTGCTTTCTATCTGGAAGAGTGGTGTCTATAATGATGGAGGAACTACTGGGCCTCCAAATCTTGTGTTTGAATTTGATAATAAAACAAGGATAGTTACTCCTCAAATTGTAAGGGATGCATTGCAGTTTCGTACTCATACCTCATACACTACATTCATGGGAGATACTGAAATGAGGAGGTTCTTTACTGAGACAGGCTATGACAAGGATTTGAAGAACCTTGGTTAATTGAAGAGGAATGAGCTCAGGAAGGAATATAATTTCTTCTTTGACTGCATCATAAAGGCTTTTAACAACAAATCTTTTAATTTTGATGCTTTTCCAATCATGACACAATAGATAGGGTACTCTATGATTCATGGTGCAAAATATGACTATGGTAGAGTAGTCTTATTTTTTATAGGTGATAGATTAAATGCTGATATGAATATAGTGTATTATGCTAGATTCCGTCAGTTGATTTTCAATGTTTATTTCACTGATACCCCTTTCCCCTCTAATCAAATAGTGTCAGTATTTAAATTGACAAAATGCCTTTTTCTGACTTAATTTCACAAGGTGAAAAGAGGTTAAATTTAGCTCCTTTGAGGTTGCCTTTGGTTTCTTGAAACTTGCTCATTGCAAGGCTCCCTGTGACTTATGGCTTACCTAACAAGCACAGTGCTCAGTTGCAGGACATAACTATTGGAAACCCCCCTGTAGCTAACCCAAGCACAACAACCCAAACACAAACCCAAACAAAAACTCAACCATCGTCACAACCTCAAATAGAAGCCACCTTAGGTGTCTCCTAAAAGAAACCTGTTGTAAAAAGAAAGAAACTATTGGCTAAAAGGGCAATAAATAGTGATGTAGCAAAGCCAAAAGCTGAAGCAACACAAGTTCCTCATTCTTCTAAACCTTCAGAATCTGTCAGGAGGAAACTTGTGCTTTCTGGACTAGAATCAGATTCAGATGAGGACAATGCTACCTTATCTTCTAAATTTTCAAACCTTTTATCTGATTCTTCTCCAAGACCAGTTGTACCACCAACTGAGGAGGACACAACTACTGATGCTGTTCATAGTGCCAGAAATCTTAATATTGGTACAATCCCAAGGCCAAAGAAAAGGATGCTGGTCAAAGAATACTACAATCAGAACTTGCTCAATATCAAACAGGAAATTACCGAGGAGACATAGGGGGCATTTACAACAAATCCTGATTTTTAATCAAATCCTGATGCACCTGTGAATTTGTCTGATTCTCTTGTAAAGCTGTAAAACAAGAGAGCAATGGAAATCTCTCATGAACAAGTTCAGGAGACTGTCAAGAGGTTACAAGGGAAAGGAGTTTTCCCTGGATCAAGCACACAAGAACCTGCATCTCAAAGGGATACTGTTAAGTGGTATTTATATCCACTTAGAATGCTTCATAAAGGCTCAAATTGGTGTTTTATACTTAAGTTGTTTGTCTATTTGATGTGTTTTTGTAGTGTTTTGCATTTCAGGGCATAATCAGGAAGAAGGATGGGATCTTGCATGCTTTATGCTTGGAAAGTTGTTAGGATGGAGCCTCGGTCAAATGCATAAAAGAAACCAACAACTGTAGTCAAGAAAACAAGAGAAAATAAGTTTTTCCAGAAGTTCAGCACGGCCGCGCTACACTTGGGAGCGGCTGCGTCATACTCAGAGCGGTCGCGCGGGATCCCAGGGCGGCCGCACCAGGTCAATTTTCCAGAATCCTGTTTCTAGTAGAATATTGATCTGCTGGACTTCTGGTCGATTTGGGCTACTATATAAAGACCTTTTAAAGATGTTTTTTATAACAGAGAGTAAGGAGGTAACAGGAAAAAGACCTAATAACACAAATTCAACGAAGGAGAATAATAGCTTATTTTTACTTGTGATTCTTTGCTTAAGTTATAACCTTGGATGCTTGTTTTCTTTATTGTTGAACCTAATACTCTTGTTAACGTACTTTAATTATTTATTCAGTTTATAAAGACTTAGTTTATTTACCATGCTTTCATCGGAACCCACGGTGATGATGAGTTCAGTTATGAACTAATCGTTATCTTGAGGTTCTAACGGATTTACTTATGGATTTCAATAGTTAGTTGTTTCGATACCTAAGTGTGTGGTGATTGTATGATATCCTAGCATTGGTTGTACTTATTTGTCTTATGTGCATCGCGGACTTGTAAGATAGCGTGTTAATCTCTATTGAAGCGACCGTGAATATATAGGTTTAGAACTTGCCATGCTAGCATATAATCATTTATTTTTTATGCATGATTTGTAGGTAATTTTAACCATCTTACTTGCCCTATGTAATCACAATAGATAACTTGGACATTAAACCTTTATGTTGTCAAATTCTATAGACATATAGGGTCTCAACAAATTTGGTGTCTATTCAACTTCTATCTCTTTTGTGGATGTCTGGTAGTAGGTTATTCGTACAATGAAAGTTGGCATTTACTATTTTCATGTTATCTGATTAGTTGTCATCACCATTGCATGCTAAGGTTAAGAACAATGACTTTGAATGAAGTAGTAATGAAGTTAGAAGCCCATGTTTATCTCATATAAGCTCTTGATTGAGAGATTATACTAAATAGCATTAACGAAGAGAATTTAGGTTGAATTACTTATATGAGAAAAACATGGGATTCTAACTTCATTACTACTTCATTCAAAGTCATTGTTCTTAACGTCAGCACTCAAGATCCCAACATGCATATTAGAGATTTAATCGAGATCTGCGACACTTTCAAATTCAACAATGTTTCTGAAGACGCTGTTGAGCTGAGACTTTTCCCATTCTCTCTGAGGGATAAAACAAAGTTGTAACATCCGGGAAATTTCGTGTAATTATCTTTATTAATAAATATTTATTACGTGATTATTATGTGAATTTTTGGTGAACTATTTGATGATTGATAGTAATATTTGGGTGTTTATGTCTGATAAAATTAGGTTATTTTAATATTTAATTATCCATAATAAAATATAGATTATTGTGATATTTTTCTGGTAATTTTTGGAATGTTATATGATTTTATATTAATGTATTAATTTATTAATTATTTTCTGAATAATTGCAAAACTATTTTATAAAGTCGGGAATCGTCCAACTTCAACCATTTTTATGTTTTTACAACCCGAAACTCTTCCAAAAACTCATTGCTAACCTAATATGGTAATTCCGGACATTTTTTATGTTTTGATTTTTTCAATACGGATTACGGTTTGACCCGTGCGCAGCCCGGTGCAAGATTTTCGATGTCATAATCATTTCGGTGAATCAACAAAACCCGTATTCCCAAAAGACGGGATACTATTACATTATTTTCGTATAAAGTATTTTATAAGAAGTCCGGTTTGGATAATTATCCCATACGGGTATCCAATCAGATCATCTTTGCAGTTACTTAGCGGTTAAGTAACTAATTTATCGATCCAATACGATCCAACACGAACCAATATTCCATAAATATAAATAGCCTAATTGTTATTTTATTTTATTCGTATAATCATAATCAGTCAGTTAAAATTGATAAAAATACAGAGAAACCCTAAAACGTCGCGTTCTTCATAATCAAATGCACAAACGAAGGCGTTATCGAACTCCGATTCAAGCGTGAAATATATCAAATCGAAGATCTTGAAAAACTCTTTCTGAATCCACCATCTATTCAAGTGCAGAAATCAAGGTGAATTTCTTATTTATTTATTTAAATTTGAATTAAGTTAAGAATAAATTGGGACTTTTTGATTTCGAAGTTGTTGATGTGATTTGATGATTTCATGTTGTAGAGAATTGAATTCTGGTCAATTTGGTATATTATATGTTAAATTTTAAGCTTCATATCATAGAGAAAATGATGTTTGATCTTCGAATAGTAAAATTAGGGTTTATGTATACTTTGAATGTTTTGATTCGAATTAGGGATTTCTTATAATGATTTTCGGTTTGTTTTGATTGTTGGGTTTAACTGTAAGGACCACGAGCTTCAGTTTCGTATATAATTGATTAAGTTTGGTTAAGAATCCAAGCAAATCGACTCTCGTCGGATTTTTCTTGAACTCGCTGGCTTTAATGGATAAGTCGGCCGGAGAGGTCGAACTACGGCTCAAGGAGGATTGTGGTTTCTTGTTTCGAAAAGCTGGTAACATTCTTATGAAATTAGGCTGAAAAACCGTAGCAAATCGAGCTGTTTGGCAGCGACACGGAGCTCACCGGAGCTTCGTCGGAGCAAGGGACGGTCACCGGGTTGTGTAAATTCTCGGCAGACCCAGAATATTTATCCCGACCCGGTCGCTCTTCGTGACCCGGGTGTTGACCCGGAAAAAGACCCGATTTCAATCTATTTTTCCCCAATTCCCTTTCCTTAAATCTGTTTTTTGAGGATTTTATTTTAAAAATAATTCAAAAATCCTATTTTAATTCTAAAAATCATTATTTTTATTCTGGAATTTATTTTATTTAAAATATAAATCCAAATTATTTAATTAATTGATTTTAGTTAATAATTAATTATTTAATTGATCAACTAATTTAAATATTAATTGATTGATTAATTAATTTAATTAATTATTAATTAATTATAATTGATTATTTAATTAGTTTTAATTATTTATTTTTGATTTAAAAAATTCTGAAAAATAGTTTAGAGATTTAAAATATTATTTTAAATTATTTTCAAGGCCCGATAATTATTATAAAATTATTTTAAAGTCAAATTCGGGTGTTCGAACCCTATTTAATTATAAAACGATTCAGAGTTCCTTTTAATTCCGAAAATATTCAAAAATTCGTATTAAATACTTGGAAAATTCTGTTAACCCTGAATCTTTTTCGAAAAACTATGTTGGTCAAATAACTTGCGGGATTTGTGCTATGTGCTATCTGATTGATGTGTTATATGCCTATGTGGTTATTATTTGACTGTTTTAGTCATAACTTTCGATTCGTACGTCGGGATTGGATAAAACGAAGAGTAGATAAAATTATTTAATTAATTAATTAATTTTATATATAATTAAATAAAATATAATTATTTATAATTAAGTCAAATAATGATTTAAAAATTATTTTTAATCCTTTAAATTTATATAAAGGCATTTAAAATTCAATTAATATTACTATTATTTGAATTATTCTTATTTTATTCATAATAAATCAACCTTCGTCCGTTTAATACGAAACGAACGCCTCTAGACTCAGAAAAATATTTTGCTTCTATTAAAAATATTTTCGAGACCTAAATTCTTTTATATTAAAAGGGCATTTGTTTTATGACTTATTGTAAGTCGGTTATTGATCGATAAAATATATTTTTGACTCGATTTCAATTCTAAACGTATCGAGACCTATCTTTTGACGATTCAACTTATGTGCTACATGAACTATATAATTATGTGAATAATATGATTACATGCTTTATGTGTATGTGTTGCGTGGAATATGAGTCCACGTGTCTTTTAAACGCTATCTGATTGAGATGTGATCCTTGTCTATTATTATCGGGCGGGTAGGCGATAAGGATAAATGTATAGACTAGGCAATTATATATTTTCAGTTCATTGAATAGTATTATTTATGATAGATACACATAGTTCGAGGCACTCAAGGCCAAACAGAGATCGTAAAAGTAAAGACTGATTACGTGTAATAATGAAATGAGTGGATTCAGAATAGAGATAAACCAAAAATGGGGAATGATAAGAAAAGGTCAAGTAGCCTATCAATGAAAATGCAGATACATCAAGATTAAATGATATGGAAGATAGTTAAAGATCAAAGGGTTATCAATTGAGGCAAGTATTCCTAACTTTTCTCGTAACATACTACAATTACTTCATTCCTATTCTAAGTTCAGAATATTTAACTATTTTATATTTCGCTGCAATTACTCTTAATTATGCAAGTTCCTTTTATTATTGTTTCTATATTATCGATTGCTCTCTTGAGCAAATACCCATTCTTTCGGGTTATTTGCAAACCCTGATTTGGGATGTTTTGAAATCAAAATGATTTGACATTAAAATACTCTACGGGCTGGACGGTTATTATGAGGACCAGTGATGAGCTGGATCCTATAGGCTGAGGATGGACCTGACCCTTGGGCCATAGTGCCCGTGTACCCTATATGTTGGTGGGTCTATGCTGTTGGGTATAGATCCACACTGTATCCTGATTGATCAGCAGGGTATAGTGCATATGTTGGTTCTAGTGTCCAGTCTAATTTATTATTGATCACCATTAATGACATTCTCTCTCGAAAGGTTTTATGATTCCAAAACCGGACAAAACCCTATTTCAGGAGATGAATCTGGGAATTGCTCGCCACTTCTGTTTTATAATTCAGGGCTCGTAACAGCCAATGTTTATTCGCTCAACTTCTTCAAAGAAATAAAAATGTTACAAATTATCTAAAGATTTGTTTGGAAAAGTTCTTTTGATATTGATACTTGAAAATCACTTATATACTTGCTGGGCATTTTTGGCTCACTTTTTCTTTGTAAATTCTTATTTATTTCAGAAGCAGATGAGGATAAAGTGACTAGCTTTTGATAGACAGCAAAAATTAGAGAGATCTCCGCTGCGAGAAGATGAAGATGTTAGGAAAATAAGACAAGGGCATTAATGTGAAGGTATTTAAACCTATATTCTAGTTGTTGTGAATTGTAGAAGGTTAGATTCTTGTTTCATATCATAACCTGTAAATGATCCGGATTTAAGGGGTTATTTGCATATTATTATTATTATTATTATGTTATGTAAAGATTGTTTAGTGACACCAAATCTTGACCCCAAATTTGGACTGTTACAAGTTGGTATTAGAGCAACAGGTTATTGGTCCCAGAAATAAGAATAGGTGAGAGTAAGATAGGAGTGATAGGCCATATAAGATAGGAAATATCTAGGCATACTCATGTTAAGTTTGAATCGAGTGCGAATTAAGGTTAGTGGATCTGATGTGGAAGTATTAAGATAGGATTGTTAAGAAAAGTGTAAGGCGAACATAGCAACGCTATAAATATATTGAGTTCTCAGACCCTATGGTAATGAGGAGTCGACATCTCGATGGAGATTGGATATGTTATCCTACTTTTCAGGTGGTTTTAAGGGAAAATACGATTGATTCTTATGAGAACTTCATATTAAAGAAAGTTAGATGAGTTTTAGTATGACTCAACTTAGAATTAGGTAGTACCACGAGCTCCATGCCGGAGGCAACGAGTTGATGGAAGCGGATGAAGAGCCAAAGTTGCAAGCTGCAAAGGCACCACCGCTGCGAAGGAACCACCGCTGCGAGATAGTTCTTATCACTTATCGGGCGCTGCGTGAGGAATGATATCTACCTTACTAGGTATAGGTAAGACTAGCAAGAAGATGTGACTTTGTCTACAGGCAGAACGTCAAATTGCATGTGTAGTTGTAAGTATAACGTCCAGGATGACGGAGAGAATATCAAAGACGGTGGCAGACATTGGCATTGGGTTAGAGTTATGAATAAAATGGTATACAATGGTAACTTGAAGTTTCATCAACTAATAAATACAAACAGAATCCAAGAAGAAATAAATAATATACCGAAGTGGAAAGGCCCATACATGGGCATTCCTTTAATTAAATATCTCATTAATGGATCATAAGAATATCAAGTAACTTATATAGTAATGACGACCAAATATTTGATTTTCAAAATTTTAAGATGAGATTTAAAAAAAAGATTTTTTTTAATAAACTTTCAAAAGATATTTGCATAAAATGAGTTTCACAATTTGGTTGTCGAATTACTACTTAAGTTCTTGTTATTATAAGTAGAAAATGACCTAAAAGGATAATGGATCTAGACTCAGTGTTGTTAGTTCGGAGGACCAAGTAGACCCACTAGCATGAAGAAAGTTTAAAATTTTTCCGTGAAAGATGAATGTAAACTTTGTTCAATAATATTAATAATCGAATCAACACGTTAAAATATTATTTACCCACTAGTAGGAAGAAAGTTTAAAAATTTAAGTTTGGGGGTGGTAGTTAAGGAATATTTGTTTGTGAGTCCATATAGATGCATATTCATGATAGTTAGTTCATATAGTTTACATATTTGTCATATAGTTATTTGTTTTTGTTTTTGTTTTGCGTATTTTTTATCATAATAGTATGTTGCATATAGTTGCATTGGTATTATATCATGATCCCTTAATTTTGCTTTTTCGATTAATTTGTGATGTTGATTCGAGTGTAGTGATGTTGTATAGAGGAATGTTAAGTTTAAATGAATTGATTTGCATGCTAGAAATAATAAAATTTTCATTAAGTGTTATAGGTTGCTTGAGTCCTAGATCATGATCATGGCTTGTTTGTTTGTCGAGATTTAATCACTTGTTTATGTCTAGAATTTATGCTATTCTCTTAGTGACACAAAAACATGGATTTTTAAAATTGGAGACAAAAATTGGATTTCATTGCTAGTTGTGGCTAGGCATCAAATGGCTAGTAGCCGACTCATTTTTATATGAGTAGTCTAGGGTTGAGCGAGATGGAGCGAAACACACTCGTTTAGAAAAAGTTGAAAAAAAAGAATAAAAATATGTCCTATGCATAATTGATCACGAGTGGGCTCTTTAATACTCGAGTTATTAAGTTCTAGGGGACTTTGTGCCTAGTGACCTAAGGCTATTATGGTATGGGATCCGCTAACCTAACGCTCGCTATATGGGTATTATTGCATGAGTCTTTTGTGGATCTCACTCATTGCACGATCAAATAAGCATATATGTGTTTGTTATGTGTTATCAATAAAGCATGAATCCTTGTATAACTATGATAAAAATTGACATATTGTCTGTCATTTTGAGTTTATCTTTTATTCTGTTTATAATCTTGTGATTGCCTTGATGAGTGGTGATTTATGCTTATTGATCTAGTGTAAAAGTATATTTGTTAAGCAATTGCACACACACACGTTTTTGGCTTGTAAGTTGATTTGCGGGATTTAATTGAACTTTGTGCGAATAATTGCATTCTTTGAGATATTGCTTATTGGTTGGTTTAGTTATTCTAAGGGGATCGTTGCATTCATGTTAGTTGCATTCATGTTAGTTGCATTCATGTATTTTTAGTTTCTTATTTTTGAGTCTATTATGCTTGAGGACAAGCATCGATTCAAGTTCCGGGGTGTGTTAAGTGGCATTTATATCCACTTAGAACGCTTCATAAAGGCTCGCATTGGTGTTTCGTACTCAAGTTGTTTATGTATTTGATGTGTTTTTGTAGTGTTTTGCATTTCAGGGCATAATCAGGAAGAAGGATGGGATCTTGCATGCTTTATGCTTGGAAAGGTGTTAGGATGGAGCCTCGGTCTATGCACAAAAAAAGGCAGCAGCTGCAGTCAAGAAAATAAGAAAAATAAAGTTTTTCCAGAAGCTCAGCGCAGCCGCGCTACACTTGGGAGTGGCCGTGCGGGATCCCAGGGCGGTCGCGCTAGGTCGATTTTCCAGAATCATGTTTCTAGTAGAATATTGATCTGCTGGAATTCTGGTCAATTTGGGCTACTATATAAAGACCTTTTAAATACATTTTTTATAACGAAGAGCAAGGAGGTAACAGAAAGAAGACCTAATAGCACAAATTCAACGAAGGAGAAGAAGAGCTTATTTTTACTTGTGATTCTTTGCTTAAGTTGTAATCTTGGATGCTTGTTTTCTTTATTGTTGAACCTAATACTCTTGTTAGCGTACTTTGATTATTTATTCAGTTTATAAAGACTTAGTTTATTTACCATGCTTTCATCGGAACCCACGGTGATGATGAGTTCAGTTATGAACTAATTGTTATCGTGGGGTTCCAACGGATTTACTTGTGGATTCCAATAGTGATAGGGATAAATAAATCCTGATTGTGTAATTAAATATCACATTAATTATACATGATTTGGGCTGCTAAGCCCAATAAGAAGATGTATGACATTCAGACCGAAAAGGTTAACACATTGATCAGGCCTGATGGACCAGATTAGGCCTGATGGAACAAAGAAGGCCCAAAAACCCTGAATATTAATTAATTTCATAATTAATTAATAAGGGAAAAATCTGCTACTGGGAAGAGTCCCAATAAGGACATAAATCCTTGCAGATTAGCCTCTAAGGGACCTAGAAGGATAAGGAATCAGTTTCCTACTATATAGGACTCCAAAGTCCATTCTAATTCTGAGACTTGGCTACCAAGTCTCCTATACCAAGTCCAATTCAAGGACCACCAACATCTATATAAGGGGTCTCACCACACAAATCAGAACTATGTTTTTTGTCTTTATTCTCTAATTCACAGAGATACGTAGGCATCTCGTAAAGGCGGAGTTAAGTCACGAAACACGCGAGTAGCCATTAAAGGCCTTGAGCTCCCGAACCTTAGCAATAAATACAGCAAATAATAACCTTAGTTTTTTATCCATAACATTTAGCGCCGTCTGTGGGAAGGCACAACAATAACCATGGCGAAAACACGGAGAATAGTTAGAGTCCTTGGAGGAGGAACAACAACGGGGACAACCCAAGTGATTTCTTCAACTGTGGAGGTACCTCCTCATTCAACCTATGAAACCACGTAAGGAGAAGCCCAGATAGGGGCAACTGAACCTCAGCCACAAGGGACGATTCCCTCGGCTACTCAAGGTACGAATCCCCAAGTTCAACAAGTACATGCACCTGTGAATTCTCGACCTATCGGGTACGAATATTCAACTATTGTTACTACTAACCCCCTTATGGGATGCCTCTTTACCTCGAGGTTGGAGGAAGTGGACATGCTGGACGTAGTGAAGCACGAGGGCACTCGCCCCCATATATACGAGGTTTGGCTCCTATCCCTGAGGATCAAGAATTTTCTGGTCCTTATACTGAGAGAGACTCCGAATCTTTGGATGATGAAGTAGCCCCAAGAAGGAGACGTGCTGGCAAAGAGCCGATGGCTGATGGTAGCCAACGCCCTCAAAGCACCCAAGGGGTGAATCCCCAAGAAGTGCAGGAAAGAATCAGGGCTCACGAGGCTGAGATTCAAAGGCTGAGGCGCGACTTGGAGGTGCACCAAACCACCAGACCCCCAGTACCTCCTAGGGGAGAAATCCTCCTCCTATCATAGACCTGGATGGTCCAGTGCAGAGAAGGGTTGTTGTCCCAAGGGCTGATCCAAGCAATCTTCTTCCCCTTGGAGATCCTGATGATCCTACTCCGCCCTTCACTGAAGATATAATGAATGTCCATATCTCAAGGAAGTTCAAGATGCCAACTATAAAAGCTTATGATGGCATGGGAGATCCCGCTAATCATGTTAGAACATTCTCTAATGCACTGCTGTTGCAGCCCGTGAATGATGCTATTAAGTGTCGGGCCTTTCCTCAAACCCTGTCGGGTATGGCTCAAAGGTGGTATAGTCATTTGCCCCCAAACTCTATTGGGTCGTTCAGAGAATTAAGTCAGGCTTTCATTAAACAGTTCATCAGTGGGAGAGTGCATGAGAAAAGTTTAGCATCCCTCATGAACATTGTGCAGGGAGCAAAGGAATCCTTGAGAGACTACCTGAATCGTTTCACAAAGGAAGCTCTAAAAGTCTCGGACCTTGATGACAAGGTCGCAATGATAGCACTGCAACAAGGAACTAGGAATGAGTTTTTCAAGATGTCCTTGGCCAAACGCCCCCTGAAAGCATGTTGCAGCTCCAGGATAGGGCAGGGAAGTACATAAAGGTGGAAGAGAGCATGAGGAAGACCGTAGTGAGTAATGAGCCCACTGGAGGCAAGAAGCGAAAAACTGACCTGTAATATATCGCTAAGGACAAGTATCCTAGAACTGAACAAAACCCTGATTCAACCCCCAAGAAGGGAGGACCTGGGCAAAAGTTCACTGAATACGCTAAGCTGAATGCTCCTAGAAGCCAGATCTTGATGGAAATCGAGGAAGATAGAGATATTCGTTGGCCTAAGCCCTTGAAGGCTGATCCTGCAAAGCTAGTTAAAAGCAATTATTGCAGATTTCACAAAGATGTTGGTCATGACACCGATGAGTGTAGGCAGCTGAAAGATGAAATTGAGTTCCTCATTAGAAAAGGAAGATTAAAAAAATACACTGGAGAAGGAGGGGATAAAACCAATAACGTGAGGAGAAACTTTGATGACCGAAGGAGAGATCAAGAAGATCAAGGGCGAAATCCCCAACCTAGGGGACCGGTGATAAATACAATCTTCAGAGGACCGCGCCCCCGAGGGCCTGTGATCAACACAATTTTTGGAGGACCAACTGTTGCTGGGTTATCCAAGAACTCCAGAAAAGTGTATGCCCGAGAAGTTATGCATATTGTTGGGGAAGCCCCGAAGATGGCCAGGACAGGAGTAACAATGTCTTTTGATGATTCTGATCTGGAGGGTGTAAAAATTCCCCATGACGACCCATTGGTTATAACCCCGATAATAGGGAACAACCTAGTGAGAAGGGTCCTTGTGGATAATGGTGCTTCAGTGGATATCTTGCTCCATGACACCTTTTTGAGGATGGGATATAATGACTCCCAATTAACCCCAACTGACATGCCAATATATGGGTTTGCGGGAGTGGAGTGCCCCGTAGAAGGGATAATCAAGTTGCCAACAACCATAGGACATGAACCAAGGCAAACAACTCAGATGTTGGACTTCATGGTGGTAAAGGCTAGTTCGACTTACAATGCTATCATGGGAAGAACAGGGATACACGCCTTCAAGGCAGTCCCTTCTTCCTACCATTCAGTTATGAAGTTTCCTACCCGGGATGGGATCAGAGAAGAGAGAGGAGACCAAAAAATGGCTAGAAGCTGTTATGTGGCTTTTTTAAGGGCAGATGGAGTTGGGGAGCAGGTTCTTCCTATTGAAGATCTGGATATCTGAGAGAATGACGAGAAAAGAGGAGAGCCAGCAGAAGACTTGGTTACAATTCCTTTAACCCCCGAAGATCCTGAGAAGGTGACTTTTATTGAAGCAACGCTCGAAGAGCCCCTTAGAGGGAAGTTGGTGAAATTTTTGTAAGAAAATAGTGACGTTTTGGCATGATCAGCAGCTGATATGCCAGGCGTAGACCCGGAACTGATTACTCACAAGCTGAATGTGGACCCAAATCGAAAGACAGTGAAATAAAAGAAAAGCAGTTTTGCTCCAGAAAGGCAAGAAGCTATAAAACGGGAAGTGGAGAAGCTCTTGGAGGTTGGTTTCATTGAGGAGATTCAATTTCCAGAGTGGTTAGCAAACCCTATAATGCTGAAGAAGGCCAATGGAAAATGGAGGATGTGTGTGGACTTCACTGATCTAAATAATGCCTGTCCTAAGGACTGTTTCCCGTTACCAAGGATCGATACTTTGATAGATGCCACTGCTGGGCATGAAATGCTGAGCTTTATGGATGGATTTAGTGGATACAATCAGATCAAGATGCACAAGGATGACATTTCAAAGGTATCATTCATCACTGACTTTGGTGTTTATTGTTATCTAGTTATGGCATTTGGTCTTAAGAATGCAGGAGCCACCTATCAAAGGTTGGTAAATAAATTTTTTAAGAAACTTATTGGCAAGATTATGAAAGTTTATGTCGATGACATGTTAGTCAAAAGTCTAGTAAAGACTGGCCATATAACCCATTTGAGGGAAGCTTTTGAGGTCCTGAGGTACCACAAGATGATGTTAAATCCTATAAAGTGTGCTTTCGGAGTAGGGTCTGGAAATTTTTTGGGATTGATGGTCTCCAAGAGAGGGATCGAGGCTAACCCCGATAAAATAAAGGCAATCCTGGACATGGTACCACCAAAAACTGTCAAGGATGTTCAGAAGCTCACAAGAAGGGTTGCTGCGCTGGGACGATTCATCTCCAAGTCAGGAGACAAATGCTTGTCATTCTTCAAGTCACTAAAGAACATTAAGGACTTTGTATGGAATGAGGAAAACCAGAAGGCATTCGAGGAATTAAAGAAATATATGGCCCAGGCCCCGTTGTTGGCCAAGTCAGCTTTGAATGAAGTTTTATTCTTGTACTTAGTTGTTTTAGAGAGTGCCTTGAGCGTTGTATTGGTTAAGGAGGAACTCAAAATCCAGAAACACGTATACTATGTCAGCAAAATTCTGCATGGTGCTGAGTTGAATTATTCAACTATTGAGAAATTTGCTCTAGCCTTGGTAATGGCTTCAAGAAAGTTATGACCTTACTTTCAGGCTCGTCGAATTGAGGTGCTAACGAATCAGCCCCTGAGAAATATCATTCATAGTCCCAAGGCTAGTGGAAGATTGATCAGGTGGGCAATAGAGCCGGGAGATTTCGACATCAAGTATAAGCCACAAACAGTAATAAAAGCCCATGCATTAGCTGACTTCGTGGTAGAATGTACCATACCCAACCAAGAAGTCGGGGGGCAGGAAGATACCATACCTCAAGACAAGGAGGTTGATAAGGGGGACAAAGAGAAGGATGATAAGGAGAAAGAATATTCGGTTCTCTATTTTGATGGAGCATCAAAAAAAAATTCAAGTGGAGCAGGTTTGGTTTTACAAAGCCCTGATGGGTTCTTAATTGAGTATGCCATGAAGTTAGATTTCCCAACCACAAACAATGAGGCAGAATATGAAGCTCTAATAGCTGGTCTTGGCTTAGCGGGGACACTTAGAGTCAAGAACTTAAAAGTCTGTGGAGATTCGAAGTTGGTCATATCCCAGGTGAAGGGAGAGTTTTAGGCAAGGGATGAAATGATGGCTAAGTATGTCAGCCTAGTAAGGGCCGTGATGACCCAATTTGACGAATGCCATGTTGAGCATATTCCAAGGGAGGAAAATGCTAAGGAAGATGCATTGTCAAAGTTTGCTTCATCTGAGATGGAAGAAAGTTCTGGAAGTGTATACTATCGCGTTTTGAAAACACGGAGCATTGATGTTAAGCTTGTGGCTCCTATAGTCCTGGGGACATCATGGATTGATTCCATTAAGGCTCACATTCAAACCGATTGGTTACCAAACGATGCTACTGAAGCACGAAAATTGGCTGTTCGAGCACTAAGATACCCCTTTGATAGATGGAATTATGTATAAAAGATCTTTCGTGGTTCCCTACTTAAGATGTCTCAGGCCCGATGAAGCTCGCTTGGCTCTTGAAGAAGTATATGAAGGCATATGTGGGCAACACTTGGGGGGCAGGGCCTTGGCTCATAAGATAACCCGTTTAGGCTTCTATTGGCCAAAAATGATGGCTGATGCCAAAGAATATGTGAAAAAATGTGACCGCTATCAGAAGCACGCACCAGTTGTTAGACAACCCCCCGAGATGCCGACCTCTATCAACTCGCCCATCCCCTTTGCTATGTGAGGAATGGATATATTAGGGCCTTTCCCCATGGCCACGACACAAAGGAAGTTTCTGATTGTAGCCATTGATTATTTCACCAAGTGGATTGAAGCCAAACCCTTGGCCAAGATCACAACTAAGCAGGTTGCACAATTCCTATGGGAAAGTATTATGTGCCGGTATGGAATTCCCCGCATCCTATTCACTGAAAATGGAACACAGTTCAACAACGAGGAATTCAAGAAGTATTGTGAGGAAAATGAAATTGAGTTACGATTCACATCCGTGACTCACCCGCAAGCCAATGGGGAAGCGGAAGTGGCAAATCGAATAATCCTAGATGGACTAAAAAAGAGGATCGAGAAGTCAAGGAATAACTGGGTGGATGAAATACTCCCCATACTATCGGCCTATAGGACTACTTGTAGAGTCACGACTGGAGTAACTCCCTTCATGTTAGCATATGTTGCAGAAGTAGTTGTTCCTGTAGAGATATCACATTCCTCCCCCAGGGTTCAAGCTTTCAATGCTGAGGAAAATGAAGAAGGGCAAAGGTTAGCCCTGGATCTAATTGATGAAGTATGAGATGAGGCACATGCAAAGATAGTGGAATATCAGAAAAAAGCTTCATTCTACTACAACCTAAGGGTTAAAGAAAGGTTCTTCAAACAAGGTTACTTAGTCTTGAGGAAAGTGGAAGATTCTGGTGTAGGACAGAAAGGGAAACTTGCCCCAAATTGGGAAGGGCCGTACAAAGTCAAAAGCATTCAGGGTAGAGGAACCTACAAGCTGGAGACTATGGATGATTTTGAAGTCCCAAGAACTTGGCATGCGCAAAACCTGAAGGTTTACTATGTGTAAAACAGTTGAAGCACAATTCTCACTTGTCAGAATGATAAGTAGGTTTGAAAGCACCTTGAAGCTTTTCTTGCTTAGATTTTTCTATATAGAAGATATGTTTAGATTTTATCAGGGTTGAACCCATTTCATGTAAGGTATCAAGAATACCAAGTTATAATATAAAGTCTTCGACTTAATTTTAGCCTATTAGATTGATGCATTGTGAAAGATAAAACCGAGTTATAAACTTGAGTTTGAAAAATCGAAAGAAAAATACGACGATACTTGGGCAAAATACGACTGAAAACTGTTATTTCTAGAGAACTAACAATGAGATTTACAGAAGGGGGGTTGAATGTAAATCTCAAAACTTTTTCAAGTTTTGAGCAGTTTATAAAGACTGTGTGTTCAAGATGAACAAGTGTGTGAATTGCTTTAAGCTGATACAGACAGATATATATTCAAACACAAATGTAAAGAACACAATAAACCTTTAAAAACTTTTCTGGTGGATTTGTTGTTCCACCAGAGATGGTATTTCAGAAATTCTGTGATCTAAGAATTTGATCACAGCTGCATCCTAGTACAAACTAGATAATTTTTCTCTCAAGATTTTTCTAAACAGCTCTGGAAAAATTCTTATCTAATTACTAGCTTCTACTTGGTTTTTATATTACCAAGTTTACAAGTGAAGATAAGGATATATAAAATAATAAAGTAAGATCTCCACTTGTTTCTTCTCCAGTTCACTCCAGTACTTTGTTGACTTAATGTCTCTTTATACTAGAGTAGAACGGCTGCTTTTTCTGATGTTCCTGAAATTAGGCTGCCACATTTCAGTTATCCCTGTTCACCCACGTGCCTCTATTTGTAGGTACAACTACCACTTATCAACGGTTAATCAACAGAACATCCGTTGAAGCTTTCATCCGTTGATGCACTCATCCGTTGAAGGATGTTATCCGTTGAAGCTTTAGAGACATCCGTTGAAGCTTAGCTTCTCATCCGTTGAAGGTCTTTAAGTCATCCGTTGATACCACTTCATTTATACAAAATTACAAGGCATGAAATATTTACAATTGGCCTTCCTATCTGCATATCTTCTAGTAGTCAACATGACTCATAGTTTCTCTCAACTTCTAAGAATTACATCTTAAATACAGAGACTGAAATATGCTACAACACTAGACTTATTTCTAAGTAAAGCTACACCATCAACGGATAGCCAAAGTGGTCTTATCCGTTGAGGCTACATACACTGAATTTCTACTTAAGTGTTTTGTTAAACATATCATCAAACTAATGCACATATATTCCTAACAATCTCCCCCTATTTATGTCTATAAGACTTGTAGGCATAAATTCAGAGTTAACTTGATGATAACAAAACACTTAACAGATATATGAATTGAAACTAAGTAGAAATTTGAAAATGCTGCAAAAATGTATGTACTAGGAGGAAATTGAAGATTTACAGTATTTCCAAGGATACTCCTTTAGCCTGAGCAAATCATCTTTTTCTTCTTTGTTCCCTGGTTTTCTTTCCTAGCCCTTTGTCATTTTCCTCAATTTGGAGTTGGAGTTGTCTGAAGAATTCAGCTTCATCTTCAACACTGATATCCAACTTAGATTGCATTTCCTTGAGAGTTTCATTGCTGGCAATCTTGAGTTGGTCTTCAAGTCTGAAAAATCTTCTGACTCCTTTATCATCTCTAAATTCCATCAACCAATGAGGTGATTTATGAATTATAATTCCCCTTTCTTGAATGAGTAAAGTCCTGGGTAAAGCATTGGGCTCCCTCCAAGTTTTCCTTATATTGGCAATCTTGTTGAGAATTTCAGTCTTGGCAGTTCTGGTAAAGCCAGAATCCTTTTGTATAGCTGAAAAGACTCTAATCAAGGTAGAGTAGCCTTCATTCAGAATCCTGTGGAGAGGCCATGTTCTTTCCCCAGCTCCTTTGTATCTGAACACTAATCTCTCTGGTAGCTGTCTGTAAGCAGCTATTCCTCTTACATCCTCCAGCTCATCCAGATAGAGTTCAATGTCTGAAATTTCTTTTATGTCACAGATGTGAACATAATCATCTTTAGAAATGGATGGCTTAGGCTTAGGCTTTTGTTTTTGAGTGAATTTCTTAGAGGTTATGGGAGGTGTAGATTTGGGTTTTCTTTTCTGTTTATTTGGTAGTGGAAGAGTGGTTAGAAAGGTAGGCAATTTGATGGTGTCCCAATCAATAGGTTCCTCTTTTGGAATGATTGGTTCACCATGGATGTTTATAGTGGGATTAGCAACAAGAGGTTCAGGTATAGAAGATAGTGGTTTAGATATAGATTTGGTTACTTCAGTATTATCTTCACTCCTTCTATGTGCCTTGGCCTTTCTTCTGTTTCCCTTCTGCCATTCCTCTCTTTCTTCCATACTCTCACCAAATATACTCCCAAAAACCTCATCTAGGTTTGCAATCTTGTCTTCACCCCTGACTTCAATTCCTTTCTCTTCTTCAACTTGACTTGACTTTAGCTGTTGTTCAAGCTTTGCTTGTGCTCTTTTGTCAGCCTTTAGTTGCTTGACTTCTTCCTTCTTGGCTATTGAGAATTTGGGATGTCCTTGCATCACACATATGCTCTTTCCCTCTCTAGAGATAATAGCCCTATTTCTCCTTACAGCCTCATCCATGGTCTCTTTGAGATAAGCAATACTCCTACCTAAAAGCTTGTTCTCATCAGCTTTTGGAGGAGGAAAGTCCACTTCTTTTAAAGGATTCTTTATAGAGTCCTTATTGGATCTTTTATTGGGCTTGAGAATTATAGCTTGTAGTTCTTTGGAAGAAGCTTCTCCATCCTTATGTCTCCCTACTGGCTTGAGCTCCATGTTGATTGGTTCAATCTTTGTGCTATATTTCACAGATGTTGATTTATCTTGTGTAGAGCCAAACAACAGTTGCAACCTTTCATCAATTCTCCTCCTTTGCTCTTTCACTTGAATTTCAGCTACTGCTAGCTGAATCAAATCAATTCCATCAGGCTTTCCTTTGATTTGAATGATTGGAGAAGTAGTGATGGCAGGAACTAGCACTTTAGATATTTTGATTTTTGTAGATGGCTCTCCTTCCCCTTCCCTTTTACTCTCCCCCTTTTTGTTATCATCAAGGAGAGGGGTCAAGCCTTGTGCTTTTGCCAGCTGCATTAGGAGACTGGTTTGAGATTGTTGGTTGTGAAGAATGGTGGCCACAGAATCTTCAATAACTTGAACTCTGTCTTCCAACTTGGCCAGCCTTTTCTCAGTAACTGATTCCTTTTTCAATCTCAAAACCAAGTCCTGCAATGTACCATAGGGCATGACTGAATCCAATTTTTCAGAACTGTAGGATTTCAAGTCAGCAATATCCTTCCTGAGATCATCCATACTCAGATTCTGCTTTACTTGCTGCAACTTCATGAGATGCAGTGAGTCCAGGTGAGCTTGAAGGATAGCCTTGATACTTGCATGTGAAGTGTTCTGAATGGCCTGTTGAATAGTGTTGATTTGTTTGACTAAGGAGACATTGAATTCCCCTGATCTATACTCCTTTGTCAAAGCCCATTCAGGTAGATTTGGAATTGAACTAGGGCCTTCATCTCCCCCTAAGTTCATGCTTCCATCAAAAGAAACAGAGTCATCATCATCAGAATTTACTCCAAATTCCTCAGATGGCTCACCAGCTGTAGAAGGCATCTTGTTAATAGCAGCTTTATCCCTTTGAAGAGATTCTGTTGTGTGTACTAGATGTAGTGTCTTTTCTGCCTCCTCATTGCCCTGAGCAGCCAACATTTGATAGGCTGACACAGGATGAGTAAAAGTGTCAGCATCCAAGGAAATGTTATCAATTACAGCTTTGTAATGTTGCTGAAATTGTCTTTCCTTTTCAGCATCATCCACAATCATTGACTCACTAGCAATGGCTGGTTTCACCCTTATATCTACTGTACCTGCCTTTCTCTCTTTTTCTCTATTTTCTTGCATCAGGGGCTCCCCCTGGCTCACACAACTCAGTCCCTCACCTTCACCTACTAAGGTGGTACTCCTCTCACTTACTTTTGCCATGCTGGAAGAAATAGCATGCATTTTTGAGCTTTCAATCTCTCCTTTTGCCTGGGAGCAACCCAGCCTCTCACTCAAATTTTCACTCCCTTCCCTCAATCCTAAGAGTGATTGCACAGTATTCATGTCTTCTACACTTGGAATTGATTCAGTTATGTGTGGAGAGACTATCAACGGATGTGGAATATCCGTTGAAGGTGAAACTGATGTTATCAACGGATAACTGCTGTTAAGCTTATCCGTTGAAGAGCAACCACTTGTCAACGGATGAGTGATATCCGTTGAAGAAGGAAAAGAAGTTGAAATTGAAAGTGATATAACTGTTGAATCTGTGTAGATTGATTTGAGATGTGGTGAAACAGATCCTTCAATTATATCTGAAAGAATTTGCGGGTGATCCAACAAATCATCTAAGAGATGATGATCACCTGTATTTGAGTGGGGCTCCTCCCTGAGTTGTAAAGAGGGAGAATCAGGAATTGATGGGAATAACATATCCACATCCAGAGATGGTGATGAAGTGTTTGGTGATTGATGTGTGATTATTGTGAGAGAATGGGGCTGTGACTCCACATTTATTGGAGCCACATCAAACTGAGTTTGAGAAGGCATAGATACAGATGGATGTATCTGTACAGTGTGTGCACCCTGTGTAGAAGATTGGGTTCTAGCCTTCTTTCTTCTAGTAAAAGCTTTTCTTGGTGAGTGTTTGGCTTCAGTGTCCCTCCCTCGTTTGTTCTGTGTTCCTGGTTGGGAACTATTTTCAATAGTAACATCCTTTTGGGAGGATGCAACTAGGGATGTGCTAGATACCTTTTCAACCACCACAGCTTTTTGAGAAACTGTGGCTTGGCTAGCTTGGGAAGCACTTAACTCTCCTTCCTTATCCTGGGGGTTTCTTTGATGTTCACCCCTCCCCTCACCACTCACACCCTGTTCACTCCCCTCAGGGTTAATGGTTGGTGTTACAACTGTTGTCTTTTGAGAAACAACAGAGGTGGTTTTCTTTGTCTTTGATTTTGAAAGTTTAGTTTTGGTGACCTTGGTAGAAATCTGTTGGGGCATTGTCACAGATTTCATGGCCGCACTAGAAGATAAAGAAATAGAGGGGTTGGAAGAAGTAGGAGTTGTAGAAGCAATTACCTCACCTACCTGAGGTGCATTCATGATTGGTAAATATACCAATGGCACACTGCTGTTGAGATCCATTCTCAATAAATCTGCAAGAACTCTTTTCTCTTGTGCCCAGCACTTGAGTTTATTATTCTCATTGATTATGACCAAACCTTCAGCAACATGGTTAGCCAATAACATAAAGAATCTAGCATAATAGATGTTATTAGGTCTATTAGCTTTGTTACCTAATCTAGTACCCAATTCTAGCATCACATAGTTGCTAAAGTTAAAATACCTATCAGAAACAAGCATATAGAGCATATTAACAAGAGATGAAGTTATGGCATCAAAATTACTAATTTTCCCAGAGAAAACCTTTATAAAGGCATCCCCAAGAAAACTCCATTCTTTCCTAAGGCCTTTTCTTCTAATACTCCCTAAACTAGCAGAGTTAAGAGAATAACCTATGAAATCTAACATGCTGGATACATCATTATCAGTGTGTGGTGTCATGGCATTGTTCTCAGGTAATTTAAAACATGCTTGTAAATCATCACAGTTAATACAGTGATTTTTACCTTTGAGAGTGAAGGAGATAGTCATATCTATGGAGTTGAACTCAGCAGTTGTCCAAATCTCCTCAACTACTTCACAGTAAATCGTTGGGGCTTCCAGCATTGCATAGCTAAGTTTACAGTTTTTGATGAAGTCCATCATTTTGTGATAGTCTGAATGGGCTTCATTCTTCTCTACCAAAGCTATGAAATTGTTCTTCTCATAGATGAACCCAGATTGAGACATAATTTTCACGACTGGTGCCATTGTTGTGAGTAGAAATTGCAGAGAATAACTTGAAGGTTTTGCAGAGAGAAAATGGTAAATGCTTGAAATTTTAAGAAAGCGTAAAGTAAAAATGAAAAATCAGAAGGGCTTATATGCTTTCAAAAAAAAAAAATTAGTAAAAGATTAATCAATAAGTATATGTTAGTGAATTTCAGCCGTTTAAGAATAAACTGTAAGTATTCTAACAACTACCTTTAAAACCAATACATACAGATGTATGTATGAGTATCAACGGTTAAGAAATTAGAATCAACGGCTGTGAAACACCTGAATCGACTGATGTGACATTTCAACGGATAAGGCAAATTGTCATCCGTTGAAAGGTACTTCAGTTTTATCCGTTGACGGATAAAAATTCCAGAAATGTATTCGTCTTTCAACGGATAATGAATATCCGTTGATAGAGCAATTTTGACTTTCAACGGATAGGAAACATCCATTGATGGAATAAACTTTGTTAAAAGTCAAATTTGTTCTAGCAACTAATATATTTCAGGCTTCAATTCACATTGCAATAAGGACATGAATTTTAAGAGTAATTAAGCATACCTAGCTCACTTACTAATCTTGTGAATGTTGATTCATCAAGTGGCTTGGTAAATATGTCTGCAATTTGTTGTTCACTTGGAACAAAATGTAGTTCCACTGTACCATTCATGACATGCTCCCTAATGAAGTGGTACTTGATATCAATGTGCTTGGTTCTTGAGTGCTGTACAGGATTCTCTGTTATGGCTATGGCACTTGTGTTGTCACAAAAGATAGGAATTCTATCAACATGAAGTCCATAGTCAAGGAGTTGATTTCTCATCCATAACACTTGAGAGCAGCAACTTCCAGCAGCAATGTATTCAGCCTCAGCTGTAGAAGTAGAGACTGAATTTTGCTTTTTGCTAAACCATGATACAAGCTTGTTTCCCAGGAATTGGCAGGAGCCTGTTGTACTTTTCCTGTCTATTTTGCAACCTGCATAGTCTGCATCTGAATAACCAATTAGATCAAAGCCAGATTCTCTAGGATACCAAATACCTAAATTTGGTGTACCCTTGAGATATCTGAAAATCCTTTTGATAGCTATTAAGTGAGACTCCCTAGGATTAGCTTGAAATCTAGCACACAGACATGTAGCAAACATTATATCTGGTCTGCTAGCAGTTAAATATAAAAGTGAACCAACCATCCCTCTATAACTTGTAATGTCCACAGACCTTTCAGTCTTATTTAATTCAAGTTTGGTGGCAGTGGCCATGGGAGTTTTTGCAGATGAACATTCCATTAAGTCAAACTTCTTTAAAAGATCATGAATATATTTAGTTTGACTAATGAAAATTCCATTACTAACTTGTTTAATTTGTAAACCAAGAAAATAGGTTAGTTCTCCCATAAGGCTCATTTCATAATTACTTTGCATTAGCTTAGCAAACTTTTTACAAAGTTTATCATCTTTAGAACCAAATATTATGTCGTCTACATAAATTTGAACAAGTATACTAGAGCCATTAACATTCCTAAAGAAGAGAGTTTTATCAACAGTACCTCTAGTGAAGTGATTCTCCAAAAGAAATTTTGACAAGGTTTCATACCAGGCTCTAGGTGCTTGCTTCAGTCCATAGAGTGCTTTCAACAGATAATATACATAGTCTGGAAAATTTGGATCTTCAAATCCTGGAGGTTGACTTACATAGACTTCTTCCTCTAATTTCCCATTTAGAAATGCACTCTTGACATCCATTTGATAGACTTTGAAATTGGCATGAGCTGCATAGGCTAGAAAAATTCTGATGGCTTCAAGTCTTGCAACAGGAGCATATGTCTCATCAAAATCTATTCCCTCTTGCTGAGAATAGCCTTTAGCAACCAATCTGGCTTTATTCCTTATGATAATGCCATTTTCATCCATCTTGTTTCTGAATACCCATTTTGTGTCAATAGGACTCTTGTTCTTTGGTTTGGGTACCAGCTTCCAAACTTGGTTTCTCTCAAATTGGTTTAGCTCTTCCTGCATAGCTAATATCCAATCTGGATCCAATAAGGCTTCTTCCACTTTCTTAGGTTCCTCCTGAGATAGAAAACTACTATACAGAAATTCATCTTGAGTAGCTCTTCTTGTTTGCACTTTAGATGATGCATCACCAATGATCAGTTCAAAGGGATGATTCTTGGTCCATTTCCTTTGAAGTGGAAGATGTGCTCTAGATGAGGTGGCCTCAGTATTGTCATGATGTGAGACAGAGTGTTGACTAGTTGAAACTCCCCCTGAGTTGTTGGTCCTTTGCAGGGAACTTGGAGTTCTATCAACTGATGATGTAAATCGATTATCCGTTGATAAACTATGATCAACGGATGCTTCATTTAGCACTTCAACGGATGATACACCATGTCTTTCAACGGATACTGCATTGCCTCTATCAACGGATGCAGAATTCTGACTTTCAACGGATGCAGTATTTTGTGCATTATCCAAGGGCATGTTTTGAATCCCTTTTGAAGTGTTATCTCCATCAGTCTCCTCTTCACTATCATCACAATATATCTCAATGTTGTCAAATTTGAGTCTCTCATATTGTCCCTCATCTGTTAGTCCATCAATCTTTTTATCATCAAACACAACATGCACAGATTCCATAACAATGTTGGTTCTTAGATTGTAGACCCTATAAGATTTTCCAGCTGAATAACCAACAAATATCCCTTCATCAGCCTTTGCATCAAACTTCCCTTTATGGTCAGATTGATTCCTTAGTATAAAGCATTTACATCCAAAGACATGAAGAAAGTTTAGAGTTGGTTTTCTTCTCTTGAACAACTGATAAGGAGTCATGCCTTTAGCTTGATTGATCAAAGAGATATTTTGAGTGAAACAAGCACAATTAACAGCTTCAGCCCAGAAATATGTTGGTAACTTTGATTCTTCAAGCATTGTTCTGGCAGCCTCAATTAAAGATCTGTTCTTTCTTTCAACTACCCCATTTTGCTGAGGTGTTCTTGGAGCTGAGAACTCATGCATGATTCCATTTTCTTCACAGAACAGCCTCATTGATAAATTCTTGAACTCAGTTCCATTGTCACTCCTGACATTCCTAACCTTCAGGTCAGGATGATTATTGACTTGCCTGATGTGATTGATAATGATTTCACTTGCTTCATTCTTTGATCCAAGAAAATAGACCCATGAAAACTTTGAGAAATCATCTACAATCACTAAGCAATATCTTTTTCTTGCAATTGACAATACATTGACTGGTCCAAACAAATCCATATGTAGCAGCTGTAATGGTTCATCAATTGTTGTTTCAAGCTTCTTTTTGAATGATGCTTTCCTTTGTTTGCCTTTCTAACAAGCATCACACAAACCATCCCTTGAGAATTCAACAAGAGGAATTCCTCTTACTAGGTCCTTTTTGACTAGATCATTCATTGTCTTGAAATTCAAATGGGATAGCTTCTTGTGCCATAGCCAACTCTCAACTGAACTTGCTTTGCTGAAGAGACAAGTAATAGATTCTGCATTTGCAGAGTTGAAGTCAGCTAAGTACACATTTCCTTTTCTAACTCCAGTTAGAACCACTTTGTTGTCTTTCTTACTAGTGACAACACAGGCTTCAGAATTGAAGGAAACTATATTCCCTTTATCACATAGTTGACTGATGCTCAGTAAGTTATGTTTGAGACCATCAACTAATGCAACTTCATCAATGATGACATTCCTTGTTGAAATCAAGCCATATCCCATAGTAAACCCTTTGCTGTCATCTCCAAAGGTTATGCTAGGGCCAGCTCTTTCCTTAAACTCTGTGAGCAGGGAGAAATCTCCTGTCATGTGTCTTGAACAGCCACTGTCCAAGTACCATAGATTTCTTCTATTTCCCTGCACACCATAAAATCAATCAATTTGATTTTGGTACCCAAGTTTCCTTGGGTCCATTCTTGTTAGCCTTTCTCCTAGACTTCATTCTTCCTGCATCTCTAGACTTAGGTAACTTTGAGTCAACCTTGGTCTTAGATGTAGTTGGTTGAGGTGTAGGGTTAGTCACAGAATCATTTAGCACATTTGGAATATGATAAGGCATGGATTGTGCATACATGTTATTCCACATAGGCATATTGTATGGCATTTGAGGCATACTAAATGGAGCAAGATAAGGATTGTTAAAATATGGCATGTTTGCAAAATGTGCATAAGGATTCTGTTGAGACATAGTAGGCATAACATGTAGAGATGATGCAGACATGTTAGGCATGGAAGAGGGTACAGTTATGGGGGTTTTCTTAATAGATTTGCAATTAGCAGATAGATGATTAACACTACTACAATGCACACAACTTTTTCTAGGAGCATACCTATCAGGTGTGTAATTGTTATGTTTGTTAACACCTACCTTCCCATTTCTGTTAGATTTTCTTTTAGTTTCCTTTTTATCCTCAACCATCTTGAGCCTATTATTTAACTGTTCTAAGGTCATGTGCCCTATATTCACCTTACTGACATCTTTGGATGTGCTTGCTTCTCCTTTAACAAAGTTCTTGGAAGTTGAACCAAACTTTTTATTGAGTTTCTTTAGATTTTCACTATTAGAAACATCTGCCTGTTTTAATTGAGGAACCTTCAACGGATGCTCATTTTCTTCCTTCAACGGATAACCTTCATCATCCGTTGATTCCACATCCGTTGACAGCCCATCAATTAATTCCAGTTTCTTTTTGTTTTTATCCCAGGCAGTTTCACAGAATGATTCAATTCCTTGGACCTTGGCAATTTGAGCACTAACATCCCTAGATGTTTTCCAGGCTTTAATCACCTCTTGCTCTCTCTTTAATTGATTAGAAAGTATTTCTACTTTCTTAATAGATTCAGCTAGTTCATTCTCAACAGATATACAATGCAGCTTGGTTTTCTCTAGGTCAATCAACTTATCTTCTAACATAGCATTTCTATTACTTAAAAATAGATTGTTCTCTTTAATCCTACTATTTTCTTTAGCAAGAGATTTAAGAGACACACACAAATGATACAATTCAGTAGACATGTCATTAAAAGCATCATTGCACTCTTCTTTAGTAAGTTGTGTTACATCAGTAGTGATTACCTGAGTTGTTACCTGATTGCTTGATGAACTAACTTCATTTTCCTCAGAATCAGCCATGAGAGCTAAGTTGACATACTCCACATCTTCATTCTCTTCCTCTCCATCAGCTGCCCAATCTTTTTCTTGAGTAATGAAAGCCCTTTCCTTTTGCTTGAGCAGATCAAAATATTTCTTCTTGTAATCTACTTGATCAAATTTCTTCTTTTCAGAAGTTAGCTTTCTGCACTCACTTGCAAAGTGTCCACTTATACCACAATTGAAACACTTGAACTTTGATTTGTCCACCATGTTCTTATGAGGTTTAGTGGCTCTAGTGTTTTTCTTAAACTTCATCTTTGCAAATCACCTGGACAGAAATGCAAGATGCTCATCAACACTATCAGAGTCATCTTGACTGGAGTTGTCTTCATTCTCAGCAACTTGCTCTTTTCCTTTGCTTGATTCCTGATATCTTGTACCATCTTTGGAGTTTGATGTAGATCTCACAGTTTCTTGTCTGCATTCCCTCTCATTTTCAGCTACCAATGCAACTGAACTTCCTTTCTTTCTCCCCTTCTCCAATACCTCATCCTGTTCCAACTCTAGTTCATAAGTCTTCAAGATTCCATATAATCTTTCAAGAGTGAAGTCCTTATAATCCTGAGAGTTTCTTAAGGAGACAGTCATGGGTTTCCATTCCTTTGGCAAGGATCTTAAGAATTTAAGATTTGAATCCTTCACCTGGTACACTCTACCATACAGCTTCAATCCATTCAACAGCTTTTGGAATCTGTTAAATGTGTCATTTAAAGATTCATTTTCTTCAAAATGAAAATACTCATACTGTTGAATGAGAAGCTGCATCTTGTTCTCTTTTACTTGTTCTGTACCTTCACACAGCAGCTGAACTGTGTCCCAAACCTCTTTGGCAGTTGAGCAATTTATCACATTATGAAACATATCCTTGTCAAGACCATTAAACAAAATGTTCATAGCCTTCTTATCCTTGTGGACTTCTTCTGTGTCTTCCATTGTCCATTCTGCTCTAGGTTTTGGAATGGATTGACCAACAACAATTGTGGCCGTAGCAACTGTGGCTACTTTGTGGGGAATGTGAGGACCATTCTCAATACAGTTTACATAACCTTCATCTTGGGAGAGTAGATGAAGGTGCATTTTCACCTTCCAGTGGTGATAACTGTCTCTGTCAAGAACTGGGATTTTTACTCCAATATCCTTCTTACTCATCTTTGTTAGATTCCAAGATCTTTAAACTCTTTGTTTGTCAAGAGCCTGCTCTGATACCAATTGTTATTTCTAGAGAACTAACAATGAAATTTACAGAAGGGGGGTTGAATGTAAATCTCAAAACTTTTTCAAGTTTTGAGCAGTTTATAAAGACTGTGTGTTCAAGATGAACAAGTGTGTGAATTGCTTTAAGCTGATACAGACAGATATATATTCAAACACAAATGTAAAGAACACAATAAACCTTTAAAAACTTTTCTGGTGGATTTGTTGTTCCACCAGAGATGGTATTTCAGAAATTCTGTGATCTAAGAATTTGATCACAGCTGCATCCTAGTACAAACTAGATAATTTTTCTCTCAAGATTTTTCTAAACAGCTCTGGAAAAATTCTTATCTAATTACTAGCTTCTACTTGGTTTTTATATTACCAAGTTTACAAGTGAAGATAAGGATATATAAAAAAATAAAGTAAGATCTCCACTTGTTTCTTCTCCAGTTCACTCCAGTACTTTGTTGACTTAATGTCTCTTTATACTAGAGTAGAACGGCTGCTTTTTCTGATGTTCCTGAAATTAGGCTGCCACATTTCAGTTATCCCTGTTCACCCACGTGCCTCTGTTTGTAGGTACAACTACCACTTATCAACGGTTAATCAACAGAACATCCGTTGAAGCTTTCATCCGTTGATGCACTCATCCGTTGAAGGATGTTATCCGTTGAAGCTTTAGAGACATCCGTTGAAGCTTAGCTTCTCATCCGTTGAAGGTCTTTAAGTCATCCGTTGATACCACTTCATTTATACAAAATTACAAGGCATGAAATATTTACAATTGGCCTTCCTATCTGCATATCTTCTAGTAGTCAACATGACTCATAGTTTCTCTCAACTTTTAAGAATTACATCTTAAATACAGAGACTGAAATATGCTACAACACTAGACTTATTTCTAAGTAAAGCTACACCATCAACGGATAGCCAAAGTGGTCTTATCCGTTGAGGCTACAGACACTGAATTTCTACTTAAGTGTTTTGTTAAACATATCATCAAACTAATGCAC
Organism: Apium graveolens; assembly: GCF_009905375.1. Lineage (NCBI taxonomy): Eukaryota > Viridiplantae > Streptophyta > Magnoliopsida > Apiales > Apiaceae > Apium > Apium graveolens. The sequence continues at coordinate 113,758,307 of NC_133653.1, forward strand.
ATATATTCCTAACAAAAACAATAAAAGTCAATTATAAAGTTCAATATTGTCTAAGAAAGAAGAAATATATAAAAACTTAGGCCTTGGAAGGCTGGGATTCTTCGGAACCACTATCCGAAGTTTCCTTGGATGTCTCTTCAGTCGGTCCCTCGGAAGTCCCCTCAAAAGTCTCCGCAGAGGTTCCCTCGGAACTATCTTCGGACGCTTTGGATGCTACAGGAGACACTGGTTTAGGAGAGGCTGTCTTTGGAGGCTCTTCTACCCTTGCTTTCTTTATAACGGGCTCAGGCTCCTCCTCAAAAGAAGATTCCTCCTCTTCAGAGCTGGACTCGAGCTCCTTCCTCTTTTGGCCTTGGCCTTGACTCCCCAATGGGCCGTCCTTGATCAAATCGATAAGCTTATCTGCAACGCCCCCAAGTGTTGGAATTCGCACAGGACAAGGGAAGGAAGACTGTTCAAGGACTTCTGGAAACTCGTCCTGAATAGCCTCCACAGCGGCATCCAAGCCTTTCTTGTAGCTGACTGGATGAAGGAGGGAATCATGCTCCACCATTAAATCCTTGTTATCTTGAGTATCCATCCAGCCGTCAAAGGCCTTGTCCTTTTGAGCCTTGAGGATAACATTCTCAGCCCGGGCCGTTTCCAAGTCAGAAGTTGATGAGGCGAGTTGGGCTTCAAGGGCCTCTATTCTTTGTTTGGCCTCCTCCAGCTTTTTGTTCGCATCCTCGAGGCCAACTTTCCAAGCCTTGGCTTGGTAAATCGCCCCTTGAAAATGGGCGTTCGCCTACTAGATACACATCAAAAGTAAGAAATGGGAAAAGTAAAAAAGGCAAAAAACTATGGCAAAGGAAAAAGACGTACCGTCGCCAAAGCCTGAGCTCCGAAAAGCTCGTTAACCTCCAAGTCCTGTTGAAGGACAAAGTCTTGGTAGTCAACCGGGGAAATGGAATACATGGACCATTCCTTGGCAAGCGCCGTGTTGCTAACAATCGAATCCTTGCCCCGGATTCCCAAAGCAGGTTGGAAGAAAGACCCTGGTTTTTGTTTGGTACATAAAACTTGGCTGGGGCCTTCCTCGCCTGGTTCCTTTGCCTGGAGTAGGAACTCCGAGAAACGATCCCCAAGGCGCGGGTCTTTGAAGACCTTTCCAGCACGCTTCATCCTGGTCGTTTCCAGGTCTTTAGGCTTTGTAGCCTCCTCAATCTTCTCAGCCACTGCAACAAATAAGATAAGTGAGTTGAGAAATTAGCAAAGTGGAAAATGGAAGAAATGAAGACAACTAGAGAAGGAAGGAAACATACTCTTTTTAGGAACGGGAGAAAGGCTGCGTTCTACAAGAACGGTCTCCCTGATAAGATCCCAAGAATGGGAAGTCCCATTATCTTGAGTAAGGAGGTTGAAAGCTCTGATCTCCTCCTCAGAAAAAACTATATCATTAGGGCTCCCATCTACGGCTAGCCTAAAAGACGAGCGAAATAGGGTGCCCCAATCGCCACCCTCCCAAATGACGTACATAAAATCTTTCTTCCAGCCCAAATTTTTATTAGGGATGGACTTCCCGTTCACTATGTGGGGAACGGTTGGGTGCTGGTTTAAAGAAACCCACCCCGGATTCTTGTCAGGACTATTCTTGAACTGGAAAATCTTTCTGAAAACAGCAACAGAGACAGGGACATTGTGCTTGGCGCATTGCGACAGATAGCACAAAATCAACCTCCAAGAGTTAGGAGGGAGTTGGCAAGGGCTGATGCCCACATCATCTAGCAAAACATGGATAAATGGGTGAAAGGGGAGTCTGATACCTGCCCTTAGAGTATCCCTGTAGACGCATAGTGCGTCCTTCCTCCACTGACAGGCCCTGTCGGCCGGACCTGCAAGAGCTAGCTTGAAAGGATCCTTAATTTTGAAACAACCACTCAACTTGTCCAGCTCCTTTGGATCCCGCAAGGCACTGATATGGCCGTGCGCGTCTAGATGCGCATCAGACGGGTACTCGTCCCCTCGGGTGTTGATTATATCGATCAAGGAAGTGTACCTTGATCGAATGGGGAATTCATTGGACTTTCTGGCCATATTCATCTTGGCCAAGCGTGTCATTTTCTTATCAGCCATCTGAAAAAAGGGCACATAAGGAGACAATTTTAAAACGCAAACTATGCAAAAACAAGCACAAGAAGAAAAAGGGAGAAGTGTTACCTGAAGTAATGCTCCTAAAAAAAGGGCTTTGGGGTTAAAATACTCCGACCTACTGTTATTTCTCTAAGATTCTTAACAGAAGAAAAAAAAGAAGGAGAATTTAGAAATGAGAAAGTGAGGAGCAATAGGCTCTACTCACTCCTTTATATAGGAGAAAAAGTGAAGTTGAAGGGAGAAGAAGCCTAGTAGAGATAAAGGCCCAAAAAAAAAGCCCAGAAATGGAACATTCCAGAATATTCCAAGGAATTCCAAAGAAATTAAATAAAAATTCCCGAGAATTCTAGAGAATTCTAAAGAAGGTGTTTTAATATATTAAAGCCCGGATTAATAAGAGGCCCAATGGGAGGCCCAAATCCAGTTAGGATTTGGAAAAATAAAAGGCCCAAATCCAATTAAGATTTGGAAAATAGAAGGCCCAAATCCAATTAGGATTTGGAAAAATAGAAGGCTCAAATTAAAGCCCTAAAAAAATATAATAAGGCCCAAACAAGGCCCAATACAAATTGGATGAGACTGAAGCCCAATAAGACCAGCATTGAGGTCGAATTCTAGGTCGTGAATTCTGCTCGAATTCTTTCGAACAGACACCCGAAAATTACGGGTATAATAGACCAGGATTGAGGTCGAATTTCAAGTTGTGAATTCTGCCCGAATTCTTTCGAACAGACACCCGAAAATTATGGGTATAATAGACGAGGATTGAGGTCAAATTTCAAGTCATGAATTCTGCTCAAATTCTTTCGAACAGACACCCGAAAATTACGGGTATAATAGACCAGGATTGAGGTCGAATTTCAAGTCATGAATTCTGTTTGAATTCTTTGAGGTCGAAAGCCAGACCAGGATTGAGGTCGAATTCCTGAATCAAGCACAATATTTTTCAAGAATGGGTGCAGAAACCTAGACTAAAATCCAGGTCAAAGAATCGACTAGGATCCTGGTCGAAACCCAGGTCGTGAATCCTAGTCGAAATCTAACGACCAGGAAGTAAATAAGCACAGAAGTCTCGATTAAGATCTAGGTCGAAGGTTCGACTAGGATCCTGGTCAAAACCCAGGTCGTGGATCCTAGGCGAAACCTAACGACTAGGAAGCAAAGAAAGACACAAGTTTTCGACCAAAATCCAGGTCGAAGGTTCGACTAAGATCCTGGTAGAAATCTAGGTCGTGGATCCTAGTCGAAGTCCTTCGACCAGGATTGGAAAGCTGGCCCAAAATTTGACTAGGATCCAGGTCAAAATTTCGACTAGGATCCTGTTCGAAAAAGGGCTGAAAATTTGAGAATATTTGTGAAAAATTGCAGAAAATTTGGAAAAATCTCGGGAAAAGGGGAAAATTCCTGAAAAAAATACCAGAAAATTCCAAAAAATAGGGAGAAGGTAAGAAAATAGAAAGGGAAGTTTTTAAACGACCCTGAAACTGCGTACAAGGCAAATCATTGTAAACGTGTAGGTCGCTCCACACTTTACGCAAAATGATACCCTGAAAGGGAATGAACGAACTTAACTTTTGCGGAATCTTATACGGTTTCAAAAAAGTTGGGGGCAAATGATAGGGATAAATAAATCCTGATTGTGTAATTAAATATCACAGTAATTATACATGATTTGGGCTGCTAAGCCCAATAAAAAGATGTATGACATTCAGACCGAAAATTTTAACACATTGATCAGGCCTGATGGACCAGATCAGGCCTGATGGAACAAAGAAGGCCCAAAAACCCTGAATATTCATTAATTTCGTAATTAATTAATAAGGGAAAAATAAGCTACTGGGAAGAGTCCCAATAAGGACATAAATCCTTGCAGATTAGCCTCTAAGGGACCTAGAAGGATAAAAAATCAGTTTCCTACTGTATAGGACTCCAAAGTCCATTCTAATTCTGAGACTTGGCTACCAAGTCTCCTATACCAAGTCCAATTCATGGACCACCAACATCTATATAAGGGTTCTCACCCCATAAATCAGAACTACATTTTTTGGCGGGATTCTCTAATTCACAGAGATACGTAGGCATCTCGTAAAGGCGGAGTTAAGTCACGAAACACGAGAGCAGCCATTAAAGGCCTTGAGCTCCCGAACCTTAGCAATAAATACAGCAAATAATAACCTTAATTTTTTATCCATAACAAATAGTTAGTTGTTTCGATAACTAAGTGTGTGGTGATTATATGATATCCTAGTATTGGTTGTACTTATTCGTCTTATGAGTGCCGCGAACTTATAAGATATCGTGTTAATCTCTATTGAAGCGATAGTGAATATAGAGGTTTAGAACTTGCCATGCTAGCATAGGTTCATGTATTTGTTTTGCATGATTCGTAGGTATCTTTAACCATCTTACATACCCTATGTAATCATGATAGATAAATTGCACATTAAACCTTTATGTTGTCAAATTTTATAGACATATAGGGTCTCAACATATTTGGTATTTATTCAGCTTCTATCTCTTTCGTGAATGTCTGGTAGTAGGGTATTCGTACAACGAAAGTTGGCATTTACTAGTTTCGTGTTATCTGATTAGTTTTCATCATCATTGAATGCTAAGGTTAAGAACAATGACTTTTAATGAAGTAGTAATGAAGTTAGAATCCCATGTTTGTCTCATATAAATAATTCAACCTCAATTCTCCTAGTTAATGTTATTTAGTATAATCTCTTAGTTTAATCAAAACTTAATTTATTCTTTGTCTTAGCATTGAACGATAACCATACCATTGTTGCATAAGTGCATAAATTAAACTTAACCTAAACCAGTCTCTGTGGGAACGAACTAGAAAGTGTTCTATATTACTTGCGAACGCGTATACTTGCGTGTAATTTTAGCGTGTGTTTTTATCCTAACAGATATATCAACTAAATATTCTGATCCAATGCCACAAGAACCTCCACCTCAAAGTGGTGTAGCAGATATTGAAGAAGAAGAACCTCTTGGTGAAAAGTCCATTCAATAATGACATGATGAAGAAACTTCCAGAATTTATGCAGAAGTCTCTCAGATCAAGGACTTCCGTAGACAATTTGATCCTGAAAGATTCAGTCAGACAGCTGCTTTACATGAAGAGCCTGCACAACAATCAAATACTATAATTGTAGAGAAGAGTACACAAGAACCTGGGTGTCAAAGTCATCCAGCAACTCCTAATTCTCCAGTCACACAAGAACCAATGCATCAAAGTTGGAATGTAGGCTTCACTCCTAATACAGTGATATTGGTAATAGATGCTCAAAGAAGAATTCACCCATCACCACCATCTACTGATATCTTATCATTCCCTCCACTGAATGTTTGCAAAGAAGCCGAATCTTCAGATTCACAAGGTATAAATATTGATTTCACTTTATCAGCATTTACTTTAAATCCTGATTTTCTCTTATCAGCATTTATATTTCATATTATAAATCCTATTGGTATGATTATATATAGGCCTTATTTAAGGACTACCTCTAGTTGTATGACCCCATATCACCTTTCTTTAGCCACCTCTTATTTCTGTAGGACTGAATATTTATCTGAGCCTTTTATGTGAGTTTTGCGATTTTTTTTTTAGAGAAAAACATAATTAAAGAGAGGAAGGATCCTTCCTGGAAAAAGGAGAGGTAGATGAGAGTCACGATTTAGTAATCCTTGTGAAGAAACTATAACTATTGAAAGTTATGAGCTGTGTGGTGTAAGGAGTAATGAGGCTACTTTAAAAGAATATAGAGATTATGTGTTACTTGTTATCTTTTGCAGGTGCACAGAGTACAAAAGAAACAGCTACTGAACAACAGTCTGTGGACCCTCGGTTAAACACTGATGTACCAAGTGCTAATGACACAAATCCTGATGGTGGAGATAAGGGAGGAAGGAAGGAGATTATGAAGAAAAGGAGAGGTGAAGATATAGTTGGAACTAGTGGTTCATCAAAAGTACCTAGGTTTCAATCTAGACAAGGTGGAGGAAGTAGGAAAAGTGAAAGAATAATTCAAAAATCAAAGGAACTGATTGTGACTACAACAACTCAACAAACTTTGAAAGTCACAACTGCTGATGATGACCAAGGCTTTTCGTAGATAAAAGCTGGTGCAGAAGCAAGTCAGTATCTTCAAACTATGAAAGTAAAATGCAGGAAGACAACTATGTTCTAAAAGGATTCAAAGATTCAAGTATTTGACTCTAAGGTGAGTAGAATAATATTTGGGAAAGAAAATTCTGGAGTTGATCTAAAACATCTAAGGCAGTTTGAGGAATTCAAATCTATGAGGGTAGCAAATACCGATGATGTTATCTCTCAAGATCCTTATGAAGATGATCCTTCTAACAGACCAACCAAAGGTGTAGTCATAAGGGAGGCAAGTCAAGCAGATGCTGAAAGATCTCAAATGTTTTAAGAAATCTTAAATGCAGACAGGAGTTATAAGGGGAAGGAGAAGATAGGAGAGAAGTCCAAGCCACCAAAGCCTAAAGCCTAAGTTGTTGCTAAGAGGGAATCAGTATCTAAGGCACCCAAACCTTAAATATTGATGGATCCAATCTATACAGTAGCTCAAGCTTTTGATACTGAAGAAAGAGTTGAAGAAGAAGAAGAAGTCAGTCAAGCTCATCAAAGAAGAAAGATTCATGGAGCTGACTGGGCTGAAAAACTGAAGTTAACCTCTAACACTGCTCAAGTTAATGAAGAAGCAAATGCTATTGTTCAACCAATCACAACCTCTGATACTACTCATGTTTTTGATTCTTCAAACCCAATTCAAGCTGAGTTATCAAATCCTGATTCTGAAAACATAAATTCTGATAAGCCAGAACATACTTTTGAAGAGAAGAGGACGTTACTATGGGGAAGCAAGAAACTTGCACCTAGAAGAGATTCCTCTGAAACATTAAAGAAGATTTATAGCGGGAGTTCTCATGCTAGAAAACCTGGAATCACAAGTGGTCTGGGAAGGTTAAATGATGATCCATATGTAGGTGATGATTTGATTCTAAGGAAGCATGCAAATATGACAGAAATTGGAGACAATGTGATGTTTGAAGACTTACAGAAGATTATATCAGTACAAATTGTTATTGATATTGTTGGAGAGAAAATAATTTATTTTCTGGAGTCTGGGAGAAGATTAAGGTTGACTCAAGAACATATAAGAGATAAACCATGGAAGGAGTTAGAACTTGTTGCTATAATTCTTAAGGTAACCAATCCTGTAACTTCCAGATGGTCTGCATTTATAAAGAACCTGATATAGTTGAAGCAAAGAGGAATGCCTTAAAAATTAGACTACATTCCAAAGTACATTGATCAAACTGAATATGCTGTTGATATGCCTGTTGGAGGAGCTAAGATAGAAATGATTCTAGGAAGGAAAGTCTTAACTTTTAATCCTGATGGAAAGAAGATTGGGTTTCTTGAACTGGATGATCTATCACTTGGAAATTCAAAGCTACATGACCTCAGGGCAGCCATCTATCAGAATGATGAATCAACAGATGAGCTGAAAGAACACAAACAGAGGATGCAATTGTACTTGGATGTCTTGAAGAAGCTACAGACTGTGTTAGAGGTCAGGAATGAAGAATAAAGTCTGATAATCACTGTCTAAAAGATTGTATATGTTTATTTAATTTATGCATTTAGATATTTTTGACATCATCAATTAAAACTTGTACATAATTATATAATGCACAAGTTGAGGGAGATTATTAGATATAATTGATGATATCAGGACTTAATATTAGTACTTACTAATATAGTCTAAATACTGATATCATCAATTATATCTAACAATCTCCCCCAACTTGTACATTATGCAAATATATACAAGTTTCTATTTGATGATGTCAAAAACTATCTAAATGAAAAAATATTAAAAATGTACTATCTTACACCCAGTGTATCGAACTTTAATTTCCAGTATTTAATTTTGTTATATCCTGTAAATTCAATAAAGGATTATCTGAGCAGGTTTCCTTCAGCTACATTCAGAAATATTTCCATTCTTTACTTGATATCCTTCAGCTCTTGAGTAGATACATCACTTTGAAAGATAGCTGCTCTGATGTCATGAAGTTTGGATATACTTAGAGATAAATCATCTAGTTTAAGAAATCCAACCTTCTTACCATTTGGATTGAAATTAAGAACCTTCACTCCCAGAGATTCAGTTATCCGAGCTCCTCTTTTAGGCATATCAACATATGATCCATCATCAGCAATGTACTTTGGAAAGTACTTAGATTTGATTAACATTTCTCTCTGTTTGCTCTGAACTAGATCTTTCATGAATTCAGACCATCCAGCAGTAGCACAGTTGTTGACTTTGAGCAGACACACAACATACTTTATCTCTTGCCATGATTTATCCTGCACTTGCTCATGGAATATCCTCAACCTCTTTCCTGACTCAAGGAAATAAATGATCTTTTCCTTTGAATTCTCTGTATCAAACATATCAAGCAGAATTTGGATATATATAATTTTAAGCTGATCTTCAAGCTTCATATTTTCACCAATTCCTGTCAAATTTTGAGGTTCTCTGAGAATCAGAGCATTCCCTTGATATGTGTCAACATTAAGAAGACTCAAACCACCTTTTCTACCAACTAATCTTGCCTGAGAATTACCACTATATATTTTGTTGATTGTCACATAAGAATCTCTCTTTGGTGCTGGTATCTTGCTACTCCATGTTATAATAATAAATTCACTAAGATAATAAGAACTATTGCCAAGTTCATATTCGGGCTACTTAATGTAGTACTAACTATTAAAACCTTTACGGGAACCCTTATAAATATCATGATAGTAACATAGTTCGTTTAATATGTAAGAGCGAGAGGACGCGGATCTAGGGATGTATGAGCAGGAGCACGATGAGGCATTTCTACGTGTTAAGGATCAAGTTGAGCCTGTTGAGGACCAGGAGGAGGACCCCTCGGAGGATATTGAGCCACTTTTTTATGAGGAGACTGATAAGGAGGATCCCATGAAGGACATTGGGCCACTTGCTAATGTGAATTCTGAGGAGGAGAACCCGGAGGATGTTCCGAATGCGGAGGATACTGAGTAGCTCTATGATGCTGATGATGAGGTCCATGATGAGGAGACAGTTGATGATGTTGTTGGGTATACTGACACCCACCTACCTCCAGTCCCTACTGTTAGAGCCCCTACCCCTCCATCACTACCACTGAGCCCTTATGATGATGACTTTGAGGATCTTACTCACGAGGCTCAGGAGATTGAGGATGCCTCACTAGCTGATCCACATACCCCACCTCTACCCCTGTTGAGGGAGTGTATTTGGTCCCACATGCATGGAGAGTGTATAGGATCAGTTCACAGTTGGCCACTGCTGAAGCCAGATTGGATGATGCGAGGGGAGAGTTGGATGTTGAGAGACCTAGGTTTCGCCTCGAATCAAAATGATTTCTCTTCTTCTCTTAAGAGATTTATAGCAGACTTGCACTTGTTCGGGAGGCGAGGGCTGCCATCCCTTGAGCTGCTAGGAGGGAGCTGACTGGGATTGAGCTCAAGGCTCAAGTGAGGATCCGATCGCTTCGTAGAGATAGGCATGGAAGGGTGTCCAGAGTGGAGGCTGAGTATGTCGTCAGGCATACGATGGAGAGGGTGTGGGACTTGCCCCGTACCCGTGACTGATTCAGATATTGTGATATAGTAATCTAGTCTTCTAGTTACAGATGGCCATATTAGAGTGCCGATTTTCCGGGATAGTTTCACTTGTATATTGTATCCCTTTTCTGACTATATTGATAGACTGATGTATTTCACTTTTGACAAGATGTTGGTATGACTAATGTACTTTTGACTGGATCAAATTATGTATTTCTAGTACCATGTATATTTATTTCCTTTCAGTTCAATTTAGCTCTCTTGTGTCGGGATCACCAGATTATTCTTATTATTTTTATGCACTGCTTACGATTAAAATTGTGATATCTATATAGGACTTTGGGATCCCTTTTCCAATTATGTAATGACTGTACAAGATAAAACTCTATATAAATGATTGAAACTTAATGATGAATTTTCCATAAATTAACAGCAATATGCCGCCAAGAAGAATTGGAATTAGGGAAATCCTTGGGTTTGAGGACCAGTGAAGCCATAACCAAGATGGGAGAAACCAAGAACACAGTAAAGAGGAAGATGAGGATTATAATGAATAGGATGACTCCTATTACGGAGAGTAAGAGGAGACTTTTAATGTTGGGGAATTTAAAGTAGAGAATGAGGAAGAGGGAACTGAAGTTGAACAACGGGAAGAGAACCCGGGCATGGATCCCATGGGGTAGTTTATGCACCTACTCAGACAGAACCTGGAGCGTCACCCAAATCCAATACCCCAGGGGAACAATAATGTTGTGACAAACTCTTTCAGGGCCTTTAAGTCACTTAAGCCCCCTGAGTTCCACAGATCAACTGACCTAGTTGAGACTAGAGCATGGCTGAAGAAAATGGAGAAATCCTTCAAGATTCTGAGTATTAATGAGGCATAGAAGACTGTATTTGCTACTTACCTTCTGAAGGGAGAGGCCGACTAATGGTGGGAGCCAAGAAAAACATGGACACATATGATATCATAACCTGGGAGAGGTTCATTCAATTATTTCTAGAAAAGTACTTCCCGAGGTTTATGGAGAATCAGATGGAACTCAAGTTTATGGAGCTAAAACAGAATAAATTATTAGTAGTAGAATATGAGGCTAAGTTTACAGAGTTATCAATATTCATCCCATAGTTTGTGAATACCGAGAAAAAAAAAAGCAAGGAGGTTTCAACAGGGGTTAAAGCAGTTTCATTGAGGAGATACAATTTCCAGAATGGTTAGCAAACCCTGTAATGGTGAAGAAGGCCAATGGAAAGTGGAGGATGTGTGTGGACTTCACTGATCTGAATGACGCATGCCCTAAGGACTGTTTCCCATTGCCAAGGATAGATACTTTGATAGATGCCACTGCTGGACATGAGATGCTGAGCTTCATGGATGGATTTAGTGGATACAATCACATCAAGATGCACAAGGACGACATCCCAAAGGTATCATTCATCACTGACTTTGGTGTTTATTGTTATCTTGTTATGGCATTTGGTCTCAAGAATGCAAGAGCCACCTATCAAAGGTTGGTAAATAAAAGTTATAAGGATCTTATTGGCAAGACCATAGAAGTGTATGTTGATGACATGTTAGCCCCCAAAAACTATCAAAGATGTTCAAAAGCTCACTGGAAGGGTTGCTGCATTGGGACGATTCATCTCAAAGTCTGGAGACAAGTGTTTGTCGTTCTTCAAGTCTTTAAAGAAAGTTAAGGATTTTATATGGAGTGAAGAAAGCCAGAAGGCATTCGAGGAATTAAAGAAATATATGGCTCAGGCCCCGTTGCTGTCCAAGCTAGCTTCGAATGAAGTTTTATACTTATACTTGGTCATTTCAGAGAGTGCCGTGAGCGCTGTATTGGTTAAGGAGGAATTAAAAATCCAGAAACCCGTGTACTATGTCAGTAAAATTTTGCATGGAGTTGAGTTAAATTATTCAACTATTGAGAAGTTTGCTTTAGCCTTGGTAATGGCTTCGAGAAAGTTGCGTCCTTACTTCCAGGCTCATAAGATTGAGGTGCTAACAAATCAACCCCTGAGAAATATCATTCAGAGTCCCAAGGCCAGTGGGAGGTTGATCAAGTGGGAAATAGAGCTGGGAGAATTTGATATCAAGTATAAGCCACGAACGGCAATAAAAGCCCAAACATTGGCTGACTTTGTGGTGGAATGTACCATACCCAACCAAGAAGTCGGGGGGCAGGAGGATACCATACCTCAAGACAAGGAAGTTGATAAGGGGGACCGGGAACATGATGATAAGGAGAAAGAATATTGGGTTCTCTATTTTGATGGAGCATCAAAAACAAATTCAAGTGGAGCAGGTTTGGTTTTACAAAGCCCTGATGGGTTCTTGATTGAGTATGCCATGAAGTTAGACTTCCCGACCATAAACAATGAGGCAGAATATGAAGCTCTGATAGTTGGCCTCGGCCTATCAGGGACACAGAGAGTCAAGAACTTGAAGGTCTGTGGAGATTCAAAGTTGGTTATATCCCAGGTGAAGGGAGACTTTGAGGTAAGGGATGATACGATGGCTAAATATGTCCGCCTAGTAAGGGCTGTGATGACCCAATTCGATGAATGCCATGTTGAGCACATTCCAAGGGAGGAAAATGCTAAGGTAGATGCCTTATCAAAATTTGCTTCATCCGAGATAGAGGAAAGTTCAGGAAGTGTATACTTCCGCGTTCTGAAGACATGGAGCATTGATGTTAAGCTTGTAGCTCCTATAGGTCTGGGGACGTTATGGATAGATCCCATTAAGACTCATATTCAAACCGATTGGTTGCCTAATGATGCTACTGAAGCACGGAAGTTGGCTGTTCGAGCATTAAGATACTCCTTGATAGATGGGATTTTGTATAAAAGATCTTATGTAGTCCCTTACCTAAGATGTCTCAGGCCCAATGATGCATGTTTGGCTCTTGAAGAAGTGCATGAAGGTATCTGTGGAAAACACTAGGGGGGCAGAGCCCTAGCTCATAATATAACCCGTTTAGGCTTCTATTGGCCAGAAATGATGGCTGATGCCAAAGAATATGTGAAAAAGTGTGACCGCTGTCAAAAGCATGCACCTGTCGCTAGACAACCCCCCGAGATGCTGACCTCCATCAACTCGCCCATCCCCTTTGCTATGTACGGAATGGATATACTAGGGCCTTTCCCCATGGCCACGACAAAGGAAGTTCCTGATTGTAGCCATTGATTATTTTACTAAGTGGATTGAAGCCAAGCCTTTGGCCAAAATCACAACTAAGCAGGTTGCACAATTCCTGTGGGAAAATATCATGTGCCGGTACGGAATTCCCCGCATCCTAGTCACTGACAATGGAACACAATTCAACAATGAGGAATTCAAAAAGTATTGTGAGGATAATGAAATTGAGTTACGATTCACCTCTATGGCTCACACGCAAGCCAATGGGCAAGCGGAAGTGGCAAATCGAATAATCCTGGATGGACTAAAGAAGAGGATCGAGAAGTCGAGGAATAACTGGGTAGATGAAATACTCCCAATACTATGGGCCTACAGGACTACCTGTAGAGTCACGACTGGAGCAACTCCCTTCATGTTAGCATATGGGGCAGAAGCAGTTGTTCCTGTAGAGATATCACATTCCTCCCCCAGGATTCAAGCTTTCAATGCTTAGGAAAATAAGGAAGGACAAAGGTTAGCTCTGCATCTAATTGATGAAGTGTAAGATGAGGCACATGCGAAGATAGTGGAATATCAGAAAAAGGCTTCATTCTAATACAACCTAAGGGTTAAAGAAAGGTTCTTCAAACAGGGTGACTTAGTCTTAAGGAAGGTGGAAGCTTCTGGTGTAGGGCGGAAAGGGAAGCTTGCCCCGAATTGGGAAGGGCCATACAAGGTCAAGAGTGTTCAAGGTAGAGGAACCTACAAGCTTGAAACTATGGATGGTTTTGAAGTCCCGAGAACTTGGCATGCACAAAACCTGAAGATTTACTATGCGTGAAACGGTTGAGCACGATTCTCACTTGTCAAGATGACAAGTAGGTTGAAAAGCACCTTAAAGCTTTGCTTGCTTAGGATTTACATATTTTAGTTTTGTTTTGAGGTTTATTAAGACTGGTGTAAGGGATGAATCCCAACAATTTGTGAAATTCAGAAAGTTTTCAAAATATGTTTTGAATTCCAGTAACAAAATAAGTAAACTAAGTGCATGAGATGAAAACATAAAGTTCGATAAATAAAACAAGTTCAAATAAATAATACAAAGTCTGATAAATAAAGTCTCGAAGACAAGATAAAATAGATAAGCCACACAGGGCTGGAAAAGCTCTAAGGAGCATATGTGCCCTCGGCATCCACATCATCATCTCCTCCGCTCTCGCTGGAAGTCTCTGTCATCTCGGAGGAGGAAGAGCTATCATCCTCAGCAGGCCTGGAAGACGACTCGGGAGGAGGAAGAAGCGGGTCCTGAGGGATACGATCCGAGACAACCACTCGGGTACGAAACCTCTGCAGTAAAGCCTCGTCATCAGGACAGACATAGTACGCTGGGTTAATATCAGGACAAGCCTCATTCACGGTCCCAAGGGCCGTGTCCCAGCCAGTCCTAAAAAACCCAGGGAAGAATAAATCATCTCTCACCCTCATGGACTGGGTAAACTCCTCCGAGTCCAAATAGTTTTCAATCGCCTTATCTTTCTCTGCCTTTAGCACCACCAGCTCAGCGTTGGACTCTCTGAGCTCCTCTTCCTTACGCTTCAGCTTCCGCTCCAAAGCGGCGTACTTCTTCTGCTGCCTCATGAGGGCATTATCAGCTTTGTCAGAGGCCCTCTTCCATGATTCAGCTTGCCTCACAGCGTCTTGGAAGTAGGCTTTAGACTGAAACGAAACAATAAACAAAAGTGTAAGGCAAGTGAATGCTACAAGTAAGAAAGAAAAATTTCAAGAAATAATCATACCGAGGCTCAAGACTGAGCTCCCATGAGCTTTATCCTCTCCAAGTCAGGAGTAGCCACCACATCGGTGAAGTCCTTGGGAGTTACACCATGGTAAGACCAATCCCAGGCGTGCTTCATGGATCCAACCACGGTATCCCTTTGGCAGAATCCCCAAAGAGGCTGAAAGGCGCCCGTAGCAGCAGAGACAGGAACAACAGTAGTGATAGGGGCACTGTGGCCCTCAGCTCCCTTAGTCGGAACCTCCACCATGGGCTCCTTATGCTTCCGTAGGAAGCTAGGCTCCGTAGCCTTTCCTCGAGTATCCAGGCCCGCAAGGCGAGCCTTCTTCATCCTGGAAGTCTCGTCAACGAGAGGCATATTATCCTCGTTGATCTCCTTAGCAGCTGCAAAACAAGAGAAAAAACTAAATAAGTGGTGTCAATAATGCATGAAACAAAATAAAAATAAGAAGGGAAGAAAAATACCCTGTTGAGAAATAGAGGATAACTCCACGTGGATGAGGGAGAACTCCTCTAAAAGAGTCCAGCTGATAGTGGCACCGTCATCCCGAGTAAGCTAATCATAAATGATAGTTTCCTCGGGGGTTAAGTGAATGGATTTGAGGCTACCATCACTAACCTTCCCGAAGGAAGATCTGAAGAGGGTGCCCCAGTCACCATTTTCCCACCTTAACCCGACAAAACTATTCCTCCAATTATAGTTATTGTTGGGAATGGAGGCGCTGTTAAAATTGTGCTTACACTTGGGCCTTTGTTTAATGTAGACCCAACCACAATTACCAGAAGAACTTTTGTAACATTGAAAAACCTTCCTAAAAACAGCTACAGATAAGGGAAAACCTCCCCGAAGACAACAAACCATGAAACATAAAATATTCCTCCAGGGGTTTGGAGGAAGCTGAAAGGGGTTTATTTGCAAATCAGCTAGGAGGTGAGGAATAAAGGGGTGAAAAGGAAACCTAAGCCGAACATCAAGGGCATCTGTGTAAACAAAAAGAGTATCGGGTTTCCAGTGGCAGGTACGGTCGCCACCAGAAACTGGAACTAGCCTAAGGGGATGACGAACATTGTAACGTGTATTTAACTTATCATAATCTATATTGTGCCATGTGTTGCAATGATTAAAAGAGTCAAGATGTGCAGTGGAAGGATATTCATCCCCTAGTATTAATCATATTTATCAAAGACATGTAAGAAGAACGGATTTCGACATCTTTACCTCATTTTGAAGCCGAGGCAATCTTGGCCGCTCTCTCAACACCTTTGTCTGCCATTGATGGAGGTTGAAGGAAACCTTGAAACTTTGGATGGAAGGAAGGAGGCCGAAAAAGGCTTGGAAATGGCCAGAAAACTCTTAGAGAAAGAAGAATGTTGAGAGTGTTGAGAGAAGAGGAAGGTGTTTGAGAAATGAGTGAAGTGAGAACTGTGAGGAAAACACTCTCCCATCCCACTCTTATATAGGAACAAAGAAGGCTAATTGAGCATAGGAAAGCCCATTTGTGCCCAAGAAAAGAATACTTTGGAAAGTTCTAGTAGATTTTGGAAAAATCCAAGTAAATTCTAGAAAGAAATAGAAGATTCTAGAAAAATCTGGAGTTTGGGCCTAAAAAGAAGGCCCAACCCAAAATTTATTGGGCCTAGGGGTAATAAAAGCCCAGAGTAAAAGCCCAGCTCAAGAAAAGTAATGAAATTAAATCTTGTTGGGCTTGGAAATAAAGAAAGCCCAAAAAAAAGGGCCCAGGAAATTGAAATTAAAGGCCCAAAGAGGCAAAGCCCAGTAAAGGGTTGGCCCAACAAAAAAAGAGGCCCAGGAAAATATGGACAAATAATTGTTGTTTTCTGACCTAGTTCGACCAGGATTAACATTATGTTTTTGGTCTAATGGTCTAGGTCGAAATTATCGTCGACCAGGGCTAGAAGGGGAGTATAATTCGGTCAAAACAAAAATTCTGACCCAAAAATTTCTGCTAAAAAAAATAAAAATAAATTATATAGGGTGAAAATCCTGGCCGAAATTCGACCAGGATTCCTGCTCGAATTGGTCTTGCTCGAAAGAGCTTCGATCAGGGCAATTAGGAGCCTAATTCGACCAGATATAAATTAAACAATCAATTGAACTAGTATGACAAACAGATTGTCATATCGAAAGTCATGCTAGTTCAAACAGATTGTCATACCGAAAGTTATGCTAGTTCAAACAGATTATCATACCGAAAGTCATGCTAGTTCAAACAGATTGTCATACCGAAAGTCATGCTAGTTCAAACAGATTGTGATACCGAAAGTCATGCTAGTTCAAACAAATTGTCATACAGAAAGTCATACTAGTTCAAACAGATTGTCATACCGAAAGTCATGCTAGTTCAAACAGATTGTCATATCGAAAGTCATGCTAGTTCAAATAGATTAGCTATGGAATTGTCTTGCCATTTCAAGGTAAATTGATTAGAGACATAAAAAAAAGAGAATTAAGGAAAAATCCAGAATTAAGGGAAAAATTCCTGAAAATTAAGGAAAAATCCCAGAATTAAGGGAAAAAATCCTGGAAATTAAGGAAAAATCCCAGAATTAAGGGAAAAATTCCTAAAAATTAAGGAAAAATCCCAGAATTAAGGGAAAAAATCCTGGAAATTAAGGCAAATTCCCAGAATTAAGGGAAAAATTCCTAAAAATTAAGGAAGAATCCCAGAATTAAGGGAAAAATTCCTGGAAATTAGGGAAAAATCCCAGAATTAAGGGAAAAGTTCCTGGAAATTAAGGAAAAATCCCAGAATTAAGGTAAAAATTCCTTAAAATTAAGAAAAATCCCAGAATTAAAGGAAAATTCCTGGAAATTAAGGAAAAATTCCAGAATTAAGGGAAATATTCCTGGAAATATTGGAAAAGTCCCAGAAATTCAGGGAAAATTCCTGGAAATTAAGATAATTCCTAAATAATAGGAATAAAAGCAAATCGTTGTAAATGTGTAGGTCGCTCCACACCTTACGCAAAAATGATACCCTGTAAGGGACTGAATGAACTTAACTTCTGCGAAACCTAGTCACTGTTTCCCAAAAGTTGGGGGGCAAATGATAGGGAAGAAAATAAGGTCTGGGTATGTAATTAATGTTGCATTAATCATATCATAATTGGGCCAACAGCTAAGCCCATTTGAAAAGGCCCAAAACCCTGCATATTAATTAATTTTGTAATTAATTAATAAGGGATAAGTCAGCTAATAAGATGAATCCTAGTGGAGAAATAAATCCTTGTAGATTGACCTCCAAGGAACCTGGTGGGATAAGAAATCAGCTTCCTACCTTTTAGGACTCCAAAGTCCATTCTAATTCTGAGACTTGACCACCAAGTCTCCTAACCCAAGTCCAATTCAAGGACTCCCAACATCTATATAAGGGGCCTCACCCCATAAATCAGAACTACGTTTTTGACTTGATCCTTAGCAATCAAATGGTACGTAGGCATCTTGTTAAGGCAGACTGAGTCACGAAACACAAGAACAGTCAAATCGAGTCTCGAAGCTCACATTCCCTAATAATAAACACATCAATTATTATACCTTAGTTTTTGATCCATAACACAGCTGCATCCAAATCCAGATTCAATTATTTCAAATCCCAATAAGCTTTATGCTCTAGCTCCACCGGCAAATGACACCCCTTACCATAAACCAACTGAAATGGCGACATTCTCAATGGAGTCTTATATGCTGCATTATAAGCCCAAACAGCTTCGTAAAGCTTCAGAGACCAATCTTTCCTCGATGGACACATAAATTTCTCCAAAATGCGCTTGATCTCTCTATTAAACACCTCAGCTTGACCATTCGTCTAAGGATAATAAGCCGTAGCAATGCAATAATTCACATTATACCTTTGCATCATAGTGGTGAATTTGCGGTTGCAAAAATGCAACCCCTCATCATTGATTATGACTCTTGGAGTTCCAAACCTTATGAATATCTACTTGTGAAGAAAATTAAGCACCATTTTTGCATTGTTCTTTGGCAACGCCTTAACTTCAACCCATTTCGACACATAATCAACTGCCAACAATATATACTGATTGTTACAAGATGAGACAAATGGCCCCATAAAGTCAATTCCCCAAATATCGAAGACTTCAACCTCGAGAAGCACATTAAGAGGCATCTCATCCCTCTTAGACATATTACCCACACATTGACATCGATCACATTTCAAAACAAACTGATGAGAATCTTTAAACAAGGTTGGCCAAAAGAATCATGCTTGAAGAATACGAGCTGTTGTCTTTTCTCCACCATAGTGTCCTCCATAAGCCATTGAGTGGCAATCACATAAGATTCCCCCTGTTTCGTTGTAAGGAATACAGCTCCTGATGATTTGGTTAGCTCTTTGTCGAAAAAGAAATGGCTCATCCCACATATACCACTTAACTTCATGCAGAATCTTCTTCCTTTGAGCATACGATAAGTCGGGAGGCATGATGTTACTCACAAGGTAGTTCACAATGTCTGCGAACCATGTTTCTTCCTCTTGCACTCCAAAGAACTGCTCATCGGGAAAAGACTCATTTATCAATGTCTTGTATAGTGAAGTAGCATTAGGGTTCTCCAAACGCGAAAGATGATCAGCGACTTGATTTTCAGTCCCCTTTCTGTCCTTGATCTCTAATTCAAATTCTTGAAGCAAAAGAACCCATATAATCAATCTAGGTTTCGAGTCCTTCTTCGAGACGAGATAATGAATAGCAGCGTGATCAATGAAAACTGTCACTTTAGTTCCGAGTAGATATGATTGAAATTTCTCAAAACCATAGACAATAGCCAAGAGTTCTTTCTCCGTAGTGGTATAATTCAGTTGAGCACCATTCAAGGTCTTACTAGTGTAGTAGACCACATGAAATATGTTGTTCTTTCTCTGCCCAAGAACTGCTCCAACTGCATAGTCACTTACATTGCACATCATCTCAAAAGGTTCATTCCAGTCAGGTGCAGTTATGACAGGTGCCGTGATTAAACTCTTCTTCAATGTCTCAAAAGCGGAAAGACACTCGTCATCAAACTTGAAAGAGATATCTTTCTCTAGTAAACTACACAATGGCTTCAAAATCATTGAGAAGTCCTTGATGAAACGCCTGTAGAAACCCGCATGACCAAGAAAACTGTGAATTTCCTTAACAGAAATTGGTGGAGGAAGATTTTCAATGACCCCCACCTTAGCCTTGTCCACCTCCAGACCCTTACTAGAAACCTTGTGCCCAAGAATAATGCCCTTATTGCACCATAAAGTGACATTTCTCCCGATTGAGAACCAAGTTGGTCTCAACACATCTCTTGAGAACATATCCAAGATTTTGCAAACATTCGTCAAAAGAATCGCCAAATACAGAGAAGTCGTCCATGAACACCTCCACATTCTGGCCAATCATATCAGAAAAGATGGCCATCATACATCTTTGAAATGTGGCTGGTGCACCACACAAGCCAAAAGAAACTCGTCTGAAGGCGAAAACACCAAATGGACAAGTGAAGGTAGTCTTTTCCTGATCTTCTAAAGCGATACAAATCTGATTGTAACCCGAATAGCCATCCAGAAGACAGTAGTACTCGTGACCAGCCAATCGGTTAAGCATCTGGTCAATGAAAGGCAGAGGGAAGTGATCCTTCCTCTTTCAGGGAGAAGCATTCAGAGATTGCAATTATTCTTCACCTTCGTCATCTTCAATGTCTGAATTCCCCACCAAGGCCTTCTCTAAGGCATCAGACCTTAGAAATTGATCAAGTTCTGAAGTAACCACAGAATCGACCAACTCCACCTTTAAGCACTCCTCATTTTCCATAGGAAATTTCATAGCATTGAACACATTAAAAGTTACATCCTAATCCAGCACTCACATTGTAAGCTCACCCTTCTATACATCTATCAAGGTTCGGCCAGTCGCCAAGAAAGGTCTTCCCAAGATTATTGGAATCTTCTTATCCTCCTCGAAATCAAGAATTACGAAATTGACAGGGAAGATGAGTTTATCAACCTTGACCAAGACATCCTCCACAATACCTCGCGGATATGTAATAGAACGATCAGCCAACTGCAAAGTCATACAAGTTAGTTTTGGATCAGGCAGATTCAACTTCTTGAAGATTGACAAATGCACTAGATTGATGTTAGCTCCCAAGTCACATAAGCATATGTCAAAAGACATTTTTCCAATAGTGCATGGAATAGTGAAGCTTCCTGGATCTTTAAGCTTCAGAGGCAACTTCTGTTGTAGCACTGCACTATATTCCTTCGTGAGAGTGACAGTCTCTAAATCATCAAGCTTCACTTTCCAAGAGAGAATACCTTTCATAAACTTTGCGTAACTAGACATCTGCTCAAGAGCCTCAGCGAAAGGTATGTTAATATAAAGTTTCTCGAACACCTCCAGAAACTTCTCAAATTGCTTATCCAGCCTTATCTTCTGCAGTCGCTTAGGAAAATGTGGTGGAGGATAGATCTGTTTCTCCCCTGTATTACCCTCAAGTGGAGTGTGCTCAATAGTAGTCTTCCTTGGTTCCACTTCTGCTTCCTGCTGCTCTACATCTTCTTCAACCCCAGCTTCTTCATTCGAAGCTTGAGTTTGTTCGGGATTCGCAACCTTTCCAGACCTCAAAGTGATTGCCTTCACCTGCTCAGTAGCTTCCCTCTTTCCTGGCACTTCAGTGTCACTGGGTAATATACCATGTTGATGATTTAGCAAGGCATTGGTAATTTGTCCAATTTGATTTTACAAGGTCTTGATAGAAACATCTTGACTCTTGCACATAAGCTTCAACTCCTCTAATTCAGATTTTTCATTAGCTTGTTGTAGCTGAAGTTGCTGCCTTGGTGCATATTGCGGTTGCTGAAAACTAGGAGGGTTGTACTGCTTAGTTGGGTACTGCTGATAAGGCTGTTGAACCGTATTTTGAGCGTTCCTCCAGCTAAAATTAGGATGATTGCGGTTATTGGGATGATAAGTGGCTAGCACAGGTTGCTGCGATCGCTGAAAGTTGCTCACGAACTGAGCTGATTCACTTGAAATAGCGCACTGATCAGTCTCATGGGCACCGACACAAAGCTCACAGACACTAGTGATTTGATTAACTCCATAATTGGCCAAAGTGTCCACCTTCATCGTCAAAGCCTTAAGTTGGGCAGCTATAGCAGTTGCTGCATCCAACTTCAAAATTCATAAGCTTCATTATAGCTTTTAGCCCACAAGGCTCCTCCTGATGCTGCATCAAGCATGGATCTAGAAGTAGCACCCAATCCATTATAGAAACAGTTTATAATCATCCAATCTGGCATGCCATGGTGTGGGCACTTCTTTAGCATCTCCTTATATCGAACCCAAGCCTCACACAGAGATTCACCAGTTTGCTGAGCAAACTGAGTAAGAGCATTCCTGATTGCAGCAGTCTTCGCCATATGGAAGAATTTAGTGAGAAACTTTTGAGCAAGATCTACCCATGTGGTGATAGACCCTGGTGTAGAGAGTGTAACCAGCACTTTGCTTTATCCCTTAGAGAGAATGGGAATAGTCGCATCTTGATAGCATCTTCAGTCACACCATTGAACTTGAAAGTGTCGCAAATCTCGATGAAATCCCTGATGTGCATGTTGGGGTCTTCAGTAGGAGAACCCCCAAACTGAACTGAGTTCTGTATCATCTGAATCGTGCTTGACTTGATCTCAAAAGCGTTAGCCGAGATGGATGGCCTGATGATGTTTGACTAAATATCATTGATCTTAGGCTGTGAATAGTCCATTAAAGCCTTAGGAATTTCTACTTGATCTCCCATCACTACTAAAGCTGGTTCCTCGATTTTATCTTCTTCTTCTACCTTCTCTTCATCCTCAAAAACTTCCCTCCGAACCATTACAACTCCTTCCTCAGATTTATCCAGAGTTCTCTTACGAGATCGTGAACGCGTATGCATATACGCTCGCTAGAGTACCTGAAATACAATAAGAAAACAGATAAGTAACAATGTCCGAGTCAATGAACTTTAACGATCACTGATGACAAACACATAAACAAAAAAATAACACCGCAGTCCCCGGAAGGGCGCCAAAAACTTGTTAGTCGCTAAACACGCGCTAATAATAGTATACGCGTTCATAAGTAATATAAAATTATTTCTAGTTCGTTCCCACGGAGACTGACTTTGGTTAACTAATTAATTTATGCACTTATGCACCGATGACATGGTTATTATCTAATGCTAAGACTAAAACAATTTGGGGTTTTTTGATTATAACTAAGAATTAAACTAATAATTATAACTAAGAGAATAAGAATGGTTGAATTAATATATATGAAAAACATGGGATTCCAACTTCATTAAATACTTCATTCAATAGCTTTATTGTTCTTACCTTAGCATGTAATGATGATGACACTAATCAGATAACACGAAACTGATAAACGCCAACTTTCGTTGCATGAATACCATACTACCAGACATCCACAAAAGAGATAGAAGCTGAATAGACACCAACTATATTGAGAACCTATATATCTATACAATTTGACAATATAACGGTTTAATGCACAGGTTATCTATCGGGATTACATAAGGCAAGTAAG
Source organism: Apium graveolens (assembly GCF_009905375.1). Taxonomy (NCBI): domain Eukaryota; kingdom Viridiplantae; phylum Streptophyta; class Magnoliopsida; order Apiales; family Apiaceae; genus Apium; species Apium graveolens. Next base: position 113,781,626 of record NC_133653.1, read on the forward strand.
ATGGTTAAAATTACCTACGAATCATGCATAACAATAACACATGAACCTATACTAGCATGGCAAGTTCTAAATCTTTAAATTCACTTTTGCTTCATTAAGAATTAACATACTATCTTATAAGTTCGCGACACTCATAAGACGAATAAGCACAACCAATACTAGGTTATCATACAATCACCACACACTAAGGTATCGAATAAATTAACTAAAGAAATCCATAAATAAATCCGCTAGAACACCACGATAATGATTAGCCCATAATCGGACTCATCATCAACGTGGGTTCCGATGAAAGCATGGTATAATAAACGTAGTCTTTATACTGAATAAATAATAAAACAAGAACGAAATAAGAGTAAGGTTCACGAATAAGAAAACTAGCATCCAAGTTACAATTTAGAACAAAGATTCATAAGTAAAAACAAGATCTTCTTCATCTTCATTGAATCGTGCTAACACGGTCTTCTTACGACTCTCCTTATGCTCTGATATATCTGTATCTCTAGAATATGTCCTTTATTTAAGTATATATAGAAGCCCATTCAAGATAGAAGTCCTCCAATTATAAATCAACTATAATCAAGATTCTGGCTATCTGACAAATGGGCGCGGCCGCGCGCTAGACCAGCGCGGGCGCGCCATGCTTCTGGAAAAACTTCTGAATTTCTTTAATTCCTGCTGCAATCGAGTTGTCATCCGGTGCTTTATTCTTTGGACATCATCCTAACACCATATTAGCACCAACACAATGCTAATTCACCCGATTCTTAGAATAATGCTTGAAATGCAAAAACACTAGAAAACACATTAAAAAACCAACAACTTCAGTACATTTACACCAATTCAAAGCTTTACAGAGCGAAATAAAGTGTCATAAATGCCACTCAACAGTGAACCAAATATTATTTTAGACAATTGCTTACAATTGCTTACAATTGCATATTTTTGTGCTATCTATACCATTTAACAAATGTATGTCTGCTACTTTATTATTTAAAGTGGACATAATAAATCTAGGAAAGAAAATTTCCTTACCTCTAGCTGATAGGGGCATTATTAGTATGACGGCCTCAACCCCGGGGTCAGGAGTTGACGTCATCAATAAAAATAATAACACAATATAACTCAACTTAACATAAACACGACCCCTTTACCAAGATCTTTTCCAGGTTTAAGTATGATTTAGTTTACAACCATTACATAGCCAACTTACAACAACCATCCTGACGCAGCTAACTTAACACAACAACTCAACAAACCATCTTTGGCCCAAAACAACCAACTCAGAGGAGTCTGACACGGAGGGAACTGGAATTCTGCCCAACTATCACGGAAGAATCTCCTAATCATCTGCAATACATATATAAAAACATTCTGCAAGGGTGAGCAACCAATTGCTCAGCAGTACTACTATATGAATAACAAGTAAAATAATTTAAAATGAAACAATTATAGGAACAGAATTTATAACTTGTTATAAAAAGGTAAAACATGTATAAACTGGATATTCAAAACTAGCATGCTCTGTAAACAATAACATCAGTAGTGTGCTATGTGTAAATACCAGAGTTCAATTTTAGCATGTTATTTTCCTTTCCAAATCCACTATGTAAATCACTTGTTCCATTACGGGAACCATAAAACCTAAATCAGATACGTAGTGGATATGTGAAGACAGCTGATTAGGCTATCAACACCAGACGGCTCCAACTGCCATCCCATATACCTGTTCCCTTTCGCTTAAATCCTTAAATTCACTTTCGCTTCATTAAGAATTAACATACTATCTTATAAGTTCGCGACACTCATAAGGCGAATAAACACAACCAATACTAGGTTATCATACAATCACCACACACTAAGGTATCGAATAAATTAACTAAAGAAATCCATAAATAAATCCGGTAGAACCCCACGATAACGATTAGGCCATAATCGGACTCATAATCAACGTGGGTTCCGATGAAAGAATGGTATAATAAACTTATTCTTTAGACTGAATAAATAATAAAACTTAAAACGAAATAAGAGTAGGGTTCACGAATAAGAAAACTAGCATCCAAGTTACAACTTAGAACAAAGATTCATAAGTAAAAACAAGATCTTCTTCATCTTCATTGAATCGTGCTAACACGATCTTCTTACGGCTCTCCTTATGCTCTGATGTATCCGTATCTCTAGAAAATGTCCTTTATTATAAATCAACTAGAATCAAGATTCTGGGATCCCGACCCGGCGCGTCCGCGCACTGATGAAGTGTGCGGCATCACTGGCTATCTGACAAATGGGCGTGACCGCGCGCTAGACCAACGCAGGCGCGCCATGTTTCTGGAAAAACTTCTGAATTTCTTTAATTCCTGCTGTAATCGAGTTGGCTTCCGGAGCTTTATTCTTTGGACATCATCCTAACACCATATTAGCACCAACACAATGCTAATTCACCCGATTCTTAGAATAATGCTTAAAATGCAAAAACACTAGAAAACACATTAAAAAACCAACAACTTCAGTACATTTACACCAATTCAAAGCTTTACAGAGCGAAATAAAGTGTCATAAATGCCACTCAACAGTGAACCAAATATTATTTTGGACAATTGCTTACAATTTCATATTTTTGTGCTATCTATACCATTTAACAAATGTATGTCTGCTACTTTATTATTTAAAGTGGACATAATAAATCTAGGAAAGAAAATTTCCTTACCTCTAGCTGACAGGGGCATTGTTAGTGTGACGGACTCAACCCCGGGGTCAGGAGTTGACGTCATATCTTATCGTTTTATCCAGTTTTCAATACACTTGTACCTATATCATTTTCAAAACCATTCGTTTTTCCAGCACACATATAAAATCCAGTTCGCAAATGATTTTATTTGAGATAGGTACCTTTCATAGTTACTTTTCCCCAAAACAGGTTGAAAACAGTGATTTATAACTACAGGGGATACGTAACTTAAAACGTTTCTATTCCATTACAAGAATAAAACATTTAGCTATTCATATGTACTGAACCATAAAAAAATGGTCAGGGGTACTTGCCTTGCAGAGCTTTACGACTATCACTCACTGATTTTTGATAGACTTGGACGTTCGGGATTTATCACTTAGTTAGCAGACTATCCCGGATCCGAATACAATGTTCAGGTCCTTCGCTTGGAACCTCGCTGTGCTTGACGACTGATCACTAGGTTATCCTAGCTCGATATCAATTCTTGAGTCCTTCGACTAGAACCTACAGAGCCGAAATACCCTATGTTAGACGTCTAGGTATGCTTGACATATCCTCAATACCAATCCTACCCAAACAATAACAATCTCGTACTTAAATGTACTTTTATAATACAATAACACATCCAACAGTCAGGGTTCATGTTCTCGAGAAATCGGTTTGGTGTTCATTTTCAGAAAATACGTATACTCGTCATTTACGAAATTAGGGTTAATGGGTTTTGACAGAACATTCACCACAATATACAATCAGGTTTCACATAAAATATATGTATGTACTTATTTATACTCGCTCGACGTTTCGATAATTACAAGGTATGTCCCGCATTTTTGAATTTAATTTCCTAAAATTCGGGCAACACCTCCTCTGTTTATCGACCTACCCGTGGAACAACTCGACGTCAACAATCACAACAAGTCACAACCTCATCATAATGTCAATCCCACAATCTCATAACTATTTTCGTACAATTCCCAAAATACAATTTATTTTCTAAAATATTTTATTTATTTATACAATTTAGGACTCAGAACAACATCATCATCATCCACCGTCCGCTCGTCAAAATTCATCACGGGCGGCGGTAAAATCCACGGGTACCCGATTAATTCGGGTTTCCAACGTTAAATTCTACCGATTAAATCATTTCTGCACACAATTATATTTTATTTCACGAATATTAGTCAACTATTTTCTGCAGAAAATGAAATAAAACAATAAAATAAAATAAAACAGAATAAATAAAAATCTGGAATCAAGCAGGGAAACTCACGTGCAACACGCGCGAACAACGAGAGATGAACACAGTTCAATTGGAATCAAAGCAACAAATGGCCGGAGGAAAATATGGCAATCACAGACACCACAACCCATTTAAGTACATGTTCATATACACATATGAAAGTATATATACATACAATAGTAAGCACCAGGAGGATTTTCCGGCGGCACCTTATCGGAAAAGGGCGGCGGCCGGAACGCCAGTCAACGGCAGGAACATGAAGAAGCCGAAGAACCAGGGAAATCGCAGGAAAGGCAAGAAAACAAGCACAGGGAAAAAAAGAGTTCTGAATCGAAAGATTAATCCGAGAAAGATAGAGATAAAATCAAGAGTGAGAGAGATAGGGACAATAATGAATGTTTTATTTTCTGTTTTAAGGAGAATGAGACACTTATATCTCACCTCTGCAGAAGTTTTACACGTGTCCAAGTTCCGAATAAAAGCCTTAATTTACTCGTGTTTTCCAAAATAGCGAACAAATCTACGGGTAAAAATTAACCCAAAATTACCAATTTAAATTTAAAATATTGTAAATATCCCGAAGTAAATAAAAATTTAATTTTAATAATTTTAGTATAATTTTTAAGGTAAACTTTATACCCGCTTTTTAATAATTAAACGAAACAACGCGCGGGTAAAATTAATCCCGAAAACTTCCAAAATAATCTTAAAATTCTCGGAATATTCTAAACTTAAATAAATATGAGTTTCATAATTTTTGAAGAATTCTAGAATTATATACAGATTTTACAAATAAATGCACTCAGAAAATCATACAGGGCTAAATAATTGATGAAATATTGATTTCTAAATTTTATAAAATCCCAAAAATAATTATTGTAATTATGAAACTATAAAAACAATTTTAGAGACATTCCAAATATTTATGCAAAAAAATTTGCACCAAATTCATTTTTAAAAGTGAAAACAATTTAGTACAACTAAATAATTAATTACACGAACAACCTGGTACACCATAATTCATACATATATAATAATAAAATAACACCGAGCTGATAGAAGCTATACATATATTTTATTTATTTAATAATTCCATAATTATTTATTTAAATAATACAGAAATACACGAGTCATTATATCCTTCCCCCTTAAAAAGATTCTGTCCTCAGAATATGATCTAACTATACATTAGGATATTTGTCAAGCATATCTGACTCTAACTCTCAAGTAAACTCTTCGATTCAAGGATTTATTCAAAGCATACTCAATATGGATATAAACTCTTTCCTAAGGACTCGCTCTTAACGATCCAGGATTAGGATCGATCATTCCACGCAGAATAAATTTGGATAAGAGCCCATTGGCTCCCAATCAACGACTTGGTTTGAATCAGGTACTTATCGCCTTAATATTGACACGTGGAACACATTATATATATATATGCAACTAGGCAGCCACGTCAACTTATCGGCAACTTTACCTATATTTATCAATACCTTGAATGATTCACTATATTTAGGACTCAACTTGTCCCTTCTATTCAAATCTAGAAAATATCTTTCAAGGCGAAACTTTTGTCAACACCAATGATCCTATTTCTATATCCATACTCTTTTAATGCAAGTCTGTTTTCTTTCTTTGTCTATCCCGAGCTGCTTCAACCCTTTCCAAGTCAACATCACTACGTACTCGGTATGCTGAATTAACTCAGAACCTAACAACATCTTTACTCCCACTTTCTCTCACTAGTGCGGGGACCCACACTTTTATCCATACAAGGCTTAACAAGGTAGCATTCCCCTACTAGCATGATAATTATTAATATAGAAAAGCTCAATCAATGGTAGATAATTACCTCAGTTTCCTTTTTAGATCCATAATATATACTCTTAACATATCTTGTATTGCCTGAGTCATCTTTCCACTTTGACCCTTCGTCTACGGATGATAGGCGGTGCTCATTTTCAACTTAGTTTCCAAACATTCGAACACCTCCTACTCCTTTCCATCAGTTAAGGCTGGAAAATAATCTCATATACTCACTTCTTATCACCTTCAGATACTCAACTTCAACTTCCACAGTTTCCAATTCCTTTACAAATTCCTTAGCAATCTTAACCACATTTAATCATTTTTCTCTACACGCGACATAAACTACTACACTGGCTTTGCTTAGATGGTTGTTAGTGAAATACTCAAAATCTTTTGTTATTTTCAACCAAAATTCATTTTTTAAAATTAAGCGTATAATTGCTTCCCTTCTAATCATCGTAGGGAAATCCTGGGGTGTTCTACACAGACTTTCTTAATCCTTAGATAGCTAAGGATGTTATCAATAAATACAATTTGCTTTTCCAAGTACTCCTTATACACCCTTTTCCTTGAATCCTCATAGACAAATGATGCACTTATTACTCCGCATAATATCACCAGAACTTGCAATGCTTATAACTCATCCTAATCGCAATCTTTGACATGTCCTCAGGCTGTATCTTAAGTCAATCCCGTAGAATTTACACACTCCCTGAATTAGGTCACATAAGTAATCAATTCTTTATAGAGGTTACTTATTCTTATTCGTCATTTTGTTAAACTCACGATAATCAATACACAATCTCATAATTTCATTCCTCTTTCCCAGCAACATCACTGGTGCACCCCCAGAGAACTATATCTGGTATGCTCACTTCCCTTTCTAATAATTTTTATCATTATCAAACTAATTATTTAGTTTCACTTGCCTCCAGAGACTCCAGGGCATTTATTTGTTACCCAAAATTCCTCCAACTTAAGTATTCTCTTCTTCGTATCTTTATAGATGGTGGATCTACCTTATATTCTTAGCTTATTACTTCTTTTCTTGCATGATTGGAAGGATTCCTTATATTGCCTCTGCTTCCAGAAACTTATCTTACTATTGGCTTCTGTACACTTTACACTACGCTTCTTCTAAAACTACTCCTTGCCACTATACAGGACACCCAACTCAATTCTAAAATCATATTAAACCCCTCTAGCTCGGAGGGTGTCAGATCAACTACAACTACATCCAACTTCTAAACCCTTGATTTCTTGGTTCTTTTGAAAGTTCTATCTCTAGCTGAGCTGGATGTTGGCCCTTGGGATGTAGTATCTTGAATAACCGTTCTACAACTCCTTGCAGTATGCCCACTCTTTCCATAATTGTGATACATAACTCCTGGATTTTCTGGATTACATTCCAATGCGTAATGACCCTATGTCCACACTTGAAACATTGCACATTCTTTTTGCACGCACCACTGCGTCTCCTGTCACAGGACTTGCAATCCACTGCTCACTCGATTGACTGGGCGGGAGTGGAAGCAACTGAAGTAGCATTAGATCTAGCCTGAAATAAACTCTATCTCCGGAATCTCTTACTCCTGTTCCGTCCAAACCAATTCTCAAATCCTTGAATGGATTCTCATTGGTCTGCTTTGTCCTTAACACCTTCCGACTTCCTTTTCTTATCACTTTCATCCTTATCAGTCAACTTCTGGTCACTTTCCATTACCAGGGCTACCTGAACCATAGAGGAGTATGTCTTGAGTTGCAATGCCACAACTCCTCTGCGAATTTCAGGCTTCAACCCTTGTTGGAACCTCCTTACTTTCTAAATCTCCATTCTTATATACTTAGGAACTAATCTGGCCAGTTCTATAAATTTGGCCTCATACTCCAACACACTTCTTTCACCTTGTTTCAGTTCTGGAAACTCAATTTCCATTTGACTCCGCACACAATCTGGGAAATACTTTTCCAAAAACAACTCAGTAAACCTAGCCCATGAAACAGGGCCTTCTCCTTCTAACGCTATGGTTGACTCCCACAAGTAATTTGCTTCATTCTTTAAGAAGTAACTTGCATAATCAGTCTTAAAATTACCACTTACTTGGAAAAGATTGAAAGCTTTCTCCGTCTCTTTTAACCATGCTCTAGCAACTACGGGATTAGGTTCACCTTTAAACTCAGAAGGTTTAACACTCGGGAATTATTTGAAACTAACACTTTGGTTTACTCCTTGCTGTTGCTGCTGCAACAGTAGTTGCTGCTGCTGACCTGTTGGATTAACTGCAACTGTTGTTGCTGCTGCTGGTGCAACAAATCTAGAATTTCATTTATAGTTGGACCCTCAGCAAAATTACTACTATTTCTTTAGACTGGGTAGCTTTCTTAGGTGGCATTTTCCCGAAATATAACAGGGAATTTATTCAAAAATATAACAAGAATGTCTGACAGAAAATATCCATGTTTAAAGGGTGCACCTGTATCAGGAAAATGCTGCCCAATCACAATACCCATGTCTTTAATATCAGGTCCATCTATAAAAGAGATCTAGATTAATACCACTAGTAACATAGCAACAATGACAGGGGCAGAATCAACAACAGTATAGGAAAACTGAAATACAAAGATACTAAACATCGTAGTATGGCTCCTCATTATAACATCAACTAACCAACTTCCCGTCACTACTCAATTACCATAGCAAAACTAATCTAGTATACAATGAAACTTGGCCGGCTATAACAACCACCAATTACACAGAGCCAACTAGTAATTCAAGTCAAGCTTAAGGAATGCTGGACTCCTCTAGGCACCATGGTCCAAATTTCAACCAACCATTCCTCTAAGGATGATTTCTCATCACCCACAAGTGATTCAACAATCACTAAGTTACCTTTCCCGAGGCTATAAATCCATTATTAGACTCCGAACCCTCGCTGCTATCCTTGTTCTTGAATAACAACCTGCTATAAGACTTTCATTCATCCAGACAATCAACTTTCGCTTACTTACAATACTAGGACTGTCCAACTACAGAAGTTACTGGCAATTCATTGCCTCGGGACTTCAACTGAAATTTCAAAGTCAAAGAATCAATAATACAGGGAGGACAAGAGAAGAAAACATAGGTATGACTGAGAGCAACCATACAAGTACATAAGATGGCCAGTCTTAGTACCGCATAGCTCACAACACAAACTTCGGTGGCATCCCACCAGACCCTTTTACCACCTAGACAAATGGTCAATTCATATGCATTGTTTGCCCAATCAACCGATAGAATTTCCGAGAAAAGAAACAATGTTAAAAAGAAAATTCACAAATAGGAAGGGGTGAATCTGATTTGTAATGACATCAACAGAACCCTAAGTAGCTTACTTCGGGTTCACAACTTTCTCACAGGAAAAATAAGCAACTTATGGAATAGAAAACTATTACTCTGGAAACAAAATACATTTCAAGGAAGAAATAGAAGGGTTCACAGATACCACCTCCCGTTCTGATCCACATTCACTATAAAACTTGGTCGTCATAGCAGCCATCGACTATTATACTATCCAAACTCACCGAGGTCACACACTCGGTCCATCAACATCCCTTGACATCGAAAATGCGATATTTAGGGATAATATGGGTGTCTCTATAGGTGACACACCAAGAATCCGCGCGAAAGCTGAATTCTCGTGATCCGGCTCATTTTCTCGAGGGGAAAACTAGAAATCTCTATCAGTTACTATCAATGACACATATATGAAGGAAACGTACTCTAGGTTAGGGCAGTTCCAGCCAATCCTCAATAGACGTCAAGGTTACATCTCTGAGACCCTTGACTAAACTAATAGACTCGCTCCTCTGATTGAGTTGCTGAATCACCACTTCATATAAACCTTCCTACGCTCTTTTGACTCTACTCCAAACCTAAATCAGGGACTCAAACCTGTAGCTCTGATACCAACTGTGACGGCCTCAACCCCGGGGTCAGGAGTTGACGTCATCAATAACAATAATAACAACACAATATAACTCAACTTAACATAAACATGACCCCTTTACCAAGATCTTTTCCAGGTTTAAGTATGATTTAGTTTACAACCATTACATAGCCAACTTACAACAACCATCCTGACGCAGCTAACTTAACACATCAACTCAACAGACCATCCTTGGCCCAAAACAACCAACTCAGAGGAGTCTGACACGGAGGGAACTGGAACTCTGCCCAACTATCATAGAAGAATCTTTTAATCATCTGCAATACATATATAAAAACATTCTGCAAGGGTGAGAAACCAATTGCTCAGCAGTACCACTATATGAATAATAAGTAAAATAATTTAAAATGAAACAATTATAGGAACAGAATTCATAACTTGTTACAAACAGGTAAAACATGTATAAACCGGATATTCAAAACTAGCATGCTCTGTAAACAATAACATCAGTAGTGTGTTGTGTGTAAATACTAGAGTTCAATTTTAGCATGTATTTACCTTTCCAAATCAACTATGTAAATCACTTGTTCCGTCACGGGAACCACAAAACCTAAATCAGATACGTAGTGGATATGTGAAGACAGCTGATCAGGCTATCAACACCAAACGACTCCAACTGCCATCCCATATACCTGTTCCGAAACTCAGAGACTAGCTAGGTCTCTGACCTGCTGGACTAATCGGTTATAGGGTGCGCGCAACCGAATTAGCCTCTTACGCCACCTCAATAGGCCTACTCTGGCCCCAATGTATCCCATATCTGATCGTTTTATCCAGTTTTTAAAACACTTGTGTAATATTCCATATTTTCAAATACTATTATTATTATTTGGAATTGTTTATGTGATTTTTATGTGAATTTTGGTGAATTTGCTGATAATTGGAATTGGTGTTTGGATGTTTATATGTGATATTATTTGAGTATTTTAATTTTTTGTGCTCAGAATAAAATATAGATAATTGTGACATTTTTCTGGTAATTTTTGGACTGCTAGATGATTTTATAATGATTTATGGATTTATTAATTATTTTCTGTTTAATTACAAAATTATTTTATAAAGCTGGGAATCGTCCAACTTCAACTGTTTTTGCATTTTTAAAAACCGAAACTCTTTCGAAAACTCCTTCCTAACCTAAGCTGGTAATTCCGGACATTTTTCGTGTTTCGACTTTTTCGATCCGGATTACGGTTTAACCCGTACGTGTCCCGGCACAAAATTTTCGATACGACAATTATTTTGATAAATCAACAAAACCCATATTATCGAAAGACGGGATATTGTTATATTATTTTCGTATAAAGTATTTTATAAGAATCCCAGTTTTGAAGATTATCCAAATATGGTATTAAATTGTATCGTTTTTATAGTTACTTAGCGGCTAAGTAATCTATTTTCGGATATTTATTTGCATAAATACTTGGATTGTCTCTAAAATTGTTTTTTTGGTTTTATAATTACATTAATTATTTTTGGGGATTTATAAAATTTAGAAATTAATATTTCATCAATTATTTAGCCCTGTTTGATTTTCTGATTGCATTTATTTATAAAATTCATATTTAATTCCAGAATTCTTTAAAAATTATGAAACTCATATTTATTTAGTTTTGAAATATTTAGAGAATTATAAAATTATTTTGGGAATTTTTGGGATTAATTTCTCCCGCACGTTGATTCGTTTAATTGTTAAAAGCGGGTATAAATTGCGTTTCAAAAATTGTTTTAAAATTTCGAAATTTATGTTTTTATAAACTTCGGGATATTTATAACATTTTAAGACTATTTTCGTGATTTTCTGAATTTGTTTCAAGTGTAGCTCGGTTCGTTAATTGTAAAATGCGGGATAAAACCAGGCTTGCAGGCAGACACAGGACACCTGTAACATTCCTGTTACTCCACATATACGTGACAGCTACTCCCTCCTCCTACTTGTTGCCTGTTGTGTAAAAAAAAAAACAAAAACCACAAACTTCACCGACTCAATTCCCTGTGTCTCCTTCCCTTATTCTCTTCCTTCCCCCACGCGCCATCCCTCCCCCTTCCTCTCCTGTTTCCCTCCTCCTTTCCCCCATCTGTTTTCTTTTCTCCGTTTATTTTTATATATATATATTTTTTTATTTTCAAAAATTCATATCTTTCAAACCGTTTGTCCAAATTTCAATTACTATATATATAAACGATCAGCGCTTCGATACCTACGCCAAAGTATATATTTTGTAAGATTTTGAGGAGATAATTTGTGGGGCATATTTCCGTTATATTTCCATTTTAATTTATTCTCGGGACGTACAAAAGGAGTTTGACGATTTTGATTACTCCACATGGCATGTCAGCGTATGTATATCTATGGATATTAATTTCGGATTTTTCTGGAGATATTTTCTGGACATCAGATATTCTCTTTGGAGTGACCAGAATTTATTTTGGGTAAGGATTCCGAGATTCTGCTTTCATATTTTGGGTATAGTATAGCATGTTAGTGTTAATATATTTATTTCGTAATTTTTAGAATTGGTTGTAGAAGTCATTTTTGACCGTGTTATTCATTTCTGGAGTGTTTATACGCGTAAAAATAAATTATTGTGTTGATTGTTGTTGGTTGTGTCGATATGATATCGACTGGCAGTCCGAGAAATAGAGGAGGTTCTGTCCGGTTTCCAAGAAAATATTATTTTCAGTTCTGAAGATTATTATTTTTATTATTATTCGAAAATAAATCCAAATTATTTTGTTAATGAATTTTAATTGATTATTTAATTAGAGTTAATTATTTCTTATGATTTAAAAATTCTGAAAAATAGTTTTGAGCTTTAAAATATTATTTTAAATTATTTTCAAGGCTCGATAAATATTATTAAATAATTTATTCTTATTTTATTTGTATTACATAAACTGTTCATCCGTTTATTACGGAACGAACGCATATAGACTCAGAAAAATATTTTGCTTTCTTTAAAAATACTTTCTAGACCTAAACTCTTTTGTTTCGGGGACTCGATTGTTTTTGCAAATCATTCTGAGTCAATTATTGATCAATAAATCATATTTTTGACCCGATTTGAGTTTTAAACATACCGAGTCGAACCTTTTGATGAACCAAGTCATATGTGATATGAATTATATGATACATGAGTTATGTGCTTATGTGCTATGTGAATTATGTGTGTATGTGGATCAAGAGTCCTGTGTTTGTCTGTTATATTTATGTATGGGCTATCGTATGGGTAGACGATAGGCTTTTGACGCACAGTTCGTCGAGTGATTATCGTTTAGGCAATTAAAGTTATATCTTTTAATTATAGATGCGGATCTCTCGAGTTGATCGGGACAAGACGTTGGATAAAGAATGAGATGGAATGGTATGGGATGTCTGGCTTCTAGCAATCGCATGAGCAGCATATCAGTAAAGTGTTGAAAAGAAGGACGGAGATGTTTTGAGACAGAATGTCAGAATAGATGTGTCATTGCGAGTATGACTAACTGCTAAAACCCAAAGGCAAATATCCCTATCATCACTTATTGTTCAAGTGATATTTATTTTAAATCTTAGCATGCAAGTATTGTTTTCCTCAGTTCGGAATAGATAAATGTTTTACATATCGCTGAATTAAATGATTCTACTTATGCAAGTACTCTTCTGATATTCTATGTTCAGAATAGCTAAGTGATTTTACTTATCAAATTACTGGATTTATAAATGTTTTGGATTTTGAGAAAGATGATTTGGTTGCGAGTATTCCTACCCAAGTAAATGGGGGAATAAAATTATTGGGTGTCAATTGTTATGACCCATTTTCAATAAAAGGTTTTAAGATTGGATCATAATTGCGTAAGTGACCGGGACGGACGGTCCAACGAAGAGCTATTTCTAAGTGCCATATGGAATATTATGACACAATTTTTGCCACAGGCAGGTATATTGCCTTTTGTTTGAGTACCCGTGTTTTTTTTGGGGTCACGTTTCTACGAATCAGGACCTTGTGCTATCACACGGGCTGATCAGCATGTGAAAGTACGTCCGTCTGTAACACCCCAAAATCCAAGGTCGTGAATTCGGGTCCTTACGATCACTTATTAGTTAAATAATTCTCTTTTCACAATATTACTCGACCTTTTATTCAAACTCACACACACACAAGTTATATGCTTGGAAACAGTATCAAATAAATCATCTCCACTTATCTACCTGACGGGGCTGGCGTACAAAAAGCCTACGGAACTCACGAGCGTTCCTTACCCGCCTACGGACAGCAGTCCTGGTCTGATCCATGCTGGTAGTCTGTTGTGATATGATATATAAAAGCAAGGGTGAGCATTATAGCTCAGCAAGGTATATATCCCCATAATTAAGTATGTAAGGATAAATAAAACCAATAATTATACTTTGTATCTCCAAAGCGTTCTGAAAGTTTATATGCTTGTCAAATTTATAATATTCTCAAAATCAACTACAATAGTATATCCACTGAATACTTGTATTCATCTCTTTCTCAAAATCATTTTATACTCGTACTCATTTTATTTCAAAATCTCAAGATGTTACTCAAACCAAGATTCTCAAATGGGTGTGATATATATTCATCAACATCCCAATTTAAAACTCAGCCTTATCGGCAGATTTCTCAAATGGATTTGATATATATTCATCAATATCCTTGTTTAAAACTCAGCCTTATTGGCTCTCTGTTGTATATTTCACAACAGTTTTTCCAAAATGGAAGAAAGGGACTATACTGGAATAAACCACGTATCGGTGATCAGCCGAATACGAAATTTTCTCTACTAGTAGAAGGAATACAAACCTAGCCGCCTTTGGGCTCATCAAGACACTACACGGTGATTGCCCATTGTCTCGCTTTTATTAATCAACTTTCGCAACTACTCAAGTATAACGAATCTTCGATCGTCACATTCTCAACACTTATATTCTCACTTTATAACATCGTCGAGTTTTGAAATCGATCGTTCGCTTTAGAAAGTCCATTTCGAGTTTTAAGCTCGAACGTGAGAAAACGCGCGTCAAAACTAGGTTTTTATGCGTTTCTCGCTTGCGCTCGCTTTACCAAAACATTTTTACAAAACCGAAAAATTAATATTTTCTCAAAATTCGTTTTGGAAAGTCTTCTCTACTGTCATATCCATTTTTCATAATTTTTCCAGAATCTTGAAATTATTTTAAGTCCTTCAAAATCACCTTGCAAGTGGACTTAAGTGCAGTTGGCTAATCGCAGAAATGTTTTACACTAAAACGGCCATAACTCCTAAACCGTAAATCTCCTCATGATGATCTATAATGTATAGAAACTACAAAACAAGATCTATCTGTTCATGGCTAGTGGTTTTCAAATTTTAACAATTTTCAGGGCCGAATGTCCTACAGAATACAGATCAAGTGCAAGAATGCCCAAACTCAATTTCTACTACTTGATCTTAACACAATCACTACCTATAACCATCATAAACACAAGAACTTCTCAAGATCCACCCACATACACCTTATATGCTCTATCTAGTACCACATACATGGATTACAACTCAATATCTCAAGCCTTTAGCAAGAACATAATCAATACAAACTCAAACAAACACAATCCTTTGGATCTTAACACTACAACAAACATAACTCTTAAATCCAACCATAAAACCTTAAAGGGTTGAAACTTATACCTTCTTGGACACTAGGAAGGTTATTTCTAGGATGATTGAGGCTTGGTTTGCTTAGGAAACACTTAGAAGGGCTAGATCCTTAAGAAACAAAACCAAGAAACAAGTTAGAATTTCGGAGTTACCTTTCAGCACCTCATTCAAACATTTTTATAAAATTAAAAAAAAAATAATTTATGGCTGAAATTTGGTACGAAGCTTACCCATGATATAGAGAAGATATGGTAAAAATTTCATGATATTTAAATGAGTATATTTTGAGTTATGAATTTTTCTTTCTCCCTTGCTCAGAAAACCCGAACTGCTGGAATGAAAAATGGGAGAGTTTTAAGTGAGGGAAAAGGGGTTGTTTTCTTTTGTGGCTAAAGTGTGGGAGTGTATAATGAATATATGGGATGTATGCAGCAGATTTGACAATAATTTGGCAAAGGTATGGGTTAGTTTGATTGTACGGTGAAGTGAGAAAAGAGAGAAGTATGGCTTGTGTACTTGTTTGTCTCCCATCACTATTCAACACTATTCCACTAACTATTCTAGTTAGCTTCTAATCATCTAGTTACACTCCTAACTACTAGTTAGGACTTGGTTATACATGGCCAACTTGCATGGGATTTAATTTCTCATTCGTTTATTTATCGTAAACGCAATCGTCGTTCCATTCCGATAGTTTCCACGTATAACGACTTGTTTCGTAGCGATTTCTTTTATCACTTATAATCCTATAACCAATTCCATTCCTTCTCTTGATCATAGAAACACCTTGATATATTATTTATTTCACGTAGTATTCCCGATTTTACGCCATTCTTTACGGATACGAAAATACGTAGTATAATCGTGAATCTTCGAATTCCGTCGGCTTTTACATTAACTTATTTTCCTCGATAAACAAGAATATGATCTCGGATTCTCAAAATTCCACTATTCATTTTATGATGATCCCCATACGTATTACTTAATCAGCTCAAGTTACTATTCACAGAAGTTTTAAAATATTACAAAAATCAGGGTTCTTACAGTCTCCCCCCCTTAAAAGGATTCCGTCCCAGAATCAACTCACAAATAGATGGGGGTACCTTTCTCGCAGGTGGCTCTCTAATTCCCAAGTCGACTCCTCGACCTTGGGATATCTCAACAAAACTCTGAATAGCTTGACACTCTTGTCCCTGAGTACTTGCTCTTTTCAACCTATGATTTCAACTTGTTGCTCAATGTAGGACAAATCTAGTACTTACTCATGTTTCACTATATTCTTGGTATCCGCATTATACTTTCTCAACATTGGCATATGAAAAACACTATGAACCTGTTGAAGGTTTGGAGGTAAAGCCAATTCGTATGCCATGGTTCTATTCGTCACAAAATCTCAAAGGACCCATATATCGGGAACTCAGCTTCCCTTTCTTTCCAAATCTCATCAGTCCTTCCCATGATGACACTTTCAAAAATACCTGGTCACCCACTTCATACTCTCTGTCTTTTCATGCTAACTCGGCATATTTACACTGTCGGTCTTGGGCTGCCGCTAAGCATCCTCTGATCAACTCAACTATGTCCCTCGTTCTTTACACCAAGTCGGGACCTAGTAACTTTCTTTCACCAACTTTATCCCAGTGGGGGCATTTCTATACTCGCATGATAACTATGATTTTAGGCAAACTCTATCAAAGATAGGTGTTCATCTCAATAACTTAAAAATCAATTACACAATTTCTCAACATGTACTCCAATGTTTGAATGATTCACTCACTTTGTCCATCGGTTTGGGGATGGTATGCAGTACTCACATTCAGTTTGGTTCATAAGCATTCCTGAAAGCTCCTCAAAAAAATCTGAAGTTGAATCGGAGATCTCTGTCAGATACGATAGCTATAGAGACTCCATGTCTTATCACAATTTCCTTGATGTATAGCTCTGCTAATCTATCCACCATGTAGGTTTTCTTGATTGGAAGAAAGTATGCTGACTTGGTCAGTCGATATATAATTACTCATATTGCATCACGATTAGCCTTAGCTCGGGGAAATCCTACCACAGAATCCATGGCTATTTGTTCCTACTTTCACATCGAAATTCCTAAGGGTTGTAGGAGTCCCCTCGGTCGCTGATGTTCCACATTCACTCTTTAACAGGTCAAACACTTACTGACCCAATTGGCCACGTCTCTTTTCATGTTGGGTCATCAATAATATTCCTTTGGATCTCGGTACATCTTGGTACCTCCAGGATGAATTGAATATCTAAAATTATGTCCTTCGCGTAAAATTTCATCTTTTAATTCTCGAACATTCGGAATCCAAATCCCGTTCGCATACCTCATAATTCCCTTCTCATCTTTCTCACATTTGGCTTCTTCTCAGTCGAAGATTCTCGCTCTTCATTCATCTTCTCTTCCTGACAATGTCCCATCTTTTCTAACAATTCCGCTTCTAATTTGATCTCAAATAGTCCATCAGTCCCTTTACCGGTGACTTCACCTCTATCTCCATCTCCTCGAGTTCTCTCACTAGTTCCTCCGGCGTTGTCAACATCTTGAGTCTCTCTTTACTACTAAGGGCATCGGCCACCACATTGGCCTTCCCTGGGTGATATAAAATCTCACCGACATAGTCTTTCATTAACTCTAACCATCTCCTCTATCTCCTGTTGAGTTCTTTCTGAGTAAATATATACTTAAGGCTCTTATGGTCAGTGTAGATCTCACAATTTTCTCTGTATGTATATTGTCTCCAATTTTTCAAAGCAAAACTATTGCTACTAATTCTAATTCATGAGTAGGGTATCTTACTTCATATTCCTTCAGCTGTCGTGAGGCATAAGCAACCACTTTCCCATGCTGCATGAGCATGCATCCTAATCCTTTATGTAACGCATCACTATAGATCACAAAATCACCCTTTCCATCGGGCAATGCCAGCACGAGGGCTGTTACCAAACTCCTTTTCAATTCCTGAAAACTTTCCTCACATTTTTCATTCCATACAACCTTTTCCGTTTTGCAAGTAGGCCTAGTCAAAGGTCCTGATATCTTAGCGAAATCCTGTACGAACCTCTCATAAAACCGGTTAATTCCCAAAAAGTTCCTACTTCCGTAGGTGTGGTTATTCTTTCTCATTGGAATACTGCCTCAACATTGGTAGGGTCAACTAACACTCCTTCACTGCTCATCAATTTTCCTAAGATCTGAACTTCATTTTGCCAGAATTCGCACCTTGAGAATTTGGCAAACAACTTTTCTCTTTTCAATGCTTCTACCACTATCCTCAGATATTCCGTATGTTCTTCTTCCATTTTAGAATAGACTAAAATATTATCAATAAAAATAATGACACACACGTCCAAATACTTATTAAACACTCGATTCACAAAGTCCATGAAAGCTACTGGTGCATTCTTTAGCCCGAACGACATCTTCAAAAACTCATAATGTCCATACCTCGTGTGAAATATGGTATTTGTCCCCTGTTTTAATCTTCAGTTGGTGATATCCCGTTCTTAGATCGATTTTCGAAAAGTGTACAACTCCTTCAAGTTGGTCAAACGAATTGTCAATTCTAGAGATAGGGTATCTGTTCTTAATAGTCAGCTTATTCAGTTCCCAATACTCTGTGCACAATCGCATACTGCCATCCTTCTTTTTGACAAACAACATTGGTGTGCCTCATGGTTACACATTAGGTCTCATCATTCCTTTGTTCAACAGTTCTTGCAACTGTGAAGTCAATTCTTTCATTTCAACCGGGGCTAGCCTATATGGGGCTTTTTGAAACTGATGCCGTTCCTGATGATAATTCGATAGCGAACTCTATCTCTCGGTCAGGTGATAATCCTGAAAGGTCTTTGGAAAACACATCCTCAAATTCGTTAACAACTGGTATGTCACGTACATCAGGGCTACTCTCTTGGTATACGCCACGTATGCTAAATACGCTTTGCTATCTTTCCTCAATAATTGCTTCGCTTGAGCAATATTCAAAAAATTTTGGGTCTAACGCTGACCCTTAATCACAATTTCCTTGCCGTTAGGCATTCGGATTTTAACTTTCTTTCCTTTATAATCAATCCGAGCACCATTGCTCGACAACCAATCCATCTTTAAGACCACACCAAATTCTCTCAGCCTGAAAGGAATTAAGTCCAACTTAAAGTCCTTCCCTCCTAGTTCCCACTTGCAGATTAGATGAATCTCATTAATTGGAACAACCTCTCGATTCACTATTTCTATTCGCAATAATTCTCGCATTGGAATCACATTAAGTTTTAACTTGGCCAAAAATCTCGCGATATAAAATATTTAGTTGCTTTAGAATTAAACAGAATATTTGCAGTAACCAAATTGAGTAAAAGGTTACCTGTTATCATGCCCTAGCTGGGTTGGGGCAGTTGCTAGAATAATGTCCTGGTTGGTTGCAATTAAAGCACCTCAGTAGCTCTTTTCCCAAATTACATACCCCGGGATGTTTCTCCCCACATGACTTATGATCTGGTATGGGTGACCGAAACTAGTTATGAAACGTAGTCCTATATTGACCACCTCCCTGGACGATACTCTTGCTTACCAGTTCGCTAAACCCGGTATCCACTGCGGGTTGGGACACCGCTCCCCTCTCAGTCCTAATCGGAAACTTCTGTTTATCGCTCTGCCGCCTTGGCTTCCGAACTCTTCTTCTTGCTCTCTTCCTCTTTTTGACTTTGCTCACTCTCTGCCTCTATAATCGAGGCCTTTTTGCACATAGTCTGTTATCTCAAGTAATGACACTCGGTCCTGAATCCATTGTTTCAGCCCTTGCTGAAATCTCCTTGCCTTTTTCTCTTTCATGTTCACAAACTCCGGCACGAATCTCGACAGTTCAATAAATTTGGCTTTGTACACAGCCACTGACATCTTATCTTACTTAATCTCTAGAAACTTTAACTCCATCTAAGCCTCCATAAACCTGGGAAATACTTTTCCCCATGTGATAATCACATCAGTCTCCAGGGTTCCTTTAGGTTCCCACTAATAATTTGCTTCTCCTTTCAACATATAATTGGTGAACACAGTCTTTTGCGTCTCTTCTATGGGCACTATCTCAAAGCTCTTTTCCATTTCTTTCAGCCAAGCTCTGGCCTTAACAGGTTAGCAGTCCCTTAAAATTTCTGGGGGTTTTAACAACTTAAAGGCCTTAAAGACATTAGTAACTGGAACATGATCAACCTGGGTTGAGGGTGACAATTTAAATTCTCTCGAAGAAGATTCATAATTTGGTCCATGGGGTTTCCGCTATGGCCTTCCCCCTCGTTAGTATCCATAGTTTCTTCTTCATTGTAATCCTCTAAGTCGAATTCATTATATTCGACTTCCTCGTGTTCTTGGTTATTTTGGTTTACCAATTCAGCAGGGTTTGCTCTAGTTTCCCAATTTGTCGGGGTGGCACCATTATGCTAATATAAAAGATCACCAATATAACATTATTCGTGTCTCTACTCATTATGTTAAAGTCGCTTAATAACTCGCTTTGTCTCAAATACATTCTTCATTCCTCTTTAGTTACTCACAACGTTGAGCCCACGCACTTGATTTGATGTGTTAACAAAAGACGACATCCTGTCGAGAATATACACGTAGCTCCTAGTGACATCCCACTCTTGGAATTCTGCGTCAGGCTTATTGGTCTTCTCCTCTTGTAGTTCCGAGCTTGCTGCGTTGATTGCAGGAGCATGAAACTTTTCAGAAATTATTCTGTCGATTCTCGCTTTCCGTGCCGAACCATAATGGCTTAACGGACAAAATGATTTCGTATTATAGCATAGCATTCTCTTCTTGGGACACGCTAAAATCTTCCTTATAGGATATAGATTCCTCAATGGTATAGCGAATACCCTTCTTGGTAGAATCGCTGTTCGTCATGTATTGAACCCTTATTATCGGAATAATACTTTCAACCAATTCAGGTAACGTAATAACCTTAATAGTAAAAGAATTAAGCATCTTGATTCTTGCCTAATATGTCTCCTCAAGGACACTCTATAAAGAGCTATGAGTGGCAAGACTCGGGTTTTCCAATCAACCCATGGTATTGGGGTATCGTCTTCATCCCGCTTTCCCCGGAGACTTAGCTCCACTTCTATATCAACATTATAAAAAATCATGTACAATTTTCTCCTTTCCTCATTTTGTCGATCTTAAACGATCCCATCAATATCCGTATAACACTTCACATAAACACTTCAACATAACTCCTGGTAGTCCATCAACAAACTCTATCGGCTCAACCAATGGACTCTCTTTTGCATATAACTCTTAGCACTCTTTTCTCTGAGTGCTACAACTCATTCTCTTCCCTTAATGTTGGCTTTTAAATCGACTATTAATAACTCAACCAATGCCTCAACTCTTAAGGCTAAGGTCCCCTTGGGTACTACCGTCGCGACTACTCCATAGTAATCCGACTACGAACTCGATGAGAGTTCTTGTTAACTTTTAGATCCTCAGTATACCCATTTTACTCTTACTGTTTCCAAGACTTATAACCTTTGGCTCTGATACCATTTTTGTAACACCCCAAAATCCAAGGTCGTGAATTCGGGTCCTTACGATCACTTATTAGTTAAATAATTCTCTTTTCACAATATTACTCGACCTTTTATTCAAACTCACACACACAGAGGTTATATGCTCGGAAACAGTATCAAATAAATCATCTCCACTTATCTACCTGACGGGGCTGGCGTACAAAAAGCCTATGGAACTCACGAGCGTTCCTTACCCGCCTACGGACAGCAGTCCTGGTCTGATCCATGCTGGTAGTCTGTTGTGATATGATATATAAAAGCAAGGGTGAGCATTATAGCTCAGCAAGGTATATATCCCCATAATTAAGTATGTAAGGATAAATAAAACCAATAATTATACTTTGTATCTCCAAAGCGTTCTGAAAGTTTATATGCTTATCAAATTTATAATATTCTCAAAATCAACTACAATAGTATATCCACTGAATACTTGTATTCATCTCTTTCTCAAAATCATTTTATACTCGTACTCATTTTATTTCAAAATCTCAAGATGTTACTCAAACCAAGATTCTCAAATGGGTGTGATATATATTCATCAACATCCCAATTTAAAACTCAGCCTTATCGGCAGATTTCTCAAATGGATTTGATATATATTCATCAATATCCTTGTTTAAAACTCAGCCTTATTGGCTCTCTGTTGTATATTTCACAACAGTTTTTCCAAAATGGAAGAAAGGGACTATACTGGAATAAACCATGTATCGGTGATCAGCCGAATACGAAATTTTCTCTACTAGTAGAAGGAATACAAACCTAGCCGCCTTTGGGCTCATCAAGACACTACACGGTGATTGCCCATTGTCGTGCAAGTCCGAAAGTCAATGGTCACATAGACCATATAACCGTACAATGCGCCACTCCGCGCTTGCATAATGCGCCACTCCGCGCCTGGTCACTGGCCGATACCACCCCGTGCCGGGCAGGCCACATTCCAGTCCCAAAATAGTTATATCTTTTGCTCAAAATCCTTTTTTGAAGGAATAGGTCATTAAAAGTTGACCTGTAAATAAGATGTTTTATTCATCACTTTTAACTCAATTGATCTTTGGGAGTTGTCGGAGTTTTGAATTTAATAACATTTTCAAATCCCTATCTGTAGTAGGTGACACATATATTACTCACTTGTTCTTTATTGAATAAGGAAACAAAACTCTTATGCTTCTAGACTAAGTTCCCTAAGGTTTTGATACGTTTCAAATGATTAATCTCTTTCAAGAGTTTTGAATAATTTAGAAAGTACCTTTGGGAACCATGTCTATTTTTAAATAAGTTTTTAGAAGTCCGAAGATATTAAATATCTAAGGTCTCATAATAATTTAAGAGGGATTCAATGATATGATAAAATCTTATAAATAAAACATCTCTGTATAAGGTTCGATGAATTGATAAAAACCTTATATATAAAATATCTCTAAATATGGTTCAATGAATTGATAAAATCTTAAGTACAAAGTATTTCTAATTAAGGTTCAATGAATTAATAAAAAAATCTTAAATACAAAATATCTCTGAATAAGGTCCAACGAATGGAGACACCTTAATCAAATAATCAAAACAGGATTTGGTATCCTATAATTGCTCTTTGAATAGTTAAATCTTTATTAAATAATGTGAAATAATTTATAAACTATTCAGTATATTTTTAAATACTTTCTGGATATTTAATAATCCCTTAAGTATCACTTTATAAAATAATCAATCAAGTAAGGGAGTCCCTTAAATGAATAAACCAATATTTCTCGAAGTTTAAGTCAAAATCTCAATCGTTCGCTTGATATATATTACGCGAACGTACTTTGTTTATCGAAATAGAAATCTTTCGCGTCCGGCTCTCTCCGGAATTAAATTGTTATTAAAATATCTCTGACTCCCATTATCATATATTATATTTGAAATACGTTTCAATTTCTCATACTCGTGTAAAATGAAATTTGTTTTTGTAAACAATCGCATAATTCGTATGCATTGATATCATAGACAAGCATATGTATTTGAACTGTAAATCATGGCATCAATATCACAACAGTATATATATAGCATGGATAGTATGAGATAGGGTTTCGAAAACTTGCCTCGAGTAATCGAAGTGGTATGGTCTCTGGTGTTTGGTTGGCGATCTATAAACAAGAACCAACGGTCTAAGTTAGTACGCGATTAACGTCTCGCTTTTATTAATCAACTTTCGCAACTACTCAAGTATAACGAATCTCCGATCGTCACATTCTCAACACTTATATTCTCACTTTATAACATCGTCGAGTTTTGAAATCGATCATTCGCTTTAGAAAGTCCATTTCGAGTTTTAAGCTCGAACATGAGAAAACGCGGGTCAAAACTAGGTTTTTATGCGTTTCTCGCTTGCGCTCGCTTTACCAAAACATTTTTATAAAACAGAAAAATTAATATTTTCTCAAAATTCGTTTTGGAAAGTCTTCTCTACTGTCATATCCATTTTTCATAATTTTTCCAGAATCTCAAAATTATTTTAAGTCCTTCAAAATCACCTTGCAAGTGGACTTAAGTGCAGTTGGCTAATCGCAGAAATGTTTTACACTAAAACGGTCATAACTCCTAAACCGTAAATCTCCTCATGATGATCTACACATGTATAGAAACTACAAAACAAGATCTATCTGTCCATGGCCAGTGGTTTTTAAATTTTAACAATTTTCATGGCCGAATGTCCTGCAGAAAACAGATCAAGTGCAAGAATGCCTAAACTCAATTTCTACTACTTGATCTTAACACAATCACTACCTATAACCATCATAAACACAAGTACTTCTCAAGATCCACCCACATAAACCTTATATGCTCTATCTAGTACCACATACATGGATTACAACTCAACATCTCAAGCCTTTAGCAAGAACATAATCAATACAAACTCAAACAAACACAATCCTTTGGATCTTAACACTACAACAAACATAACTCTTAAATCCAACCATAAAACCTTAAAGGGTTGAAACTTATACCTTCTTGGACACTAGGAAGGTTATTTCTAGGATGATTGAGGCTTGGTTTGCTTAGAAAACACTTAGAAGGGCTAGATCGTTAAGAAACAAAACCAAGAAACAAGTTAGAATTTCGGAGTTACCTTTCAGCACCTCATTCAAACATTTGTATAAAATTGAAAAAAACTAATTTGTGGCTGAAATTTGGTACGAATCTTACCCATGATATAGAGAAGATATGGTAAAAATTTCATGATATTTAAATGAGTATATTTTGAGTTATGAAGTTTTCTTTCTCCCTTGCTCAGAAAACCCGAACTGCTGGAATGAAAAATGGGAGAGTTTTAAGTGAGGGAAAAGGGGTTGTTTTCTTTTGTGGCTAAAGTGTGGGAGTGTATAATGAATATATGGGATGTATGCAGCAGATTTGACAATAATTTGGCAAAGGTATGGGTTAGTTTGATTGTGTGGTGAAGTGAGAAAAGAGAGAAGTATGGCTTGTGTACTTGTTTGTCTCCCATCACTATTCAACACTATTCCACTAACTATTCTAGTTAGCTTCTAATCATCTAGTTACACTCCTAACTACTCGTTAGGACTTGGTTATGCATGGCCAACTTGCATGGGATTTAATTTCTCATTCGTTTATTTATCGTAAACGCAATCGTCGTTTCATTCCGATAGTTTCCACGTATAACGACTTATTTCGTAGCGATTTCTTTTATCACTTATAATCCTATAACCAATTCCATTCCTTCTCTTGATCATAGAAACACCTTGATATATTATTTATTTCACGTAGTATTCCCGATTTTACGCCATTCTTTACAGATACGAAAACACGTAGTATAATCGTGAATCTTCGAATTCCGTCGGCTTTTACATTCACTTATTTTCCTCGATAAACAAGAATATGATCTCGGATTCTCAAAATTCCACTATTCATTTTATGATAATCCCCATATGTATTACTTAATCAGCTCAAGTTACTATTCACAGAAGTTTTAAAATATTACAAAAATCAGGGTTCTTACATCCGTCGGAGAATGATCCTAATCTAAATTATCATATCATTTTTGATATTCATAGAATAAATGAGTTATCAACTGTTTTTGTTTTGGAATAATGATAAAATACAGTTTTGATTCAGATTCAGATTTATGCTGATACTTACGTTGTTGTTAAATATCAAAGGTGGTATTAGTATAGATGATGGATGTTGACTTCAGTATGGGTGTTGTGAGCATCAAAGTTCGTAATGATATCTAATTTGATATGACAACAAAATAAATATTAATTTGAAAAGTTCGGTTTTGAGTAAAGTTTATGATTCAATACATAATCATTGTTTCTTGTTATTATTGTTTACGATATTTCTTTAAACACTGTTTTACGAGTTTGATTCTCGTCAAGATTCAAAGTATTGTTGAAGCATTTCGCTCAAAAGTATCAAAATGGTTTTGAATACAATTAAGAAATCAATTCTGGGATTCCTCAACTAAAGTTTTATGATTCGGAAATTATGATTTTAAATGTTCTGCTCTAATACAGATGCCGGTTTTATATGAAAACGACCCTATATTCGCTATAATGATCTTGCTGAGCATTTCTTTCGCTCATACTTGCCTGTTTTCAAATTTAACCTCTAGTGAGGATTAGCTTGCGTTGTTTAGCTGCGTAATTCAAGGAAGCAAAGAAGAAGCTTTTGGAAGGTGGTTGGTCCAGGGCTTGCGCACTAGTGTAAGTTTTATTGTATAAAGTTGTTTATATTATATTATATTATAATTGTGCATTTTATAGTTGGGCCTAGTATACTTCTTTTTGAAGTTATACTAGCGGGTTAAGTTTTGAGATTGAGAATTGTTGCAAAGAGTTTTAAAAGAAAGTGAAAAATTTACTTGTGGAATTTGGATATCTTGTTTCTAGAATTATAACCTTAAAAAATCTTGGATTAGTTGGGGTCATTTATATTAAATATCTTCCGCTGACATGTATTTATTGATTTAACAGGTTAATTTGGATTGAGGTTTCATAGTGACAACCAAATCCCTTGACCCCGGATTTGGGGGCGTTACAACTTGTACCTATCTCATTTTCAAAACCATTCGTTTTTCCAGCACACATATAAAATCTAGTTCGCAAATCATTTCATTCGAGATAGATACCTTTCGATGTTATTTTTCCCCAAAACAGGTTGAAAACAGTGATTTATAACTACAGGGGATATGTAACTTAAAACATTTCTGTTCCATTACAAGAATAAAATATTTAGCTATTCATATGTACTGAACCATAAAAGAATGGTCAGGGGTAGTTTCCTTGTAGAGCTTTACGACTATCACTGACTGATTTTTGATAGACTCGGACGTTCGGGATTTATCACTTAGTTAGCAGACTATCCCGGATCCGACCACAACGCTCAGGTCCTTCGCTTGGAACCTCGCTGCGCTTGACGACTGATCACTAGGTTATCCTAGCTCGATATCAATTCTTGAGTCCTTCGACTAGAACCTATAGAGCCGAAATACCCTACGTTAGACATCTAGGTATGCTTGACATATCCTCAATACCAATCCTACCCAAACGATAACAATCTCGTACTTATATGTACTTTTATAATACAATAACACACCCAACAGTCAGGGTTCACATTCTCGAGAAATCGGTTTGGTGTTCATTTTCAGAAAATACGTATACTCGTCATTTTACGAAATTAGGGTTACTGGGTTTTGACAGAACATTCACCACAACATACAATCAGGTTTCGCACAAAATATATGTATGTACTTATTTATACTCGCTCGACATTCCGATAATTACAGGGTATGTCCCGCATTTTCGAATTTAATTTCCTAAAATTTGGGCAGCACCTCCTCTGTTTATCGGCCTACCCGTCGAACAACTCAACGTCAACAATCACAACAATTCACAACCTCATCACAATGTCAATTCCACAATCTCATAACTATTTTCGTACAATTCCCAAAATACAATTTATTTTCTAAAATATTTTATATATTTATACAATTTAGGACTCAGAACAATGTCATCATCATCCACCGTCCGCTCGTCAAAATTCATCGTGGGCGGCAAGAAAATCCGCGGGTACCCGATTAATTCGGGTTTCCAATGCTAAATTCTACTGATTAAATCATTTCTGTACACAATTATATTATATTTCATGAATATTAGTCAACTATTTTCTGCAGAAAATGAAATAAAACAATAAAATAAAATAAAACAGAATAAATAAAAATCTGGAATTAAGCAGGGAAACTCGCGTGCAACACGCGCGAACAACGAGAGATGAACACAGTTCAACCGGAATCAAAGCAGCAAATGGCCATAGGAAAATATGGTAATCACAGACACCACAACCCATTCAAGTACAGGTACATATACACACATGAAAGTATATATATATATATATATATTTTTTTTTTTTCAACAGTAACCACTAGGAGGATTTTCAGGCGGCACCTTACCAGAAAAGTGCGGCGGCCGGAACGCCAGTCAACGGCAGGAACAGGAAGAAGCCGAAAGAACTAGAGAAATCGCAGGAAAGGCAAGAAAACAAGCACAGGGAAGAAAAGAGTTCTGAATCGAAAGATTAATCCAAGAAAGATAGAGATGAAATCAAGAGTGAGGGAGATAGGGACAATAATGAATGTTTTATTTTCTATTTTAAGGAGAATGAGACACGTATATCTCACCTCAGCAGAAGTTTTACACGTGTCCAAGTTCTGAATAAAAGCCTTAATTTACTCGTGTTTTGCAAAATAGCGAACAAATCTACGGGTAAAATTGAACCCGAAATTTACCTATTTACCTTTAAAATATTGTAAATATCCTGAAGTAAATAAAAATTTAATTTTAATAATTTTATTATAATTTTTAAGGTACACTTTATACCCACTTTTTAATAATTAAACGAAACAACGCGCGGGTAAAATTAATCCCGAAAATTTCCAAAATAATTTTAAAATTTTTGGAATATTCCAAATTTAAATAAATATGAGTTTCAAAATTTTTAAAGAATTCTAGAATTAAATACAGATTTTACAAATAAATGCACTCAGAAAATCATACAGGGCTAAATAATTGATGAAATATTGATTTCTAAATA
This sequence comes from Apium graveolens, assembly GCF_009905375.1. Lineage (NCBI taxonomy): Eukaryota > Viridiplantae > Streptophyta > Magnoliopsida > Apiales > Apiaceae > Apium > Apium graveolens. The sequence goes on from NC_133653.1 coordinate 113,810,712, forward strand.
TTAGAAAATCCCAAAAATAATTTTTGTAATTATGAAACCATAAAAACAATTTTAGAGACATTCCAAATATTTATGAAAATAAATTTGCACTAAATTCACTTTTAAAAGTGAAAACGATTCAGTACAACTCAATAATTAATTACACGAACAACCCGGTACACCATAATTCACACATATATAATAATAAAATAACACCGAGCTGACAGAAGCTATACACATATTTTATTTATTTAATAATTCCATATTTAAATAATACAGAAATACACGAGCCGTTATAATAACCTGGTTGCAAGTTCTTCCAGGATCAATAGACCAACATTCAAGTGTCTATTATGGGCTATTAAGTACACCAGCTTCTGCACCACACTTGAAATGTTGTCATACCCTGTCTTCCTGCATGTGAAGGCCCTCACCACAGAATCAAAGACAAAGGACCACTCCTTCCTTAGATTGGTCATGTTCAAGCTTGACAAGTTGATTCTTCCACCATAATTGATGAAGTCCAGAAACTCAGTCAGCTCATCAGGAGTTGACACCTCCACTAGATTTGCAGTTGGTAGCCCCAAAGCTCTATTCACATCTTGCTCATTAAACTCAATTTGTTGGCCTCCAACTGAGCAAGTTACCACCAGAGATATAGAACTGTCATTCATAACAGTCCTCAACACAGCTGTTGTCCAAAACTCATGCAGCACAGTGAAAGCTCCTGCAAGGTAAGATTCAGACAAAAATTTTATAAACCACTTGAAACTATCAGGGGCTTGGTTAGCATCAATAAAAACTAGGTAGTTTGTTCCTTTCTCTGGGATAGTTGCTCTAACAATATTGAGTGCCATTGTTGATTGATAAGTGAGAATGGGTAAGAAAAATTATTGAGAAAAGAGTAAAAATGAGAGAGAAATCGGTTTTGGATTGAAAGGCTAGGCCACTTGAGATCTCGAGAATTGTAGGTATGTATATGTATCGAGATGTCTGGTTATTTATAGTAAAAGCAAATGACTTGTCAATAACTCAAAAATAGATGTTTGGAATTAGTCTATCGAGAAGCCATTTTAAGAAATGAAAAACATATCGAGAAGTCATTTTAAATTACTCTTATAGAGATCTAAAAATTGACTTATCAAGATGTCAAATAAATACCCAATTTGTCCAAAAATGGACTGAATTAATTCCAACTTTTATTTGAATAAATTCAAAATAAAATTAGAATAGATTTGCCAAAAGTATTTTACCAAAATAATTTATTAAGTTAAATTATTTCAGTTCTGAGTTATTGAGAAGTCTAAAAATTATACTTGTATCGAACTCTGTGAATTAGCACTACTAGAGAACTCTACAAGGACTAATCGATAAATTATAATAAAGCTTATCGAGAAGTCACTCGAGAAGTCAGTGAATTGACTTATTGAGAACTCACTCGAGAAGTCTTAAAATGACTTGTCGATAAGTCATTTAGACTTATCGAGAACTCAGTTCTCTATATACTTTTGATCATCTTAATTCTGCCTTGTGTTAATTTTACATATTAAGGATGTAAATAACAACTGAGCAGTTTACTTAGAATTTGAAAAAAATTCAATCTGAAATTTTTGTTTTGAAAAATATATATGCAGAGATTTCTGAAATATTTATAATTCATATCTCAGTTAATTTCCAATTAAATTGAATTAATTTTAATTTACTAGAAATTAATCTGCTGCAACACATAGCTGAGTTCTGACCCTAGGATAAAAAATTAAACATTCAAATTTTACCTACAAGTCTAGTGAAAGTTACTTCATCCAAAGGTTTAGTAAAAATGTCAGCTAATTGTTTTTCTGTTGGAACAAAAATAAGCTCAATGGTATCATTTGTAGCATGTTCTCTAATAAAATGGTACCTTACATCAATGTGCTTTGTTCTAGAATGAGTAACTAGATTAGCCACTATAGATATAACACTATTATTGTCACACATGATAGGAATTTTGTGTAACACTAGGCCATAATTCATTAGCTGATTTCTAATCCAATCCACTTGAGAACAACTTCCTACAGCTATGTATTCAGCCTCTGCTGTAGAAGTTGATACAGATTGTTATTTCTTGCTATACCAGGATACAATTCTTTGACCAATAAATTGACAGCTTTCACTAGTACTTTTTCTGTCCACCCTGCATCCAACAAAATCTGCATATGTGTAGCCAACAGCTTCAAAACCAGTTCCCTTAGGATACCATAATCCCAAGTTTGGAGTCCCCTTTAAAATCTAAAAATCCTCTTTACAGCCATCAGATATGATTATTTTGGATTGGCTTGAAATCTTGCACATAGACATGTTGCAAACATGATGTCTGGTCTACTTGCTGTTAAGTAAAGCATTGATCCAATGAATCCTCTATAGCTTGATATATCTACACTCTTGCCTTTTCAATCTTCATCCAACTTTGTTGCTGTAGACATAGGAGTAGAAACAGGTGAACAATCAATCATACCAAACTTTTTAAATAAGTCCTTAACATACTTAGTTTGGTTGATGAAGATTCTATCACTTCTTTGACTAACTTGTATGCCAAGAATGTAACTTAATTTCCCCATCATACTCATTTCATATTCACTCTACATAAGCTTAGAAAATCTTTGGCAAAGATGATATCATCCATATAGATCAGAACTAGGATCATATCTGTTAGTGTTTATGCCTTAGAGACAATACTATGATGTTTTAGTTTAAGACAATAGGATTCTTAATGTTTATGTTCTATCGATTATTCCCTTTATAATTTATTAATTCTTAATTTACTTCGATATAAATTATAGATTAATAAATGTCCTTGGAATATGATATGCAATTCTATATCTCTAAGTACGTGACTTAGAAATGAGATTATGAGAATAATATCAATATTCCTAAATGTTCCTAGTCGAGTATTATTATTAAGGGACAATAATAATGTATTAAGACTGGTGTATTTGTTGACTGATGATCATATCTCATTTATCATAGGAATGATGCTACTAAAGTCAAAAACACAGGCAGATGTATATGTACATGGTGCTGGACAGATTCAATGTCAGATTCTACATGTCTGTTGTGTTGTAAGTAATTTTCACAGTGATAATGATGTAATGGTCCTTAGACCTGAAGTCATTATATTTCTATACGAGAATTACTATACATTGATTTTATTAAAAGTTATCCTTGACCGGGTAATGATAAAAGTGGACATTGGGTATATTATGAATTATATGAGAAATGTGAATGATCGAGATGGGATTTAACCCTCCTATTTTAGGAGTGATATTATTGGCCTCTTGTGTGAGCTAGATTATGAAATGCGTGGTCACGCTCAAATGTTGATTTGATATGATAGTCTACTCATTGATCAAGGAAACTTGGATTAAACTATGATGAGGATGACACATTATATGCCTCTAGTTTAGTCTATAATATTTGGTTAAAGGGATTATATTACATTGTACATTATTCACGAAAGGTTTAATCGATCACCGATTCAATTATTATTATTTGGGTAGCAATGATGTATTACTAGATGCCGCTCATTATTTATGATTTTAAATTAGATTTAAAATTCGTTGCCAACGTAATAATAACCTTTAGGGTCTCGCACAAAGAATGCTTGAAGGATTATTTAATTTAAATTAAATTAAAGTAGTTCAAATTATTTATAATATTAATTAAGTATGACTTAATTAATTAGATAAATAATGATATTCAAATTTACTAATATTAATTATGAAATTCAGTTGTTAAATAATTAAGTGTGACTTAATTATTATGTAAATAGGAATTTCGAATTAATAATAACTCATAATTAGTTAAGAGTTATAATTCTTTTTCTACTCTCTATATAATATCCCTTGTATGGCCGATTTTGGATGCAAGAGACTTTTACTAAAACCCTAGCCACCAAGAGAGAATATGGAGAGAGCAAGAAGAAACTATTTTGTGCTAGTACACATTCAATCTTTGCGTTCAAGCATTCGTGTGGATACCGATAGAGCGGCGAGAGCGGGATGCGTGGTGATTGAACAAGCTTTGGATCTCCATTAGTCAACCAATTATAAAGCTTCTTAAGGTAAACAATCTGATCTACAAATTAAATATATGTTTTTTGCATGGATCCTGCGGTGGGTTTCGAAAACTCTGATTTTTTACATTTTTAATTACTGTTTCCGTTGCATTTATGTGCTCGAAACCCAACAATGGTATCAGAGCTACTTGCGAAAAGTGTTTAATTCATTTATGTGTTTACTGGTTTTATGATGATAACATGTATACAATATTCCATGACTGTTATGTATGCGATTTTGTATGTTTTACATATTATTATGTTTATATATGCATATGTATGTATATGTTTTGAATATATGATATTCATGAGAGTTATATAATCATATGATGATTATATAATATGTATATATACTGATATATATATATATATATATATATATTTTTTGTGTTTGTTCTTATTATATGAATCGTATTTGATACGGTTCTGAATCGGATGCAGCGGATTTGCTGAAATCTGGGTCTCGTGTCCGATTTTGGCAAACGAATATGCTATTTCATATGGAATCGAGCGTCTGAACGAAACTGATAGCAATAGCTATCGGCGACTGATGTGTAAGGCGTTTGACGTCGTTAAGACCCTGTAATCAACGATTTAATATTTTCAGAATTTGATTCTGATTTTTCTGATTTTTTTTCATATTTTGTTTTTATGATTAGATCATAATGGGTATTATATTTTAAGATCAAATAATGTGTTTTAACATGTTCTTATGTGTTAATTGAGCATGTTGGATGGTTATGGCTTATGACCTTAGGTTAATGGTTTTGGTTTTTTTAAATACGGCTTGCATGTCGTTTAATCTTGTAATTTTTAAATCTCAAATGTAACTCGAGTTCTTCTTGTAACTTCATTAGATTAGTTTTTGTATTTCATTCTTGTAATGTACATGAAGACATGAAGATTTGAAGATCAAGGGTTATCCCACATTGAGGCCATCCAAGGAAGCAATACAAGAAAGAAGACATGTCAAAGTTAGCTTGCATTTATTTTTCACCTTAGATTGACCTAGATCTTTGTCATTAGCTTGATGAAGATCACATAGGTTAAAGCCATAACCAACCATGTTTATTTATTGCACTTTAAATATATATGCGCATATGATGAATGTATGTGTAGAGTAGTTTATAAAGATGCATGCTTAATTAGAGTAAGGATGTATGTATTAGATACGACACTCATGCCATGCTTGCTAAACAAGATAAAATCTATAACAACTCAAGATTTTAGAATGAACAAATGATTATGAGATTCTCGTGTTTATGAAACATGGAATAAAATACAAATTTTCTTTATTTCTGACATGGGGCGATTTTGTCAAAAGTAAGTTATTTGAACTTGTAAGGTTGCGGGTTTTAAGCGAGACCGTTGTGACTCCCTCACTACCTGGAAATCAAACCATTGGCGAATATTGATTTAAAGTATTTTATTCAAGAAAAATTGGGAATCTCTTTATGATGGGATCATGATCGTTTTAAAATTAACAAAACCCTAAAGTTAATATTAAGTTGATCGGATGCCTTCCAATAGGTCTAATGCGTTAACCCTAGATCGATAAGGAGTGGGTTCGCCAAAGCGAAGTACTCCCATCTATCGTGGGAGATGTGTTGAAGTATATTGATAATTTTGACTATTGGGTTTGACTATTGTGAACTAAGAGGCATAAAGTTTGGCGAGATTTATTAGATAAATATGAACAAATATTGTTCCACCAAGCTATCCAAGAGTTATATAGTTGATATAATTGACAAATGTTGTCTACCTAAATAATCATGTTTTAGGAGAAAAGCCAAAGCTGACCTAACACATGGTGAAATATGGATCTTGGCTCACTAGAAAGGATATAGAAGATATTCTTTTCGAATTAATAGTTAGGGTTATTGATTTGATAAAATTAGTGGGATATATATATTGTGTATATATATATGAATAATCACTTGAACATAATTTAATGATCATCTGTAGACTAAGTCATTTTATGCACTTTAATATTATAGATATCAAATGATAAATAACACAAATAACTTCTCTATGTAATAGTCCTTGAGAAGGACAAACTGACATGCAATAATTTTCTCAATTGACATGGGAACTTGAGGATTGTCCTCAGGTTCAAGGATGTCACTCAAGCCCCTCACTTATTTCTTTTAGCTGAAATGAAACTTGTGCTGGACAAAATGCTTACCAGAAGCAAATTGATTATGCAACTGATGTTTCATGTCTAATGCTTGTAATTATGAGTGCTGAGCTATAGAAGCAACAAGAGCATAATGATACTTATAGAATGACTAAGCACCTTCAAAGGATGTTTGAAGGATAGGCTCGTCAGAAAGATTTGACAATAATAGGGCACCATACTTTTGCATTAATGGGTGAATGATATCCTGTTGGACCACATGTTATAAAGATGATAGGTATATGTACCTTGATATTTTGAGTTTCAAGAATAGTCTAGAGACTCAGCTTGATTTGATCAAATAATCTTTGAACAACTTCTATTCTTAGTTTGTTAAGAATAAAAGGAATGAGATAGGCAGAATACTCACTGAGTTGTTAAGCATGTTTAGAACTGCTGAAAATAACACGGTAAAGGCATGAATTATGTCCATATTGATGATGTACACATGGAATGCAAATGGGAAAGGAAAGTGGAGAGGCAAGATGGAGATTTGATCTTATTCGGTGCCAAACCAAAGTCCAATCCCAAAGGGCTTTTGAAGCCTGATAGTGGTGTTGCTAAAGGAGATGATTGTCATTTCCATTGAAATAACTGGATGATTGGAATTAAATTGTTGAGCTTGTTTGGAAGATCTAAAGAAGAAGACTAGCAATGGTCAAACTTCAGGTATCGGGTTAGAATTGGAGCAAAAGTTATTGCTCTAGTTGAAGGAACCTGATACCTAATTTTTACCATATAGGCGAGATTGAGAACTTGATAAATTATTATTATGTGCCTGTTACTGTATACTGAAAATATTTATTTGAAGTATATACATTTATTTCTGGCCAGTTTAATTGAGACTCATTTGAATGTTTACATGTTGTCTAATATTATATATTATGAACAATCTAGTATCAAATGGGATACAGAATATTAGATTGTTAAATACGGTTATATAATATAATAAGGTTCACAGCACAGGTGGTGTTGGACAATCCATTGGTATGGCTGTAGTATTATTTAGATTAGTTTATATTGACTAATAAATAATGCTAGTATACTTTGTATATATTGAACAGGATCAAATTTAGAATTGTTCCCTTAATACTGATTAAGAAGGAGAACTAAGATTCTATGTTATTATTAATGCTTAGGTTCTTAATCCGAAAATAGTAATTGACACGTGTATATTATTTACATGCTTTGATTTATATATGAAATAATTCTTTTGAATTATATCATTATATTTTGGGTGATGGAATTATATACATGGTGGATATTATTTATTGAAGGAATCCATGTCCTGATAATATTCGGGTTAATGATGTCCCTTGAAAGCTCAAAAAGATTTAATTATGTGAACCCCTGCAGGTGGAATTTTTCTGGCATAATTAAATAAAGGTTGAGTGGATGATCAAGGATTAAAAGATATTAATTAAATAAATTATCAGTAATTTATTTAATTAATGGATATATGATATTTTAAACATGGGGAATTTAATAAGCAAATAATATTGGAACCGAATTAATTAAATTACGGTATTAGGAAAGGTAGTGCAAATATTAATTCTTTAGTGGATTGAATTAATATTTAATTACATTGGGCTAGGCTCAAGATGTAATTAGAAGGCCCAACCTAATTATCCATGGTCCCTATTGTAGCCTATATATATTCTTATTCTCTTCTTGATTGGCAATTGTGTGAAAACATATTGTAGCCACCAAGGAGCAAGAAGAGAGGATAACTTGAGAAGATGGAGGCCACACTTCGCTCAAGGGAATTTGGGAATACAATAGAAGAGCGTGGAATCAACCATTAACAAGGTAATCTTCTTTTCATAATTTTTATCGTAAAACGTAGTAACACCCCAAGTCCGTGGTTCCCAACAATTGGTATCAGAGCCTGGTAATGGGTTCTACGTTTAATGATATAATGTCCATGTATAATTATATATGCGTGTATATAGTGTTTTGCTTGTATTGGTTTTTGATAGGGATAAATAAATTATGCTTGTATAATTAAATACTGCATTAATTGTACAAGCTGTGGGCTGCTAGGCCCAATAAAAAGATATATGATACTCAGACCAGAAAGGTTAAGCCTGATGGACCAGATCAGGCCTGATGGAATAAAAAAGGCCCAAAAGCCCTGATTATTAATTAATTTCGTAATTAATTAATAAGGGACAAATCAGATGTTGAAAAGAGTCCCGATAAGGATATAAATCCTTGGAGATTAGCCTCAAGGGGACCTAAAAGGATAAGGAATCAGTTTCCTACTATCTAGGACTCCAAAGTCCATTCTAATTATGAGACTTGCCCACCAAGTCTCCTATACCAAGTCCAATTCAAGGACTCCCAACATCTATATAAGGGGTCTCACCCCCACCAATCAGAACTACGTTTTTTGGCTTGATTCTCTAATTCACAGAGATACGTAGGCATCTCGTAAAGGCAGATTGAGTCACGAAACATGAGAGCAGCCATTAAAGGCCTTGAGCTCCCGAATCTTAGTATTAAATACAGCAAGTAATAACCTTAGTTTTTTATCCATAACATTTGGCGCCGTCTGTGGGAAAACGCAACAACAACCATGGCGAGAACACGGAGAACAATTGGAGCTCTAGAGGAAGGAACACCATCAGAGACAACCCAGGTGATTTCATCAACCGTGGAGGTTCCTCCCCATTCAACTTATGCATGTACTCAGGGGAAACCTAGACAGGGGCAACTCAACCTCAGCCACAAGGGACAACTCCCCCGACTATTCAAGGTACGAATCCTCAAGTTCAACAAGTACATATACCTATGAATTCTCGACCCGTCGGGTATGAATATTCAACTGTTGTCACTACTAACCCCCCTTATGGGATGCCCCTTCGCCCTGAGGTTGGAGGAAGCGGATATGCTGGGCGAGGCGAAGCACGAGGGCAGTCACCTCCTTATATACGAGGTTTGGGTCCTATTCCTGAGGATCGGGAATTTTCTGGTCCTTATACTGAGAGAGACTCCGAATCTTCGGATGATGAAGTGGCCCCAAGAAGGAGGCGTCCTGGAAAAGAGCCAATGGCCGATGGAAGGCAACGCCCCCAAAGCACCCCAGGGGCGAATCCCCAAGAAGTGCAGGAAAGGATCAGGGCTCATGAGGCTGAAATCCAAAGGCTGAGGCGTGATTTGGAGGCTCACCAGGCCACCAGACCCCAGATATCTCCTAGGAGGAGAAATCCTCCTCATGTCATAGACCTGGATGGTCCGGTAAGAAGAAGGGCTGTTGTCCCAAGAACTGATCCAAGCAATCTCCTTCCCCTTGGAGATCCTGATGATCCAAATCCACCCTTCACAGAAGAGATAATGAATGCCCATATCTCAAGGAAATTCAAGATGCCCACTATCAAAGCCTATGATGGCACGGGAGACCCCGCTAATCATGTTAGGACATTCTCTAATGCACTGCTACTGCAACCCGTGAATGATGCTATAAAGTGTCGGGCCTTCCCTCAAACCCTGTCGGGTATGGCTCAAAGATGGTATAGTAGCCTGCCCCCAAATTCTATTGGATCGTTCAGAGAATTAAGTCAGGCTTTTATTAAGCAATTCATCAGTGGAAGAGTCCATGTGAAAAGTTCAGCATCCCTTATGAGTCTTGTGCAGGGAGCTAAGGAATCCTTGAGAGATTACCTGAATCGTTTTACAAAGGAGGCTTTAAAAGTCCCAGACCTTGATGATAAGGTAGCCATGATAGCACTACAACAAGGAACCAGGGATGAGTTTTTCAAGATGTCCTTGGCCAAACGTCCCCCTGAAAACATGTTGCAACTCCAAGAGAGAGCAGGGAAGTATATCAAGGTTGAAGAAAGCATGAGGAAGACCATAGTAAGTAATGAGCCCACTGGAGGCAAGAAGCGAAAAACTGATTTGGAATATATTGCAAAGGACAAATATCCTAGAACCGAGCAAAACCCTGATTCAACCCCCAAGAAGGGAGGACCTGGGCAAAAGTTCACTGAATACGCTAAGCTTAATGCTCCTAGAAGTCAGATTTTGATGGAGATTGAGAAAGACAGAGATGTTCGCTGGCCTAAGCCCTTGAAGGCTGATCCCACCAAGCTAGATAAGAGCAAGTATTGCAGGTTTCACAAAGATGTTGGCCATGACACCGATGAGTGTAGGCAATTGAAAGATGAAATTGAGTTCCTCATTCGAAAAGGAAGATTGAACAAATACACTGGAGAAGGAGGGGATAGGAATAATAATGGAAGGAAGAACTTTGAGGATCGTAGGAGGGACCAAGACGATCAGGGGCGAAACCCCCAGCCTAGAGGACCAGTTATAAACACCATTTATGGAGGGCCGAGACCTCGAGGGCCTGTGATAAACACAATCTTTGGAGGTCCAACTGCTGCTGGATTGTCCAAAAATTCCAGAAAGGCATATACTAGAGAGGTTATGCATATTGTTGGAGAAGCCCCGAAGAGGGCCAGGACAGAAGTAACATTGGCTTTTGATGATTCCGACCTAGAGGGTGTGAAGTTTCCCCATGACGACCCGCTGGTCATAACACCAATAATAGGAAATAGCCCGGTTAAGAGGGTCCTTGTGGATAATGGTGCTTCTGTGGATATCTTGCTCCACGACACCTTTCTAAGGATGGGGTATAACGACTCCCAGTTAACACCAACCGACATACCGATATATGGATTTGCTGGAGTAGAATGTCCTGTGGAAGGGATAATCAAATTGCCAACCACCATAGGTACGGAGCCAAGGCAAGCAACGCAGATGCTGGATTTCGTGGTGGTAAAGGCTAGTTCAACTTATAATGCTATCATGGGGAGAACAGGGATACATGCCTTCAAGGCTGTCCCCTCTTCCTACCATTCAGTCATGAAGTTTCCTACCTGAAACGGGATTGGAGAAGAGAGAGGAGATCAAAAAATGGCTAGAAGCTGTTATGTGGCCTCTTTGAGGGCAGATGGAGTCGGGGGGCAGGTTCTTCCTATTGAAGATATGGATGTTCGAGAAAATGATGAGAATAGAGGAAGGCCAGCAGAAGAATTGGTTTCGGTTCCTTTAGACCCCGAGAATCCTGAGAGGACGACTTTCATTGGAGCCACATTAGAGGAGCCCCTTGGAGGGAAGTTAGTGAAATTTTTGCAAGAAAATAGTGATGTGTTTGCATGGTCAGCAGCTGATATGCCAGGCATAGACCCGGAGTTAATTACTCACAAGCTAAACGTAGATCCAAGCCGGAAGACAGTGAAACAAAAGAAAAGAAATTTTGCCCCGGAAAGACAAGAGGCTATAAAGCAGGAAGTGGAAAAGCTCTTAGAGGCTGGTTTCATTGAGGAGATTCAATTTCCGGAGTGGTTAGCAAACCCTGTAATGGTGAAGAAGGCTAATGGAAAGTGGAGGATGTGTATAGACTTCACCGATCTGAATGATGCATGCCCCAAAGACTGTTTTCCGCTGCCTAGAATTGATACTTTGATTGATGCCACCGCTGGACATGAGATGCTGAGTTTCATGGATGGGTTTAGCGGATACAACCAGATCAAAATGCATAAGGATGACATTCCAAAGGTATCATTTATCACTGACTTTGGTGTTTATTGTTATCTTGTTATGGCGTTTGGTCTCAAGAATGTAGGAGCCACCTATCAAAGGTTGGTGAATAGAAGTTTTAAGTATCTTATTGGTAAGACTATGGAAGTCTATGTTGATGACATGTTAGTCAAGAGTCTAGTAAAGACTGATCATATAGCCCATTTAAGGGAAGCTTTTGAGGTCCTGAGGTACCACAAGATGATGTTGAATCCGACGAAGTGTGCTTTCGGAGTAGGATCTGGAAAATTCTTGGGACTGATGGTCTCAAAGAGGGGAATTGAGGCTAACCAGAATAAGATAAAGGCGATCCTGGACATGGAACCACCAAAAACTGTTAAGGATGTTCAGAAGCTTACAGGAAGGGTTGCTGCGCTAGGACGATTCATCTCCAAGTCAGGAGAAAAGTGTTTGTCATTCTTCAAATCGCTAAAGAACATCAAAGACTTTGTATGGAATGAGGAAAACCAGAAGGCATTTGAAGAGTTAAAGAAGTATATGGCCCAGGCCCCGTTGTTGGCCAAGCCAGTTCTGAGTGAAATTTTATTCTTGTACTTGGTTGTTTCAGAGAGCGCCTTGAGCGCGGTGTTGGTTAAGGAAGAACTGAAAGTCCAGAAACCCGTATACTATGTCAGCAAAATTTTGCATGGTGCTGAGTTGAATTATTCAACTATAGAGAAATTCGCTTTAGCCTTGGTAATGGCTTCAAGAAAGCTGTGTCCTTATTTTCAAGCTCACCAGATTGAAGTGCTAACAAATCAGCCACTGAGAAATATCATTCACAGTCCCAAGGCAAGTGGGAGACTGATTAAGTGGGCAATAGAGTTGGGAGAGTTTGATCTCAAGTATAAGCCATGTACGGCTATAAAAGCCCAGGCACTAGCTGACTTCGTGGTGGAATGTACCATACCCAACCAAGAAGTCGGGGGGCAGGAAGATACCATACCTCAAGACAAGGGAGTCGGCAATGGGGACAGGGAGAAGAATGACAAGGAGAAAGAATATTGGGTTCTCTATTTTGATGGAGCATCAAAAACAAATTCCAGTGGAGCAGGGTTGGTTTTGCAAAGCCCTGATGGGTTCTTAATTGAGTATGCGATGAAGCTAGATTTTCCAACCACAAATAATGAGGCAGAGTATGAAGCCCTGAAAGCTAGCCTTGGTCTAGCTGGGACACTTAGAGTCAAAAAATTAAAGGTCCGTGGAGACTCGAAGCTGATCATATCCCAGGTAAAGGGAGAATTTGAGGCAAGGGATGATACGATGGCTAAGTATGTCCGCCTAGTAAGGGCTGTGATGAAACAATTTAATGAGTGCCATGTTGAACACATTCCAAGGGAAGAAAATGTTAAAGCAGATGCGCTATCAAAGTTCGCTTCGTCTGAGATTGAAGAAAGTTCAGGAAGTGTGTACTTCCGTGTTTTGAAGACACGAAGCATAGATGTTAAGCTGCTGGCTCCCATAGGCTTGGGGATGTCATGGATTGATCCCATCAAGGCTCACATTCAGACCGGTTGGTTGCCAAGTGATGCAACTGAAGCACGGAAGTTAACTGTTCGGGCACTAAGGTACTCTTTAATAGATGGGATTCTTTACAAAAGATCTTTCGTGGTTCCCTACTTGAGGTGTCTCAGGCCCGATGAGGCACGCTTGGCTCTTGAAGAAGTGCATGAAGGTATTTGTGGACAACACTTGGGGGGAAGGGCCTTGGCTCATAAGATAACTCGTTTAGGCTTCTATTGGCCAGAAATGATGGCCGATGCCAAAGAATATGTGAAAAAGTGTGATCGCTGTCAGAAGCATGCACCAGTTGTTAGACAACCCCCCGAGATGCTGACCTCTATCAACTCGCCTATTCCCTTTGCCATGTGGGGGATGGATATTCTAGGGCCATTTCCTATGGCCACGGCACAAAGGAAATTTCTGATTGTAGCCATTGATTATTTCACCAAGTGGATCGAAGCCAAACCCTTGGCCAAAATCACAACTAAGCAGGTTGCACAATTCCTGTGGGAAAACATTATGTGCCGATATGGAATTCCCCGTATCCTCGTCACTGACAATGGAACACAATTCAACAATGAGGAATTCAAGAAGTATTGTGAAGAAAATGAAATTGAGTTACGATTCACCTCTGTGGCTCACCCGCAAGCCAATGGGCAAGCAGAGGTAGCAAATCGGATAATCCTGGATGGACTAAAAAAGAGGATCGAGAAGTCAAGAAATAATTGGATGGATGAGATACTTTCAATATTATGGGCCTATAGGACTACCTGTAGAGTCACGACAGGAGCAACTCCTTTCATGTTGGCATATGGGGCAGAAGCAGTAGTTCCCATGGAGATATCGCATTCCTCTCCAAGGATTCAGACTTTTAATGCTGTAAAAAATGAGGAAGGGCAGAGGTTAGCCCTGGATCTAATTGATGAAGTACGAGATGAGGCACATGCAAAGATAGTAGAATATTAGAAAAAGGCTTCATTCTATTACAACCTAAGGGTTAAAGAGAGATTTTTTAAACAAGGAGATCTAGTCTTGAGAAAAATAGAGGCTTCTGGTGTTGGACAGAAAGGAAAGCTTGCCCCGAATTGGGAAGGGCCGTACAGAGTCAAGAGCGTTCAGGGTAGAGGAACCTACAAGCTGGAAACTATGGAAGGTTTTGAAGTCCCGATAACCTGGCACGCACAAAACCTGAAGGTTTACTACGTGTAAGATAGGTGAAGTACGATTCTCACTTGTCATTGACAAGTAGGTTTAAAAGCACCATGAAGCTTTGCTTGCGTAGGATTTTATATTCCAGTAGAATTTACATTGTCTAGTTATTGTTGATTAGGGTCGAACCCATGCTGTGTAAGGTTTTGGAAAACCAGACTTCATATTAAAGAGTTTGAAATTATTTCTATCTAAGGATGTTTAAAGTTCAAATGCGTATTAAGATTGTAAAGTTAAAACAGAAAGAAGAAAAGCAACATATGAAATATAACCCCGAAGGGTGACAAGTTTAGATATGAATGAAGTTCAAATAGAAGATATACAAAAAGTTAGGCCTTGGAAGGCTGAGATTCCTCAGAACCACTATCTGAAGTCTCCTCGGAAGTCTCGGTCGTTCCTTCGGACGTCTCGGTTGTCCCCTCCGAAGTCCCTGTAGAAGTTCCCTCTGCAGGAGATGCTGGCTGTTGAGGCGTTGCTTTTGGAGGCTCTTCCACCCTGGCCTTCTTAGCGACAGGCTCAAACTCCTCTTCAGAAGAATCTTCCTCCTCTCCGTCCTTGATCATAACAGCAAGCTTCTCAGTAACCCCTCCAAGCTCTGGAACCCGCACAGGGCAAGGAAAAGGAGACTGCTCAAGGACCTCGGGAAACTCATCCTGGATGGCCTCCACAGCAGCATCCCAGCCCTCTTTATAGCTAACTGGGTGAAGAAGGGCATCATGCTCCACCATCAAGTCCTTGAATTCTTGGGTGTCCATCCAGCCATCAAAGGCTTTGTCCTTCTGCGCCTTCAGAATGACATTTTCGGCCCGGGCCGTCTCTAGGTCAGAAGTGGAAGAGGCCAGTTGAGCTTCAAGGGCCTCTATTTTTTGGTTGGCCTCTTCCAACTTCTTGTTGGCATCTTCCAGGCCAACCTTCCAAGCTTTAGCTTGGTGGATTGCCCCCTGGAAATGGGCGTTAGCCTGCAAGAGAAACATCGAAAGTTCAGAAAAGAAACGTGGAAAAATAAGTAAGAAGAGCATAAGTAAAGGACGTACCGTCGCCAGAGCCTGGGCTCCAAATAGCTCATTCCCCTCTAAGTCCTGTTGAAGGACAAAATCTTGATAGTCCACCGGGGAGATGGAATGCTTAGACCATTCCTTGGACAGCGCCGTGCTGCCCACGATAGAGTCCTTGCCCCGGATCCCCCAGGCAGGTTGAAAATAGGCCCCTGGCCTCTGCTTGGTGCGCAAAACTTGGCTGGGGCCTTCCTCGCTTGGCTCCATTGCCTGAAGGAGGAACTCAGGGAAGCGATCACCAAGTCGAGGGTCTTTAAAGACCTTCCCAGCCCTCTTCATCCTGGTTGTCTCCAGGTCCTTCGGCTTGGTAGCCTCCTCAATCTTCTCAGCCACTGCAACAAACAAAGTCAGTTGAAAATCAATGAAATAAAAGTGCAGGAAATAAAGGAGATAAGAAAGGGAACTTACTTTTCTTATTAAAGGGCGAAAGGCCGCGTTCTACCAGGACGGTCTCCCGGATAAGGTCCCAACAATGGGAAGTGCCGTTGTCTTGCGTAAGGAGGTTGAAACCTCTATCCTCCTCCTCAGATAAAGTTATGTCATTTGGGCTCCCGTCCACGGCCAGCCCAAAGGATGATCGAAACAGGGAGCCCCAATCTCCACCTTCCCAAATAACAAACAAAAAATCTTTCTTCCACCCCAAGTTGTTGTCAGGGATGGACTTCCCATTCACGATATGGGGGATAGTGGGGCGCTGGTTGATAGAAACCCAACCCGGACTTTTATCAGGGCTGTTTTTGAACTGAAAAATCTTCCTGAAGACAGCAACAGATGTGGGGACGTTGTGCTTGGCGCATTGCGACAGATAGCACAGAATCAACCTCCAGGAATTAGGGGGAAGTTGGCAAGGGCTGATGCCCACATCAGCCAGTAGCAAAGGAATGAATGGATGAAAAGGGAGTCTAATACCTGCCCTTAGAGTATCCCTATAGATGCATAGCGCGTCCCTCTTCCACTGACAGGCCCTGTCGGCCGGACCCGCAAGAACCAGCTTAAAAGGCTCCTTGATTTTAAAGTAGCTGCTCAACTTTTCCAGCTCCTTGGGATCCCGTAAAGCACTGATATGATCGTGCGCGTCCAGATGCGCATCAGACGGATACTCGTCCCCTCGAGTGTTGATCATGTCGATTAAGGAAGTATACCTCGATCGAATAGGAAAATCGTTGGACTTTCTAGCCACGTGCATCTTGGCCAAACGGGTCATTCTTTTGTCAGCCATCTGAAAAAAAGTAAGGGGCACGTAAATAGGCTATCTTAAAGTGGCACACAATGGAAAAATAGACATGAAAAGCAAAGGGAGGAATCTTACCTGAAGAAGCGCTCCTGAAAAAGGCTTTGAGCTCCGACTTGCTGTTATTCCTCTGAGAATCTTAGCAGGAAGATGAAGAAGAAAACTAAGAAATGAGAAAGTGAGGAGTAATAGCCTTTCCTCATTCCTTTATATAAGAGGAAAAGGAAGTTGAAGGGACGAAAAGCCCATTGAGGACAAAAGCCCATAGGAAAAAGCCCAGAAAAAAGAATATTCCAGAATATTCCTAGGAATTCTAGAGCATTCTAAACAGGGTGTATTAAGCCCAGATCAATAAAAGATTCCCAATAAGATTTTGAAAAGTCCCAATAAAAGAGGCCCAATAAGATTTGGAAAAGCCCAATAATAGAGGCTCAGTAAAATTTAATAAGGCCCAACAAAAAAGGCCAGGCCCAAATACAATTAGGATTTGGAAAATACAATACCCTAAATTAAAGCTAAATAAAGAAGACTAGTGGAAGACCAGGAACCAGGTCGAAATCCAGGTCGTGAATCCTGCCCGAAATCTTTCGAGCAGACACCCGAAAATAACGGGTAAAAAAGACCAGAATCCAGGTCGAATTCCAGGTCGTGAATCCTGCCCGAAATCTTTCGAGCAGACACCCGAAAATAACGGGTAAAAAAGACCAGAATCCAGGTCAAATTCCAGGTCGTGAATCCTAGTCGAAATCCTTCGACCAGGAAGCAAGAAAATCAAAGAATTTTCGAACAGGATTCAGGTCGAAATATCGACTAGAATCCTAGTCGAAATCCTAGTCGAAATCCTAGTCGATAGGCTCATGGCAAGAAGCTGGAATAACGGGACTGAATTGAGGTCGAAACTTCGACCAGGAATGAGGTCGAATAAACCAAGCATCTTTAAAAAAAAGGGGGATTAAAAACTCAGGTCGAAGTTCGACTAGGATCTTGGTCGAATTCCAGGTCGTGAATCCTAGTCGAAATCCTTCGACCAGGAAGCAAGAATATCAAAGAATTTTCGAACAGGATTCAGGTCGAAATATCGACTAGAATCCTAGTCGAAATCCTAGTCGATAGGCTCATGGCAAGAAGCTAAAAAAAAAAAAAAAGAGGTGGAATTTTCGACCTAGATCCAGGTCGAATTTTCGACTAGGATCCTGGTCGAATTCCAGGTCCTAGATCCAGGTCGAAATTTTGACTAGGATCCTGGTCGAGTTCCAGGTCGTGGATCCTAGTCGAATTCTTTCGACCAGGATGGCAAGGCTGACCCCTATTTTCGACTAGGATCTAGGTCGAAATTTCGACTAGGATCCTGGTCGAAAAAGGGCTGGAAATCTGAAAAATAGGGAAAATCCCAGAAAATTAGGGAAAAATCCCAGAAAATTAGGGAAAATCCCAGAAAATTAGGGAAAAATCCCAGAAAATTAGGGAAAATCCCAGAAAATTAGGGAAAAATCTCAGAAAATTAGGGAAAATCCCAGAAAATTAGGGAAAAATCCAGAAAATAAGGAAAAAATCCCGGAAATAAGGGAAAAATTCCTGGAAATTAAGATAATTCCTGAGTAAAAGGAAAAATTCATTGTAAATGTGTAGGTCGCTCCACACTTTACGGAAAAATGAAACCCTGTAAGGGAACGAATAGACTTAACTTCTGCGAAACCTAATCAATGTTTCCCAAAAGTTGGGGGGCAAATGATAGGGATAAATAAATTATGCTTGTATAATTAAATACTGCATTAATTGTATAAGCTGTGGGCTGCTAGGCCCAATAAAAAGATATATGATACTCAGACCAGAAAGGTTAAGCCTGATGGACCAGATCAGGCCTGATGGAATAAAAAAGGCCCAAAAGCCCTGATTATTAATTAATTTCGTAATTAATTAATAAGGGACAAATCAGATGTTGAAAAGAGTCCCGATAAGGATATAAATCCTTGGAGATTAGCCTCAAGGGGACCTAAAAGGATAAGGAATCAGTTTCCTACTATCTAGGACTCCAAAGTCCATTCTAATTATGAGACTTGCCCACCAAGTCTCCTATACCAAGTCCAATTCAAGGACTCCCAACATCTATATAAGGGGTCTCACCCCCACCAATCAGAACTACGTTTTTTGGCTTGATTCTCTAATTCACAGAGATACGTAGGCATCTCGTAAAGGCAGATTGAGTCACGAAACACGAGAGCAGCCATTAAAGGCCTTGAGCTCCCGACTCTTAGTATTAAATACAGCAAGTAATAACCTTAGTTTTTTATCCATAACAGTTTTGATGCAGGTTGTTAATCCACTATTATGGCCATGTATATTTTAATTATGTGTTTGGATCCCACGTGGTTTAATCGTGGTTAATTTTTGTTTTGGTTTCCACGTGGTTTAATCGTGGTTGTAATTTACACGAGGGTTGATCGTGTTAGAATAGATTTTACAAAATTAGTTTTGTATTAGATCTATTTTTTTGTAATTGTTTCGGGTATTTTATAATAGTTATGTGCGATCGGAAATCAATTCCGGTAGTTTTTTTTGTTCCGCTGTGCGATTACATGGGGCTGTTGGGGCGCTGGGGCTGCTGGGGTGCTGGGGCTGCTGGGCCTGCTGGGGCTGCTGGGGTTGCTGGGGTGCTGGGGCTGCTGGGGCTGCTGGGGGCGTCGGGGCAGATTTTTTTTGAGAGCTGGATTTTTTTCAAGGGCCATAATAGTGGAAAATTTATTTTAATTTTTTCCATTAAATTTTAATTATTGCTTTAATTTATTGATTATGTGTGTCGTTAATTATGTGTGTAATTCTTTTAAAATTACATGTTCAACTTAATTAGGACGACATGGACATAAATTTTATTTATTGCTTTAATTAAATGTTATATGTTGCTAAAATTATGGGTGTATTTTGAATGCATATTTAGACATAATTATAACAACATAGGGCCCCATTTAATTTTAAAATTCCTCAATTTTAATAAAAAAATCTAAGTGGGAGAGGGAATTAATATGAAATTAAATCCCATGGTCTCCATTATTGGTTGTAGGTAATTTAACATAAAGACGAATATAAATTATATATACGTCACCCATCGTGGCATGTAATTTATGGTGTCTAGAATGTTATAGAAATTACAAGAACAAACTTCTTAAATTAATAAATTTTAAAAGGAATAAATACGGATTTTCTTTATTTCTGATTTGGGGCGATTTTGTCAAAAACGGGTTCATCGAACTTGTAAGGCTGTGGGTTTTAAGCGAGACCGATGTGACTCCTCCACTACCTGGAAATCAAACCATTGATGAATATTGAATTTAAGTATTCTATTCAAGGCAAAATTATGAATATTGGAAGGTATACACGCCACCCATCGTGGCGTACCAAGTTCCATAAATTTCGAATAATTTAAGATTTGATGATGGTATACACTTAGCTATGAAAAATAATATAGTCCACCCCAACGTGGCATATTGTTTAGTAATAGGACCGAAGTAACATTTAAACAAAATTAGGTGGTATACATGTCACACATCGTGGCGTACCAGAAACTTATGGTGTTTAGATGTTAGTGCATTTAATTTTAAATAATTGTTAGAGGAATCAATAGCTCTTAATAATTAATGCACCCTTATTTATGTGATGTTTTTATGCATGATTCTCAGGATAAAATGGGCTTTAATCCACTATTCACCATACTTAAGGATAACAAACTTACCGGACCTAACTATATTGAATGGAAAAAAAATTTGGACATTGTGTTGACTGCTGAGGAGTACAAGTTTTGCACTTATGAACCCAAGCCTGAACAGCCTGCTGCTGATGCTCCTGAAGGTGAGAAAGAGTATTATAAACGGTGGATTAAGGCTGATGAGATGTCGCGATTTCTGGAAGCAATGTCGGGTGTTTTGCAGCATCAGCATCAGTCTATGGCCACTGCTTCGGATATGCTCTTTAATCTCAAGGAACTTTTTGGAGATCAGAATAGGGCTGCTAGGCAAGTAGCCATGAAGGCTTTAATGAACACTCAGATGGCTGAAGGCACACCTTTAAGGGATCATGTTCTCAAGATGATATCGCATCTGAATGAGACAGAGATCCTTGGTGCTGAACTTGACGGGGAAACCCAGATTGACATTATCCTTATGAGCTTGTCCAAGAGTTTTGAGCAGTTCCGCTTGAATTACAACATGAACAAGAGGCAGTATAGTCTCGCGGAACTGCTGACAGAACTTCAGGCAGCTGAAGGATTATTTCGGCAGAGTGTTCAAGTGAATGTGGCTGAGAAAGGTTCTTCCTCTAAGCCGAAAGGTATTAAGAAGAAGAAAAAGGCTCAGACATAGAAAGCTGTGAAGGCAGTGGGAGTTCAGGGTGGTGTGAAAAAGCCTAAGGGAAAGTGCTTCAGATGCAAACAGTCAGGTCACTGGAAACAGGATTGTCCTCTTCCTAAGAAGACAAACAATATTGGTATGTCTCTTTCTCTAGTTACAGAAACATTTATAGCGGCTATATCTACGAGCACTTGGTGTGTAGATACAGGAGCCACTGATCATGTTTGTAATTCTATGCAGGGGTTCCAACTATCCATAATGCTTAGAGATTGTGAGATATACGTGTTCATGGGAGATGCTACGAAAGTAGCAGTAGTTGCAGTAGGAGTTATTCATTTATCTTTTGGTTCTGAAAGGATTTTGGTTTTGAACAATTGTCTTTATGTACCTTCGTTTAGAAGGAATTTAATTTCGGTTTCTAAACTTGCTTTGGATGGTTATAATGTTTGTTTGAATCGTAATATTTCTATTATGATGAATAAACGAATTATATGTTCTGGTACATTGCAAGACAATTTGTATATAATTAATCCTAGTCAACCTGCACTGCAACTGCAATTTAGGGAATTGAACAACACATCTTCTAACTCTACTAAAAGAAAGGAACCTTCTAGTTTGAACCAAACATATCTTTCGCACTTGAGATTAGGTCATATTAACTTGAGGAGGATTCAAAGACTGGTAGTAGACGGGCCTTTAAGCTCATTGGCAGTGGAGCCATTTCCAGTTTGTGAATCCTGCTTGGAAGGTAAAATGACTAATAGGCCTTTCAAGGCAAAAGGGAATAGAGCCAAACAACTGTTAGAATTGGTTCACTCTGATTTATGCGGACCCATGAATATCCAAGCAAGAGGTGGTTATAAATATTTCGTCACTTTCATTGATGATTATTCTAGATATGGGTACGTTTATTTGTTGCACCGTAAGTCTGAGTGCTTTGATAAGTTCAAAGAGTACAGAGCTAAAACGGAGAAGCGACTTAATAAAAGTATCAAGTCACTACGATCAGATCGTGGTGGCGAATACTTGCTTGGAGAATTTAGGGAATATTTATCAGAAAATGGGATAGAATCCCAGTTAACTGCACCAGGCACACCCCAGCAGAACAGTGTAGCAGAGAGAAGGAACCAGACTCTTTTAGAGAGTGTTAGATCGATGATGAGTTATTCGGATTTACCCAAGTCATTTTGGGGACATGCCTTAGAGACAGCAGCTTATCTTCTGAACTTAGTACCTTCTAAGTCGGTTCTTAAAACCCCCTTAGAATTGTGGACCGGGGGTAAACCGAGTCTAAGACATATTCGAATATGGGGTTGTCCAGCACATGTGCTGAACAAGAACGCGACTAAGTTAGAATCTCGTACAGAAGTAAGGTTGTTTGTAGGCTACCCCATGGGAACGAAAGGATATTTATTTTATAGTCCGAAGAATCGGGATGTCATTATTAGCACCAATGCAAGATTCTTAGAGGAGGAATATATAATGAATCACAAACCCATGAGTAGTGTTGTTTTAGAGGAACTAGTGGGAGGGACAAATAATACCCATGAAGCTGTAGTACAAGTAGAACAACCACAACATAATGTACAACCTGTGACTAATACCGCACCAGTGCCTCGTCGTAGTGGGAGGGTTGTTCAACAGCCTGATAGATTCGTGTTTTTGGGAGAGTCTTCAGACTTGGTCTCTGGTGAATATGATGATGATCCCCGTACATACGAAGAGGCAGTACAAGACAAAGATGCAGATCTTTGGCAAAAGGCGATGGAATCTGAGATAGAATCAATGTATTCTAATCAGGTCTGGGAGCTCGTGGAACCACCCAAAGGTATAAAACCTATTGGATGTAAGTGGATCTACAAGAAAAAGAGGGGATTAGATAAAAAGGTGAAAGCCTGGAAAGCAAGACTTGTTGCGAAAGGGTATACTCAGAAAGAAGGTATCGATTATGAGGAAACCTTTTCACCGGTAGTCATGCTTAAGTCAATCCGTATTCTTTTATCTATAGCAGCTCATCTCGATTATGAGATTTGGCAAATGGATGTCAAGACAACTTTTCTTAATGGAAGTCTTGAAGAAACCATCTATATGCAGCAACCAAAAGGATTCATTAAGGAAGGCCAAGAGCATCTGGTATGTAAGCTTAAGAGGTCTATTTATGGACTTAAACAAGCTTCTAGAGACTGAAATATTTGTTTTGATCAGGCAGTCCAGTCATATGGATTTGATCAAAGTCCAAGCGAATCGTGCGTGTATAAGAGAAGTGAAGGTAATGCAGTGGTTTTTCTAGTACTATATGTAGATGACATTTTACTCATTGGAAACAATGTTGAGATGTTGTCATCAGTAAAGGCATGGTTGTTCAAACAATTTGACATGAAGGACTTAGGTGAAGCGGCATACATCCTTGGGATCAAAGTTATAAGGGATCGCAAGAAAAGGATGTTGGCTTTATCTCAAGAGCCCTACATTGATGAAGTATTAGCTCGTTTTAACATGCAGAACTCCAAGAAAGGTTTTCTACCTTTTAAGCATGGAGTTGCTCTATCTAAGAAGCAGTTTCCTTCGATACCTAAGGATATAGAGAGCATGAAAGCAGTTCCTTATGCATCAGCATGTGGAAGCTTAATGTATGCTATGTTATGTACGAGGCCTGACATCTGCTTTGCTGTAGGCATGGTTAGTAGATATCAGTCGAACCCAGGTCAGGAACATTGGAGTGCAGTAAAAACTATACTCAAATACCTGAGAAGGACTAAGGAGTATATGTTAATTTACAAGGCCTCAGATCTATTTCCTTTGGGATATACTGATTCAGATTTCCAATCAGATAGGGATAAGAGGAAATCAACCTCGGGATATGTTTTTACTTTGGGAGGTGGAGCCGTTATATGGAGGAGTGTAAAGCAGAAATGCATCGTAGACTCCACCATGGAGGCCGAGTACGTGGCGGCCTCTTAGGCTGCCAAGAAGGCTGTATGGTTGGACACATAGATTTTTATGTAATAAAGGATTAAATAAACACTGATATACACATAGAATATTTTGAGTATAAGTGGGAGTTTGTTAGTGTATACTGAAAATATTTATTTGAAGTATATACATTTATTTTTGGCCAGTTTAATTGAGAATCATTTGAATGTTTACATGTTGTCTAATATTATATATTGTGAACAATCTAGTATCAAATGGGATACAGAATATTAGATTGTTAAATACGGTTATATAATATAATAAGGTTCACAGCACAGGTGGTGTTGGACAATCCACTGGTATGGCTGTAGTATTATTTAGATTAGTTTATATTGACTAATAAATAATGCTAGTATACTTTGTGTATATTGAACAGGATCAAATTTAGAATTGTTCCCTTAATACTGATTAAGAAGGAGAACTAAGATTCTATGTTATTATTAATGCTTAGGTTCTTAATCCGGAAATAGTAATTGACACGTGTATATTATTTATATGCTTTGATTTATATATGAAATAATTCTTTTGAATTATATCATTATATTTTGGGTGATGGAATTATATACATGGTGGATATTATTTATTGAAGGAATCCATGTCCTGATAATATTCAGGTTAATGATGTCCCCTTGAAAGCTCAAAAAGATTTAATTATGTGAAACCCTGCAGGTGGAATTTATTCTGGCATAATTAAATAAAGGTTGAGTGGATGATCAAGGATAAAAGATATTAATTAAATAAATTATCAGTAATTTATTTAATTAATGGACATATGATATTTTAAACATGGGGAATTTAATAAGCAAATAATATTGGAACCGAATTAATTAAATTACGGTATTAGGAAAGGTAGTGCAAATATTAATTCTTTAGTGGATTGAATTAATATTTAATTACATTGGGCTAGGCTTAAGATGTAATTAGAAGGCCCAACCTAATTATCCATGGTCCCTATTGTAGCCTATATATATTCTTATTCTCTTCTTGCTTGGCAATTGTGTGAAAACATATTGTAGCCACCAAGGAGCAAGAAGAGAGGATAACTTGAGAAGACGGAGGCCACACTTCGCTCAAGGGAATTTGGGAATACAATAGAAGAGCGTAAAATCAACCATTAACAAGGTAATCTTCTTTACGTAATCTTTATCGTAAAACGTAGTAACACCCCAAGTCCGTGGTTCCCAACAGTGCCTGCCTTTAGGGGATACATTAAATCAATTTCTTGTTAAGACAAGTAAGGTTTTCATTTTAATTAAATAAACAATAGTTTTTTTATTCTATTTTAATGATAAAGCTTTTAATATTGCACAATTAATTAACAATTTATATGCTCTAAGATGACTTAAATCAAACATTACCTCTACCATTGTGGTTAAACCATATTAATGAGAAACACTTTTCTGAGTTACATATAGATGGATACTTGGATAAATTTGATTTTGAATCATACGGAAGATGCGAACTTTGTCTCATTGGCAAAATGACTAAAGCTTCTTGTTATGGATAAAAAGCTAAGGTTATTATTTGCTGTATTTATTACTAAGATTCGGGAGCTCAAAGCCTTTAATGGCTGCTCTCGTGTATCGTAGCTTAATTCTGCCTTTACGAGATGCCTACGTATCTCTGTGAATTAGAGAATCAAGCCAAAAAACGTAGTTCTGATTTGTGGGGTGAGGCCCCTTATATAGATGTGGGAGTCCTTGAATTGGACTTGGTATAGGAGACTTGGTGGACAAGCCTCTGAATTAGGATAGACTTAGGAGTCCTAGGAAGTAGGAAGCTGATTCCTTATCCTTTTAGGTCCCCTTGAGGCTAATCTATAAGGATTTATATCCTTATCGGGACTCTTCTCAATAGCTGATTTTTCCCTTATTAATTAATTACGAAATTAATTAATAATTAGGGCTTTTGGGCCTTTTTTATTCCATCAGGCCTGATCTGGTCCATCAGGCTTAACCTTTCTGGTCTGAGTATCATATATCTTTTTATTGGGCCTAGCAGCCCACAGCTTGTACAATTAATGCAGTATTTAATTATACAATCATAATTTATTTATCCCTATCATTTCCCCCCCAACTTTTGGGAAACATTGATTAGGTTTCGCAGAAGTTAAGTCTATTCGTTCCCTTACAGGGTTTCATTTTTCTGTAAAGTGTGGAGCGACCTACACATTTACAATGAATTTTTCCTTTTATTCAGGAATTATCTTGATTTCCAGGAATTTTTCCCTTATTTCCGGGATTTTCCCCTAATTTTCTGGGATTTTCCCTAATTTTCTGGGATTTTTCCCTAATTTCCTAGGATTTTCCCTAATTTTCTGGATTTTTCCCTAATTTCCTAGGATTTATCCTTAATTTTCTGGATTTTCCCTAATTTTCTGGGATTTATCCTTAATTTCTGGATTTTTCCCTAATTTCCTGGGATTTATCCTTAATTTTCTGGGATTTATCCTTAATTTTCTGGATTTTCCCTAATTTTCTGGGATTTATCCTTAATTTCTGGATTTTTCCCTAATTTCATGGGATTTATCCTTAATTTCTGGATTTTTCCCTAATTTCCTGGGATTTATCCTTAATTTTCTGGATTTTTCCCTAATTTTCTGGGATTTATCCTTAATTTCTGGATTTTTCCCTAATTTTATGAAAATATTAGTATTTTTCAGAAATTATTTAAGGAATTTCCTTATTTTTCTGTAATTTTCCAGGAATTTTTCCCTCCCTTTTTCTTCTTTTTTTTCTTCCTTTTCTCTTTTCTTTTTTTTTATGCAGATTTCGACCAGGAATCCATTCGACCAGGATCCTGGTCGAATTAACCTCCATATTGCCCTGGTCGACAGGATTTCGGGTAGGATGGTTTCGATCAGGAATCTTGGTCGAATTTCGGCCAGGATTTTTTCCTAATTTATATATATATATATATATATATATATATATATATTTCGAGCAGAGAATTTTCGGTCAGGATTTTGGGTCAGAATTCCTTATTTTGACCGAATTAGCCACCTTTTGTTGCCCAGGTCGACGTAAGTTCGGGCAGGATCCATTCGACCAGGATCTTGCCTTGCTTTCTGGTCGACAGTTTTTCTATTTTATTCATTCTCGATCAGAATTCTGACCATTTCGGTCAGGAACTAATATTTTGACCGATTTAAGTATCATTTCGTGCCTTGATCGAAGCAATTTCAACCTCCAGTATTTCGATCAGGATTTCCTCATGATTCCTGGTCGAATTGGGTCATATTCCTGATCTTTTTATCTACTTTTCCCTGGGCTTTATTTTTGGGCCACCTTCACTTAGCTGGGCCTTTATTCTTTTGGCCCATTATGACTGGATTTTGGGTTATGGGCTGTTAACCTTAAATATCTGGGCCCTTTTCTGGGCTTTTGTTTTTATTGGGCCCATATTTATTCAACTGGGCTTTTATTTTAAGCCCAAGCTCCAAATCTTTCTGGATTTTTCTGGATCCTTCCAGATTCTTCAAAAAACTCAAGTTTTCTTCTGATTTTTGCTAGAATTCTCTTGAATTTTCCAGGAATTTCCTGGATAATTCCAGAACCTTCCAACTTTTGGGCCCAAATGGGCTTTTTAAGGCCCATTACCCACTTTCTCTTCCTATATATAGGTGGGGGGAGTGTGCATTCACTTCACACTCTTCACTCTTCACCTTAAACTTTCTAAACTTCTCCTCTCTCAAATTCCCTCCTTTAGCTTTCCAGGTCTTTTCCAGTCTTTACTAAATGGCTGACAAGAGTTCCGAGAGGGCGGCCAAGATAGCCTCAGCTTCAAAACGAGGTAAGGATATCGAGATCCGCTCTTCGTATATGTCTTTAATTAATATGATTAACACTAGGGGGGATGAATATCCCTCCACTGCACATCTCGACTCTTTTAATCATTGTAATACTTGGCACAACATAGATTTCAATAAACTAAATGCTCGCTATAACGTCCTTCCTCCTCTTAGATTAGTTCCAGTCTCTGGTGGTGACCGTACTTGCCACTGGAGACCCGACACTCTCTTCATTTACACAGATGCCCTTAATGCTGGGCTTAGGTTTCCTTTTTACCCTTTTATTCCTCATCTTTTGGCTGATTTACAAATCAACCCGTGTCAGCTTCCTCCAAACGCCTGGAGGAACATTCTATGTTTTATGGTCTGCTGTCTTAGGGAGGGCTTTCCTCTTTCTGTAGCTGTTTTTAGGAAGGTCTTTCAGTGTTATAATAGTTCTTCCAGTATCTGTGGTTGGGTCTATGTCAAGCAAAGGCCCAAAAGCAAACATATCTTTAACAGCGCCTCTATTCCTGATAATAATCAAAATTGGAGGAATAGTTTCGTTGGGTTACGTTGGGAGAATGGTGACTGGGGCACACTTTTTCGATCTTCCTTCGGGAAGGTCAGTGATGGTAGCCTCAAATCCATTCACCTAACTCCTGAAGAAACTATTATCTATAATGGGCTTACTCAGGATGATGGCACTACCACCAGCTGGACTCTCTTAGAGGAGTTTTCCTAGATTCACGTGGGACTATCCTCTGTTTCTCAACAGGGTATTTTTCTTCCCTTCTTTAATTTATTTTATTTCATGCATTATTAACATCACTTATTTTGTCTTTTGCTTTGTTTCGCAGCTGCCAAAGAGATTAACGAGGACAATGTTCCTCTGGTTGAAGAGACTGCTAGGATGAAGAAAGCTCGGCTCGCAGGCCTTGGCACCCGGGAAAAGGCGACAGAGCCTATCTTCTTGAGAAAGCAGAAAGAGCCTATGGGGGAGGCTTCAACTGAAGGAGTTGGGGGCCATAGTGCTCCTATCACTGCTGCTGCCCCTACTGCTACTGCCACAGGCGCCTTCCAGCCTCTCTGGGGATTCCGCCAAGGGGACACCGTGGTTGGTTCCACGAAACATGCTTGGGATTGGTCCTACCATAGCGTGACTCCAAAGGACTTTACTGATGTGGTGGCCACCCCTGACCTTGAGAGGATTAAGCTCATGGGAGCCCAATCTCTGGCTTCGGTATGCCTTCTCTCTTTTAAATTTATCTTTCATTCTTGTAGCATTTTCTTGCCTTATACTTCGTTGATTGCTTTGTTTCAGTCTAACGCCTATTTTCAAGGCGCCGTGAGGCAAGCCGAGTCATGGAAGCGGGCTTCTGATAAGGCCGACAATGCCCTCAGGAGGCAACAGAAGAAGTATGCTACCCTGGAGAAGAAGCTCAAGCGCAAGGAAGAAGAACTCGGAGAGTCCAACGCCGAGCTAGTGGTACTTCGGGCGGAGAAGGATAAAGTTATAGACAACTATCTGGACTCAGAGGAGTTTGCCCAATCCATGAGGATTAGGGATGATTCAGTCTTTCCCGGGTTTTTTAGGACTGGTTGGGACACGGCCCTTGGGACCGTGAACGAGGCTTGTCCTGATATTAACCCGACGGACTATGTCTGCCCTGATGATGAGGCTTTGCTACAGAGGTTTCGTACCCGAGTAGTTGTCTCGGATCATGTTTCTCAGGATCCACTCCTTCCCCCTCCCGAGTCTTCTTCCAGACCAGCTGAGGACGATAACTCTTCCTCCTCCTCCGAGACGACAGAGACATCCAGCGAGAGCGGAGAGGACGATGATATGGATGTTGAGGGTACTTCAGCTCCTTAGAGCTTTTTCAGCCCTGCGTGGCTTGTTGTTTTTTATCCTATTTTCGAGACTTTATTTATCGAATTTTTGTAATATCTATCAGATCTATTTCATTTATCACCTTCTATGCTTGCATCCATGCATTTGATTTTTATTTGTTAGGCGACAAACATACTTTGAAGAACTCATGAATTTTGTAAAATTGTCTGGGATTCGTCCCTTACACAAGTAATAATAAACTTCGTAATAAAACTAAAACATACAAATCCTAAGCAAGCAAAGCTTCAAGGTGCTTTTCAACCTACTCGCCATCCCGACGAGTGAGAATCGTATCCGGCTGCCCTACACATAGTAAACCTTCAGGTTTTGTGCATGCCAAGTTCTCGGGACTTCAAATTCATCCATAGTCTCTAGCTTGTAGGTTCCTCTACCTTGAACACTCTTGACTCTGTACGGCCCTTCCCAATTCGGGGCAAGCTTCCCTTTTTGTCCTACACCAGATGCTTCTATCTTTCTCAAGACTAGATCGCCTTGTTTAAAAAACCTTTCTTTAACCCTTAGGTTGTAGTAGAATGAAGCCTTTTTTGATATTCTACTATCTTTGCATGCGCCTTATCTCGCACTTCATCGATCAGATCTAGGGCTAACCTCTGCCCTTCCTCATTTTCTTCTGCGTTGAAAGCCTGAATCCTTGGAGAGGAATGTGATATCTCCACGGGAACTACTGCTTCTGCCCGATATGCCAACATGAAAGGAGTTGCTCCTGTCGTGACTCTACAGGTAGTCCTATAGGCCCATAATATGGGAAGTATCTCATCCACCCAATTATTTCTTGACTTCTCGATCCTCTTCTTTAGTCCATCCAGGATTATCCGATTTGCTACCTCTGCTTGCCCATTGGCTTGCGGGTGAGCCACAGAGGTGAATCGTAATTCAATTTCATTTTCTTCACAATACTTCTTGAATTCCTCATTGTTGAATTGTGCTCCATTGTCAGTGACGAGGATACGGGGAATTCCATATCGGCACATAATGTTTTCCCACAGGAATTGTGCAACCTGCTTAGTTGTGATTTTGGCCAAGGGTTTGGCTTTGATCCACTTGGTGAAATAATCAATGGCTACAATCAGAAATTTCCTTTGTGCCGTGGCCATAGGAAAAGGCCCTAGAATATCCATCCCCCACATGGCAAAGGGAATAGGCGAGTTGATAGAGGTCAGCATCTCGGGGGGTTGTCTAATAACTGGTGCATGCTTCTGACAGCGATCACACTTCTTCACATATTCTTTGGCATCAGCCATCATTTCTGGCCAATAGAAGCCTAAACGGGTTATCTTATGAGCCAAGGCCCTGCCCCCCAAGTGCTGCCCACAAATACCTTCATGCACTTCCTCAAGAGCCAAGCGCGCCTCGTCGGGCCTGAGACACCTCAAGTAAGGAACCACGAAAGATCTCTTATACAGAATTCCATCTATCAAGGAGTACCTTAGCGCTCGAATAGTTAACTTCCATGCCTCAGTTGCATCACTTGGCAACCAACCGGTCTGAATGTGAGCCTTGATGGGATCAATCCATGACGTCCCCAAGCCTATGGGAGCCACAAGCTTAACATCTATGCTTCGTGTCTTCAAAACACGGAAGTACACACTTCCTGAACTTTCTTCAATCTCAGATGAAGCAAACTTTGATAGCGCATCTGCTTTAGCATTTTCTTCCCTTGGAATGTGTTCAACATGGCATTCATTAAATTGGGTCATCACAGCCCTTACTAGGCGAACATACTTAGACATCGTATCATCCCTTGCCTCAAATTCTCCCTTTACCTGGGATATGATCAGCTTCGAGTCTCCACGGACCTTTAAGTTTTTGACTCTAAGTGTCCCAGCTAGATCAAGGCCAGCAATCAGGGCTTCATACTCTGCCTCATTGTTTGTGGTTGGGAAGTCTAGCTTCATAGCATACTCAATTAAGAATCCATCAGGGCTTTGCAAAATCAACCCTGCTCCACTGGAATTTGTTTTTGATGCTCCATCAAAATAGAGAACCCAATATTCTTTCTCCTTGTCCCCATTGTCGACTCCCTTATCTTGAGGTATGGTATCTTCCTGCCCCCCGACTTCTTGGTTGGGTATGGTACATTCCACCACGAAGTCAGCTAGTGCCTGGGCTTTTATGGCCGTACGTGGCTTATACTTGAGATCGAACTGTCCCAACTCTATTGCCCACTTAATCAGTCTCCCACTTGCCTTGGGACTGTGAATGATGTTTCTCAGTGGCTGATTTGTTAGCACTTCAATCTGGTGAGCTTGAAAATAAGGACGCAGCTTTCTTGAAGCCATTACCAAGGCTAAAGCGAATTTCTCAATAGTTGAATAATTCAACTCTGCACCATGCAAGATTTTGCTGACATAGTATACGGGTTTCTGGACTTTCAGTTCCTCCTTAACCAACACCGCGCTCAAGGCGCTCTCTGAAACAGCCAAGTACAAGAATAAAACTTCACTCAGAACTAGCTTGGCCAACAACGGGGCCTGGCCCATATACTTCTTTAACTCTTCAAATGCCTTCTGATTTTCCTCACTCCATACAAAGTCTTTAATGTTCTTTAATGACTTGAAGAATGACAAGCACTTGTCTCCTGACTTGGAGATGAATCGTCCTAGCGCCGCAACCCTTCCTGTGAGCTTCTGTACATCCTTGACAGTTTTTGGTGGTTCCATATCCAAGATTGCCTTTATTTTATCGGGGTTGGCCTCAATTCCCCTCTTTGAGACCATCAATCCCAAGAATTTTCCAGATCCTACTCCGAAAGCACACTTCGTTGGATTCAACATCATCTTGTGGTACCTTAGGACCTCAAAAGCTTCCCTCAAATGGGTTATATGATCAGTCTTTACTAGACTCTTGACTAGCATGTCATCAACATAGACTTCCATAGTCTTCCCAATAAGATCCTTAAAAATTTTATTCACCAACCTCTGATAGGTGGCTCCTGCATTCTTGAGACCAAACGCCATAACAAGATAACAATAAACACCAAAGTCAGTGATAAATGATACCTTTGGAATGTCATCCTTATGCATTTTGATCTGATTGTATCCGCTAAATCCATCCATGAAACTCAGCATCTCATGTCCAGCAGTGGCATCAATCAAAGTATCAATTCTAGGCAGCGGGAAACAGTCTTTGGGGCATGCATCATTCAGATCAGTGAAGTCTATATACATCCTCCACTTTCCATTAGCCTTCTTCACCATTACAGGGTTTGCTAACCACTCCGGAAATTGAATCTCCTCAATGAAACCAGCCTCTAAGAGCTTTTCTACTTCCTGTTTTATAGCCTCTTGTCTTTCCGGGGCAAAATTTCTTTTCTTTTGTTTCACTGTCTTCCGGCTTGGATCCACGTTTAGCTTGTGAGTAATTAACTCCGGGTCTATGCCTGGCATATCAGCTGCTGACCATGCAAACACATCACTATTTTCTTGTAAAAATTTCACTAACTTCCCTCTAAGAGGCTCCTCTAATGTGGCTCCAATGAAAGTCATCCTCTCAGGATTCTCGGGGTCTAAAGGAACCGAAACCAATTCTTCTGCTGGCCTTCCTCTATTCTCATCATTTTCTCGAACATCCATATCTTCAATAGGAAGAACTTGCCCCCGACTCCATCTGCCCTCAAAGAGGCCACATAACAGCTTCTAGCCATTTTTTGATCTCCTCTCTCTTCTCCAATCCCGTTTCGGGTGGGAAACTTCATGACTGAATGGTAGGAAGAGGGGACTGCCTTGAAGGCATGTATCCCTGTTCTCCCCATGATAGCATTATAAGTTGAACTAGCCTTTACCACCACGAAATCCAGCATCTGCGTTGCTTGCCTTGGTTCCGTACCTATGGTGGTTGGCAATTTGATTATCCCTTCCACAGGACATTCTACTCCAGCAAATCCATATATCGGCATGTCGGTTGGTGTCAACTAGGAGTCGTTATATCCCATTCTTAGAAAGGTGTCGTGGAGCAAGATATCCACAGAAGCACCATTATCCACAAGGACCCTCTTAACCGGGCTATTTCCTATTATCGGTGTTATGACCAGCGGGTCGTCATGGGGAAACTTCACACCCTCTAGGTCGGAATCATCAAAAGCCAATGTTACTTCTGTCCTGGCCCTCTTCGGGGCTTCTCCAACAATATGCATAACCTCCCTAGTATATGCCTTTCTGGAATTTTTGGACAATCCAGCAGCAGTTGGACCTCCAAAGATCGTGTTTATCACTGGCCCTCGAGGGCATCGCGGTCCTCCAAAAATTGCATTTATAACCGGCCCTCTGGGTTGGGGATTCCGCCCCTGATCATCTTGGTCCCTCCTACGATCTTCAAAGTTCTTCCTTCCATTATTATTTCTGTCCCCTCCATCTCCAGTATACTTGTTCAACCTTCCTTTTCGAATCAAAAACTCAATTTCATCTTTTAATTGCCTACACTCATCGGTGTCATGGCCAACATCCTTGTGAAACCTGCAATACTTGCTCTTATCTAGCTTGGCGGGATCAGCCTTCAAGGGCTTAGGCCAGCGAATATCTCTATCTTTCTCAATCTCCATCAAAATCTGACTTCTAGGAGCACTCAGCTTAGCGTATTCAGTGAACTTTTGCCCAGGTCCTCCCTTCTTGGGGGTTGAATCAGGGTTTTGTTCGGTTCTAGAATATTTGTCCTTAGCGATATACTCCAGATCAGTTTTTCGCTTCTTGCCTCCAGTGGGCTCATTACTCACTACGGTCTTCCTCATGCTTTCTTCAACCTTGATATACTTCCCTGCCCTCTCTTGGAGTTGCAACATGTTTTCAGGGGGACGTTTGGCCAAGGACATCTTGAAAAACTCATCCCTAGTTCCTTGTTGCAGTGCTATCATGGCTACCTTATCATCAAGGTCTGGGACTTTTAAAGCCTCCTTTGTAAAACGATTCAGGTAATCTCTCAAGGATTCCTTAGCTCCCTGCACAAGACTCATAAGAGATGCTGAACTTTTCTCATGGACTCTTCCACTGATGAATTGCTTAATAAAAGTCTGACTTAATTCTCTGAACAATCCAATAGAATTTGGGGGCAGGCGACTGTACCATCTTTGAGCCATACCCGACAGGGTTTGAGGGAAGGCCCGACACTTTATAGCATCATTCACGGGTTGCAGCAGCAGTGCATTAGAGAATGTCCTAACATGATTAGCGGGATCTCCCGTGCCATCATAGGCTTTGATAGTGGGCATCTTGAATTTCCTCGAGATATGGGCATCCATTATCTCTTCTGTGAAGGGTGGAGTTGGATCATCAGGATCTCCAAGGGGAAGGAGATTGCTTGGATCAGTTTTTGGGACAGCAGCCCTTCTTCTTACCGGACCATCCAGGTCTATGACAGGAGGAGGATTTCTCCCCCTAGGAGGTATCTGGGGTCTGGTGGCCTGGTGAGCCTCCAAATCACGCCTCAGCCTTTGGATTTTAGCCTCATGAGCCCTGATCCTTTTCTGCACTTCTTGGGGATTCGCCCCTGGGGTGCTCTGGGGGCGTTGCTTTCCATCGGCCATTGGCTCTTTTCCAGGACGCCTCCTTCTCGGGGCCACTTCATCATCCGAAGATTCGGAGTCTCTCTCAGTGTATGGACCAGAAAATTCCCGATCCTCAGGGATAGGACCCAAACCTCGTATATAGGGGGGCGACCGTCCTCGTGCTTCGCTTCGCCCAGCATATCCGCTTCCTCCAACCTCAGGGTGAAGGGGCATCCCATAAGGGGGTTAGTAGTAACAATAGTTGAATATTCATACCCGACGGGTCGAGAATTCACAGGTATATGTATTTGTTGAACTTGAGGATTCGTACCTTGAATCGGGGGAGTTGTCCCTTGTAGCTGGGGTTGAGTTGCCCCTGTCTGGGCTTCCTCCTGAGTAGATGCATAAGTTGAATGGGGAGGAACCTCCACGGTTGATGAAATCACCTGGGTTGTCTCTGAAGGTGTTCCTTCCTCTAGAGCTCCAATTGTTCTCCTGTTCTCGCCATGGTTGTTGTTGTGCTTCCCACAGACGGCGCCAAATGTTATGGATAAAAAGCTAAGGTTTATATTTGTTGTATTTATTACTAAGATTCGGGAGCTCAAGGCCTTTAATGGCTGCTCTCGTGTATCGTAGCTTAATTCTGCCTTTACGAGATGCCTACGTATCTCTATGAATTAGAGAATCAAGCCAAAAAACGTAGTTCTGATTTGTGGGGTGAGGCCCCTTATATAGATGTGGGAGTCCTTGAATTGGACTTGGTATAGGAGACTTGGTGGACAAGCCTCTGAATTAGGATAGACTTAGGAGTCCTAGGAAGTAGGAAGCTGATTCCTTATCCTTTTAGGTCCCCTTGAGGCTAATCTATAAGGATTTATATCCTTATCGGGACTCTTCTCAATAGCTGATTTTTCCCTTATTAATTAATTACGAAATTAATTAATAATTAGGGCTTTTGGGCCTTTTTTATTCCATCAGTCCTGATCTGGTCCATCAGGCTTAACCTTTCTGATCTGAGTATCATATATCTTTTTATTGGGCCTAGCAGCCCACAGCTTGTACAATTAATGCAGTATTTAATTATACAATCATAATTTATTTATCCCTATCACTTCTTTTACCTGATCAAGTGAAAGGGCCACCGAACGATTATGACTTATACATAATGATGTATGTGGTCGAATACGTATGATGGCAAGGGGTGGCTTATGCTACTTCATAACATTTACTGATGATTTCAGTAGATATGGATATGTTGTTCTTATGAAGAATAAATCTGATTCTTTTGAAATATTCAAAGAATATAAGGCCAAAGTAGAAAAGCAAAAAAAAGAAAAAGTATAAAAGTTTTACGATCAGATCGTGGAGGAGAATACTTAAACCTCGATTTCAAGAGTTTCTTGAAGGAGTGTGATAGTGTATCATAACTTACTCCTTCTGGAACATCTCAATGGAATAGAGATTCTGAGAAGAGAAATCGTACCTTGTTGGACATAGTGCGATCGATGATGAGTCAAGCGGATCTTCCATTCAGTTTCTAGGGTTATGCTCTAGAAACAGCTACATATACACTTAACCAAGTTCCGATTAAAGCGGTTTAAAATTACTCCATATGAGATATAGAGTGATAAATGTCATAGCATGTCATTTATGAAAATTTGGGGACGTGAAGCGTTTGTTAAACCTTTAGCCTATGACAAGCTTGGACCAAAATTAGATAAATGCTATTTTGTGGGATACCCAAGTGAGACTAGGGTATAGTTTTTATAATCCTTCCAAGAACAAAGTGTTTGTTGCTCAAAATGTTGAAAGTAATCATGTCCAGGAAACACAGGTTATTCGTAGACCTAGTATGATTCACCATGAGCCCGGGGGAAATTATTAACTTCTTTTGACCTAAGATGGTGATGTGATGCTTACGGATAATGATAAGACTCCCACCTACCAAAATGCTATGAATATTTTAGACTCCAAGAGATGGCTAGAGGCCATGAAATTCGAGATGGAATCCATGAATCAAAATAAAGTATTGACTTTAGTTGATCCACTCGAAGGGGTAAAACCTATAGGGTGCAAGTGGGTTTTCAAGAAGAAAACTAACATGGATGGTAACGTACAGACCTATAAAACGCGACTAGTGGCAAAAAGTTTCAAACAAATTCATGGTATAGACTATGATGAGACTTTTTCACCGGTTACCATGGTCAAGTCTATCAGGATTTTGTTAGCAATGGTTGTTTACTTTGACTATGAGATTTGGCAAATGGATGTCAAAACTACTTTCTTATATGGGAGCCTTGAAGAAGATGTATATATGATACAACCTGAGGGTTTTGTTGATCCAAAGTTTACTAAGATACTTTGTAAGTTGCTTCTATCTATTTATAGATTGAAGCAAGTCTCAAGGAGAAAGAATATTAATTTTGATGAAACAGTCAAATAATTTGGCTTTATTCAAAATGAAGATGAACCATGTGTTTACAAGAAGGTTAGTGGGAGCCATGTGACATTCCTAGTATTATATGTAGATGATATATAACAAATAAGGAATGACACACCTTCTCTACAGGCTGTTAAGACTTGGTTGAGAAATAGTTTTTCGGTGAAAGACTTAAGTGATGCTACCTATATATTAGGGATCAAGATCTATAGAGATAGATTAAAAAGATTAATCGACCTAGTCGGAGTACATACGTTGATAAAATATTGTATCATTTTAGGATGCATGAGATAAAGAAATGATATATTTCGATATCTCATGGGATAGTGTTCTCAAAAGATAATTACCCCCTAAATCATTAGATGATAAGGGCCGTTAGAGAAAGCTCCATATGCTTTAGCAATTGGATCTATAATGTGTACAATTATATGTATCTATCCCGACGTTTCGTATGCTTTGAGCATGACGAGCAAATACCAGTCTAATCCAGGTGAGGGTCACTGGATAATTTTCAAGAATATTCTTAAGTACTAAAAGAGGACTAAAGATTTATTTTTGGTGTATGAGGAAGATAGGGAACTGGTTGTAAAGGGTTACACTGATACTAGTTTCTAAACCTAATTTATGGATAGATAAGGATGATTATGTGTCTATGTCTGGTTTGTGTTTGGTCTAAATATAAGTTATGTTAGTTTGGATGTTTCACAGCAAGAACGTTGATGATTCTATAAATGGATGCCGAATATATTGATATCTTTGAAACAACCAAGGAGACTGTTTAGGCATGTTCTTAAGCGATATCACCTTATTAATGAGATTAATGATCAAAGAGATATAAATGTAAAGTGCATAGTAATGATAGTGTTGCAGACCCACTGACTAAGGCTTTGTCGCAGCAGAAGCACAATGGTCATACTAGTTCCATGAGTATTAGATACATGGGTGATTGGCTCTAGTGCATGTGGGAGATCGTTAGTGTTTGTGCCCTAGAGACAACACTATGATGTTTTAGTTTAAGACATTAGGATTCTTAATGTTTATGTTATATCGATTATTCCCTTTATAATTTATTAATTCTTAATTTACTGCGATATAAATGTTAGATTAATAAATGTCCTTGGAATATGATATGCAATTCTATATCTCCAAGTACGTGACTTAGAAATGAGATTATGAGAATAATGTCAATATTCCTAAAGGTCCCTAGTCGAGTATTATTATTAAGGGACAATAATAATGCATTAAGACTGGTATGTTTATTGACTGGTGATCACATCTCATTGATCATAGGTATGATGATACTAAAGTCAAAAACACAGGAAGATGTATATGTACATGGTGTTGGACAGACCCAATGTGAGTAACTACATGTCTATTGTGTCATAAGTAATTCTCACAGTGATAATGATGAGGATCAAGGAATGAATATGTTAATTTGAATTTGGTTATGTGTGCTCGTGGTGATGTTCAATTGGAGAGGATTCAAACATGGGTTATGAAGCTTACTTGGACAACAAGGAATAAAGGAGCGATGCGCGAAGTTGGACAAGTAGCTGATTATTATATAATTATTAATTAGAATTTTGCTTGCAAGTTTTTACCTTTTACTTGAAAGGGTTTTTCTTGTTTTAAGCATTTAGGATTTTATTTTTCCTATTTGGATTTGATTTTTGTCTTTTTTCTATTCGGGTTTGGATTTTGAATTTGTTTCCTGGAAGGATTCAGATATTGGCTGATTCAAGATGATATTGAATTTCTCCTGGAATCCTATTGGGTTTGGGTTATTATCTAAGCCTATAAATACCCCTCTCATGTAATCTTTTAAGACAGATAATGGATGATATAAAACTTTTATTTTGAGATAAACTATGAGTAGTTTTTCTTTTCTCTAAACTTCAATTACTGGATTGGTTTGAAGGTTAGATTCGAATTACTTAGTTTCTGGATTGATCTAAGCAATTTGAGATTCAAAGTTAACGTTTCTGGATTGATCGTGTTCTTTTGAAATATCCTTTTCTTTTCTTATCCCTTTTCTTCTTGTTTTTCCTTTCTTTGTGGTGCGATCCACATCAATTTGGTATCAGAGCCAAGGTTTTTTCTCCAATTTTTTAATTGTTGGAAGATCTAGGTTTCAAAAAAAAATTACTATTCACTAGTACTGTTCATGAGTTACTATTCACGAGTTACTATTCACGAGCAACTGTTCATCAGCACTGTTCACGGGGGCACTGTACATCGGTACTATTCACGGACACTGTTCACTGTACTGATGTGGATCGGACACTGTACATCGGTGCTGTTCAC
The DNA here is from genome assembly GCF_009905375.1 of Apium graveolens. Classification (NCBI taxonomy): domain Eukaryota; kingdom Viridiplantae; phylum Streptophyta; class Magnoliopsida; order Apiales; family Apiaceae; genus Apium; species Apium graveolens. The sequence continues at coordinate 113,850,761 of NC_133653.1, forward strand.
GGACACTGTTCACTGTACATCGGCACTGTTCATACGAGGTTTGGCTTCTATCCCTGAGGATCAAGAATTTTCTGGTCCTTACACTGAGAGAGACTCCGAATCTTCGGATGATGAAGTAGCCCCAAGAAAGAGACGTGCTGGCAAAGTGCCGATAGCTGATGGTAGCCAACGTCCTCAAAGCACCCAAAGGACGAATCCCCAAGAAGTGCAGGAAATGATCAGGACTCATGAGGCTGAGATTCAAAGGCTGAGGCGTGACTTGGAGGCGCACCAGACTACCAGACTCCAATTATCTCCTAGGGGGAGAAATCCTCCTCCTATCATAGACCTGGATGGTCCAGTGCAGAGAAGGGTTGTTGTCCCAAGGGCTGATCCAAGCAATCTTCTTCTCCTTGGAGATCCTAATGATCCTACTCCGCCCTTCACTGAAGATATAATGAATGCCCATATCTCAAGGAAGTTCAAGATGCCAACTATAAAAGCTTATGACGGCACGGGAGATCCCGCTAATCATGTTAGGACATTCTCTAATGCACTGCTATTACAGCCCGTGAATGATGCTATTAAGTGTCGGGCCTTTCCCCAAACCTTGTCAGGTATGGCTCAAAGGTGGTATAGTCGTTTGCCCCCAAACTCTATTGGGTCGTTCAGAGAATTAAGTCAAGCTTTCATTAAACAGTTCATCAGTGGGAGAGTGGATGAGAAAAGTTCAGAATCCATCATGAGCATTATGTAGGGAGCAAAGGAATCCTTGAGAGACTACCTGAATCGTTTCACAAAGGAAGCTCTAAAAGTCTAGAACCTTGATGGTAAGGTTGCAATGATAGCACTGCAACAAGGAACTAGGGATGAGTTTTTCAAGATGTCCTTGGCCAAACACCCCCCTGAAAGTATGTTGCAGCTCCAGGATAGGGCAGGGAAGTACATAAAGGTGGAAGAGAGCATGAGGAAGACCGTAGTGAGTAATGAACCCATTGGAGGCAAGAAGCGGAAAACTGACCTGGAATATATCGCTAAGGACAAGTATCCTAGAACTGAACAAAACCCTGATCCAAGCCCCAAGAAGGGAGGACCTAGGTAAAAGTTCATTGAATACGCTAAGTTGAATGCTCCTAGAAGCCAGATCTTGATGGAAATCGAGAAAGATAGAGATATTCGTTGGCCCAAGCCCTTGAAGGCTGATCCTGCAAAGCTAGATTAAAGCAAGTATTGCAGATTTCACAAAGATGTTGGTCATGACACCGATGAGTGTAGACAGCTGAAAGATGAAATTGAGTTCCTCATTCGAAAAGGAAGATTGAACAAAAACACTGGAGAAGGAGGGGATAGAAGCAACAACGCGAGGAGAAACTTTGATGACCGAAGGAGAGATCAAGAAGATCAGGGGCGAAATCCCCAACCTAGGGGACCGGTGATAAATACAATCTTCAGAGGACCGCGCCCCCGAGGGCCTGTGATCAACACAATTTTTGGAGGATTAACTGCTGCTGGGTTATCCAAGAACTCCAGGAAAGCGTATGCCCGAGAAGTTATGCATTTTGTTGGGGAAGCCCCGAAGAGGGCCAGGATAGGAGTAACAATGTCTTTTGATGATTCTGATCTGGAGGGTATTAAATTTCCCCATGACGACCCGTTGGTTATAACCCCGATAATAGGGAACATCCCAGTGAGAAGGGTCCTTGTGGATAATGGTGCTTCAGTGGATATCTTGCTCCATGACACCTTTTTGAGGATGCGATATAATGACTCCCAATTGACCCCAACCGACATGCCAATATATGGGTTTGCGGGAGTGGAGTGCCCCGTAGAAGGGATAATCAAGTTACTAACAACCATCGGACATGAACCAAGGCAAGCACTCAGATGTTGGACTTCGTGGTGGTGAAGGCTAGTTTGACTTACAACGCTATCATGGGAAGAACATGAATACACGCCTTCAAGGCAGCCCCTTCTTCCTACCATTCAGTTATAAATTTTCCTACCCGGGATGGGATCGAAGAAGGGAGAGGAGGCCAAAAGATGGCTAGAAGCTGTTATGTGGCCTCTTTGAGGGCAGATGGAGTTGGGGGGCAGGTTCTTCCTATTGAAGATCTGGATACCCGAAACTGATTACTCACAAGCTGAATGTGGACCCAACTCGGAAGACAGTGAAATAAAAGAAAAGAAGTTTTGCTCCAGAAAGGCAAGAAACTATAAAACAGGAAGTGGAGAAGCTCTTGGAGCCTGGTTTCATTGAGGAGATTCAGTTTCCAGAGTGGTTAGCAAACCCTGTAATGGTGAAGAAGGCCAATGAAAAATGGAGGATGTGTGTTGACTTTACTGATCTAAATGATGCATGTCATAAGGACTGTTTCCCGTTACCAAGGATTGATGCTTTGATAGATGCCACTGCTGGGCATGAAATGCTGAGCTTCATGGATGGATTTAGTGGATACAATCAGATCAATATGCACAAGGATGACATTCCAAAGGTATCATTCATCACTAACTTTGGTGTTTATTATTATCTTGTTATGGCATTTGGTCTTAAGAATGCAGGAGCCATCTATCAAAGGTTGGTAAATAAAATTTTTAAGAATCTTATTGGCAAGACTATGGAAGTTTATGTTGATGACATGTTAGTCAAGAGTCTAGTAAAAACTGATCATATAACCCATTTGAGGGAAGCTTTTGAGGTCCTGAGGTACCATACGATGATGTTAAATCCTACAAAGTGTGCTTTCGGAGTAGGATCTGGAAAATTTTTGGGATTGATGGTCTCCAAGAGAGGGATCATGGCCAACCCGGATAAGATAAAGGCAATCCTAGATATGGAATCACCAAAAACTGTCAAGGATGTTCAGAAGCTCATATGAAGGGTGGATGCGCTGGGACGATTCATCTCCAAGTCAGGAGACAAGTGCTTGTCATTCTTCAAGTCACTAAAGAACATTAAGGATTTTGTATGGAGTGAGGTAAACTAGAAAGAATTTGAGAAGTTAAAGCAATATATGGTCCAGGCCCCGTTGTTGGCCAAACCAGCTTTGAATGAAGTTTTATACTTCTACTTGGCCATTTCAGAAAGTGCTTTGAGCGCTGTGTTGGTTAAGGAGGAACTAAAAATCCAGAAACCCGTATACTATGTCAGCAAAATTCTACATGGTGCTGAGTTGAATTATTCAACTATTGAGAAATTTGCTCTAGCCTTGGTAATGGCTTCAAGAAAGTTACGTCCTTACTTTCAGGCTCATCAAATTGAGGTACTAACAAATCAGCCCCTGAGAAATATCATTCACAGTCTCAAATGGGAAATAGAGCTGGGAGAGTTTGACATCAAGTATAAGCCACTGACGGCAATAAAAGCCCAGTCATTAGCTGACTTCGTGGTGGAATGTACCATACCCAACCAAGAAGTCGGGGGGTAGGAAGATATCATACCTCAAGACAAGGAAGTTGATAAGGGGGACAAAGAGAAGGATGATAAGGAGAAATAATATTGGATTCTCTATTTTTATGGAGCATCAAAAACAAATTCAAGTGGAGCAAGATTGGTTTTACAAAGCCCTGATGGGTTCTTGATCGAATATGCCATAAAGCTAGACTTCCCGACCACAAACAATGAGGCAGAATATGAAGCCCTGATAGCTGGCCTCGGCCTAGCAGGGACATTTAGAGTCAAGAACTTAAAAGTCCGTGGAGACTCGAAGCTGGTCATATCCCAGGTAAAGGGAGAGTTTGAGGTAAGGGATGATAGGATGGTTAAGTATGTCCGCCTAGTAAGGGTTGTGATGACCCAATTCGATGAATGCCATGTTGAGCACATTCCAAGGGAGGAAAATGCTAAGGCAGTTGCATTGTCAAAGTTTGCTTCATCTGAGATAGAAGAAAGTTCTGGAAGTGTATACTTTCGCGTTTTGAAAACACAGAGAATTGATGTTAAGCTTGTGGCTCCTATAGGCCTGGGGACATCATGGATAGATCCCATTAAGGCTCATATTCAAACCAGTTATTGCCAAACGATGCTACTGAAGCATGAAAATTAGCTGTTCGAGCACTAAGATACTCTTTGTAAGATGGAATTCTGTATAAAAGATCTTTCGTGGTTCCCTACTTAAGGTGTCTCAGGCCCGATGAGGCACGCTTGGCTCTTGAAGAAGTACATGAAGGCATATGTGGGCAACACTAGGGGGGCAGGGCCTTAGCTCCTAAGATAACCCGTTTAGGCTTCTATTGGCCAGAAATGATGGCTGATGCCAAAGAATATGTGAAAAAGTGTGACCGCTGTCAGAAGCACGCACCGGTTGTTAGACAACCCCCCGAGATGCTGACCTCCATCAACTTGCCAATCCCCTTTGCTATGTGGGGAATGGATATTCTGGGGCCTATCCCTATGGCCACGACACAAAGGAAGTTTTTGATTGTAGCCACTGATTATTTTACCAAGTGGATTGAAGCCAAGCCCTTGGCCAAAATCACAACTAAGCATGTTACATAATTCCTGTGGGAAAATATCATGTGCCGGTATGGAATTCCCCGTATCCTAGTCACTGATAATGGAACATAATTCAACAACGAGGAATTCAAGAAGTACTGTGAAGAAAATGAAATTGAGTTACGGTTCACCTCTGTGGCTCACCCGCAAGCCAATGGGCAAGCGGAAGTGGCGAATCGAATAATCCTGGATGGACTAAAGAAGAGGATTGAGAAGTCAAGGAATAACTGAGTGGATGAAATACTTCCAATACTATGGGCCTATAGGACTACCTGTAGAGTCACGACTGGAGCAACTCCCTTCATGTTAGCATATGGTGCAGAAGCAGTTATTCCTGTAGAGATATCACATTCCTCCCCCAGGATTCAAGCTTTCAATGCTGAGGAAAATGAAGAAGGGCAAAGGTTAGACCTGGATTTAATTGATGAAGTACGAGATAAGGCAGATGCAAAGATAGTGGAATATCAGAAAAAATCTTCATTCTACTAAAACCTAAGGATTAAAGAAAGATTCTTCAAATAAGGTGACTTAGTCTTGAGAAAAGTGGAAGCTTCTGGTGTAGGGCAGAAAGGGAAACTTGTCCCAAATTGGTAAGAGCCATATAAAGTCAAAAGTGTTCAGGGTAGAGGAACCTACAAGCTGGAGACTATGGATGGTTTTGAAGTCCCGAGAACTTGGCATGCCCAAAACCTGAAGGTTTACTATGTGTAGAACAGTTAAAGTACGATTCTCACTTGTCAAAGTGACAAGTAGGTTTAAAAGCACCTTGAAGCTTTGCTTTCTTAGGATTTTTTATATAGAAGATATGTTTTAGATTTTATCAGGGTTGAACCTATTTCATGTAAGGTATCAATAATACCAAGTTATAATAAAAAGCGTTCGACTTAATCTTAGCCTATTAGATTGATGCATTGTGAATGATAAAACCAAGTTATAAACTTGAGTTTAAAAAATCAGAAAAAAATACGATGATGCTTGGGCAAATACAACTGAAAATAATAAAAGTCAATTACAAAGTTCAACATTGTCTAAGAAAGAAGAAATACATAAAAACTTAGGCCTTGGAAGGCCGGGATTCTTCGGAACCACTATCCGAAGTCTCCTCGGATGTCTCTTCAGTCGGTCCCTCGGAAGTCTCCTCGGAAGTCTCCGCAGAGGTTCCCTCGGAACTATCTTCGGGCATTTTGGATACTGCAGGAGATGCTGGTTTAGGAGACGCTGGCTTTAGAGGCTCTTCTGTCCTAGCCTTCTTTATAACGGGATCAGGCTCCTCCTCGGAAGAAGATTCCTCCTCTTCAGATCTGGATTCAAGCTCCTTCCTTTTTTGGCCTTGACTCCCCGACGGGCCATCCTTAATCAGATCAGCAAGTTTATTTGAAATGCCCCCAAGTGCTGGAACTCGCACAAGACAAGGGAAGGAAGACTGTTCAAGGACTTCTAGAAACTCGTCCTGGATAGCCTCCACAGCGGCGTCCCAGCCTTCTTTGTAGCTGACTGGATGAAGGAGGGCATCAAGCTCCACCATTAGATCCTTGAATTCCTGAGTATCCATCCAGCCGTCAAAGGCTTTGTCCTTTTGAGCCTTGAGGATAACATTCTCAGCCCGGGCCATTTCCAGGTCAGAAGTTGATGCGGCGAGTTGGGCTTCAAGGGCCTCTATTCTTTGGTTGGCCTCTTCCAGCTTCTTGTTCGCATCCTCTAGGCCAACTTTCCAAGCCTTAGCTTGGTAAATCGCCCCTTGAAAATGGGCGTTCGCCTACAAGATACAAAGCAAAAGTAAGAAATGGGAAAAATTACAAAAAAGGAGAAAAACTATGAATGTCAAAGGAAAAAGACGTACCGTCGCCAAAGCCTGAGCTCTGAAAAGCTCGTTGGCCTCCAAGTCCTGTTGAAGGACAAAATCTTAATAGTCAACAGGGGAAATGGAATGCATAGACCATTCCTTGGTAAGCGCTGTGTTGCCAACAATTGAATCCTTGCCCCGGATTTCCCAAGCGGGTTGGAAGAAAGCCCCTGGTTCTTGTTTGGTACGTAAAAGTTGGCTGGGGCCTTCTTCGCCTGGTTCCTTCGCCTGAAGTAGAAACTCTGGGAAATGATCCCCGAGGCGCGGGTCTTTGAAGACCTTCCCAGCACGTTTCATCCTGGTTGTCTCCAGGTCTTTAGGCTTTGTATCCTCCTCAATCTTCTCAGCCACTGCAACAAATTATAAAAGTGAGTTGAGAAATTAGCAAGGTAAAAAATGGAAGAAACGAAGACAACTAGAGAAGGAAGGAAACATACTATTTTTAGGAATGGGAGAAAGGCCGCGTTCTATAAGAACGGTCTCCCTGATAAGATCCCAAGAATGGGAAGTCCCATTATCTTGAGTAAGGAGGTTGAAAGCTCTAGTCTCCTCCTTAGACAAAACTATATCATTAGGGCTCCCATCCACGGCTAGCCCAAAAGACGAGCGAAATAGGGTGCCCCAATCGCCACCCTCCCAAACAACGTACAGAAAATCTTTCTTCCACCCCAAATTGTTGTCAGGGATGGACTTCCCGTTCACTATGTGGGGAACGGTTGGGCGCTAATTTAAAGAAACCTACCTCGGATTCTTGTCAGGACTGTTCATGAACTGAAAAATCTTTCTGAAAACAGCAACAGAGGTAGGGACATTGTGCTTGGCGCATTGCAACAGATAGCACATAATCAACCTCCAAGAGTTCAGGAGGGAGTTGGAAAGGGCTGATGCCCACATCAGCTAGCAAAACAGGGATAAACGGGTGAAAGGGGAATCTGATACCTGCCCTTAAAGTGTCCCTATAGACGCATAGTGCGTCCTTCCTCCATTGACAGGCCCTGTCGGCCGGACCCATAGAACTAGCTTGAAAGGTCCCTTGATTTTGAAACAACCACTCAACTTGTCCAGCTCCTTTGGATCCCGCAGGGTACTGATATGGCCGTGCACATCTAAATGCACATCAGATGGGTACTCGTCCCCTCGGGTGTTGATCATATCAACCAAGGAAGTGTACCTTGATCGAATGGGAAATTCATTGGACTTTCTGGCCACATTCATCTTGGCCAAACGAGTCATCTTCTTATCATCCATCTAAAGAAAAGGGGGGGCACATAAGAAGACAATTTTAAACGCAAACTATGCAAAATCAAGCACAAGAAGAAAAAGGGTTTACCTGAAGTAATGCTGCTAAAAAAGGCTGGCTTGCTAAATGGAGGCTTTGGGGCTTTAAATACTCCGACCTATAGTTATTTCTCTGAGATCCTTAACAGAAGAAAAAAGAAGAAGAATTTAGAAATGAGAAAGTGAGGAGCAATAGACTCCACTCACTCCTTTATATAGGAGAAAAAGTGAAGTTGAAAGGACAAAAAGCCCAGTAAGAATAAAGGCCCAAAGAAGAAAGCCCAGAAATGGAACGTTCCAGAATACTCCAAGGAATTCCAAAGAAAATAAATAAAAAGTCCCGAGAATTCTAGAGAATTCTAAAGAAGGTGTTTTAATATATTAAAGCCCAGATTAATATGGAAGAGGCCCAATGGGAGGCCCAAATCCAATTAGGATTTGGAAAAATAGAAGGCCCAAATCCAATTAAGATTTGGAAAAATAGAAGGCCCAAATCCAATTAGAATTTAGAAAAATACAGGCCCAAATCAAAGCCCTAAAAAAGATAAGGCCCAAACAAGGCCCAATCCAAATTGAATGAGAAGGATGCCCAATAAGACCAGGATTGAGGTCGAATTCCAGGTCGTGAATTCTGTTCGAATTCTTTCGAACAGACACCCGAAAATTACGGGTATAATAGAATAGGATTGAGGTCGAAAGCCAGGAAAATAAGACCAGGATTGAGGTCGAATTCCAGGTCGTGAATTCTGTTCGAATTCTTTCGAACAGACACCCGAAAATTATGGGTATAATAAAACAGGATTGAGGTCGAATTCCTGAATCAAGCACAAGATTTTTTGAGAATAATTGCAGAAACCTAGAAAAAAATCCAGGTCGAAGGATCGACTAAGATCCTGGTCGAAATCCAGGTCGTGAATCCTAGTCGAAACCTAACGACCAAGAAGCAAATAAGTACAGAAATCTCGACTAAGATCTAGGTCGAGGGTTCGACTAGGATCCTGGTCGAAATCCAGGTCGTGAATCCTAGTCGAAACCTAACGACCAATAAACAAATAAGTACAGAAATCTCGACTAAGATCTAGGTCGAGGGTTCGACTAGGATCCTGGTCGAAATCCAGGTCGTGAATCCTAGTCGAAATCTAACGACCAGGAAGCAAAGAAAGACATAATTTTCGACCAAAATCCAGGTCGAAGGTTCGACTAGGATCCTGGTCGAAATCCAGGTCATGGATCCTAGTCGAAGTCCTTCGACGAGGATTGAAAGGCTGGCCCAAAATTCGACTAGGATCTAGGTTGAAATTTCGACTAGGATCCTGGTCGAAAAAGGGCTGAAAAATTGAAAATATTTGTGAAAAATTGCATAAAATTTGGAAAAATCTCGGAAAAAAGGGAAAATTCCTGAAAAATACCACACTTTACGCAAAACGATACCCTGAAAGGGAATGAACAAACTTAACTTTTGCAAAATCTTATACGGTTTCCCAAAAGTTGGGGGGAAAATGATAGGGATAAATACATCCTGATTGTGTAATTAAATATTACATTAATTATACATGATTTGGGCTGCTAGGCCCAATAAGAAGATGTATGACATTCAGACCAAAAAGGTTAACACATTGATCAGGCCTGATGGACCAGATCAGGCCTGATGGAACAAAGAAGGCCCAAAAACCCTGAATATTAATTAATTTCATAATTAATTAACGTGGGAAAAATCAGCTATTGAGAATAGTCCCAATAAGGACATAAATCCTTGTAGATTAGCCTCTAAGGGACCTAGAAAGATAAGGAATCAGTTTCCTAATATTTAGGACTCTAAAGTCCATTCTAATTCTGAGACTTGGCTACCAAGTCTCCTATACCAAGTCCGATTCAAGGACCACTAGCATCTATATAAGGGGCCTCACCCCACAAATTAGAACTACATTTTTTGGCTTGATTCTCTAATTCACAAAGATACGTAGGCATCTCGTAAAGGCAAAATTAAGCTACGAAACACGAGAGCAGCCATTAAAGGCCTTGAGCTCCCGGACCTTAGTAATAAATACAGCAAATAATAACCTTAGTTTTTAATCCATAACAATTTTTTTTTATATTTCTTCTTATGGCTTCAGATGAATTGCTCAAAAAATTACTTATAAAATTGGATAAGATTGCTGATGAAATTGAAATTTAAGGCTTTCAAGTTCTATGAGAAATCATCTCATTGTGTGCTTATTCTTAAATACTTTAGAACTCGAGGATGAGTTTTCTTCAAAGGAGAGGAAAATGATGAGGATCAAGGAATGAATATGTTAATTTGGATTTAGTTATGTGTGCTCGTGGTGATGTTCAATTGGAGAGGATGCAAACTTGGGTTATGAAGTTTACTTGGACAACAAGGAATAAAGGAGCGATGCGTGAAGTTGGACAAGTAGCTGATTATTATATAATTATTAATTAGAAATTTGCTTGCAAGTTTTTACTTTCACTTGAAAGGATTTTTCTTGTTTTAAGCATTTAGGATTTTATTTTCCTATTTGGATTTTATTTTTGTCTTTTTTCTATTCGGATTTGGATTTTGAATTTGTTTCCTGGAGGATTCAGATATTGGCTGATTCAAGCTGATATTGAATTTCTCCTGGAATCCTATTGGGTTTGGGTTATTGTCTAAGCCTATAAATACCCCTCTCATGTAATCTTTTAAGACAGATAATGGATGATATAAAACTTTTATTTTGAGATAAACTATGAGTAGTTTTTCTTTTCTCTAAACTTTAATTACTGGATTGTTTTGAAGGTTAGATTCGAATTACTTAGTTTCTAGATTGATCTAAGAAATTGAGATTCAAAGTTCACGTTTATGGATTGATCGTGTTCTTTTGAAATATCCTTTTCTTTTCTTATCCCTTTTCTTCTTGTTTTTCCTTTCTCTATGGTGCGATCCACATCAATTTGGTATCGAGCCAAGATTTTTTCTCCAATTTCTTAATTGTTGGGAGATCTAGGTTTTAAAAAAAAATCACTATTCATGAGTACTGTTCACGAGTTACTATTCATGAGTACTTGTTAGGTCACACAACACTGTAGAAGGGGGTTGCATATAATGTTTATACAATCAAATCGATTTAACACAAGTATGTAACAAAGATCAAGTATATTGAATAAACTTTGTTACTATAAGAACTATTGTTTTCTCTCAGTGATGAACAAATATCATTAAGAGCTGCTAGGTTACAATGTATAATCTTCTCGATAATGATAACACATATAGTGTAAACCCTAAGTCTGTGTTTATATAGTACACAGTTACAGGATAACTTCTAATTGATATGGAATACAATTCTGTCTCCTAAAATATATCAATCAGATATCTTCTACAAGTCTTCCAGTCTTCTAACTCTTTTCATGCATATCTTCTTTTGTTTTAGTCTCGATCTTCTACTGTAAATCAACTTCCTTCCTTATCTGTAAGTCTTCCCGCACTTAAGTTCTGATATGACCTTAAGTTCTGATATTAAGTTATGACTTCCAGTAAGTCCTGATTTCAGTTAGTCCTAATATGTCCTGTTTGTTAAGATCTAAAAACTAAACATGAATCACATTAGACATGACATATTAAATACATCTAACAATCTCCCCCAACTTGTAAATTATGCAAAAATATACAAGTTAATAGATTTGATGATGTCAAAAACATTTAAGTATAAATGCAATAAAAGTTTAACTAGATAATTAACTGCAACTTACAGTCCTTGTAGCTTTTACCAATCTCACTGACTCAATCTGAATCCATAATGATTCTTGACAAAGCTTGATATTAGCTTTTCTTCTTTAGTCCTCAGGCTTTGAGATGTTGTATCTTTAACTTGCTTCATCTCTTCATCTTGACTTCCAATCTGGTAGATTGCAATCCTTAAAGCAGAGTTAAGGTTTCTTTCTAAACCATCATTCAGTCTTATTACCCTAGGATGAGAAGAATCTTCATTGTAGCACAAACATTTCTCATTCAGTAACACTTCAAGCTTAGCAGAATCCTTCTTCATTGCAGTTTCACTTCCATCATCTTCAACAATACTAGGAATGAATTCTGTAACTCTTGAACCAGAAATTCTTGCTTTATCTCTGATGGTCTTCAATATGAAATTTGACCATCTCCTGGTAATATTAGACTTTACCTCTAAAAGGTAATGAAAGAATTGAAGTTCTTTCAGTGATTTGTTTAGCACATCTGATTCTGTCATTTGATATGTCCTTCCATCTTCAAGAAATAGAATCAGATTTTCCTTGACATTGTGCTTGTTATGAACATCCAGTACCACTTGAACAGAGATAACCTTATCAAGGTATTTCTATGTAACATCTTCAAGAGGTCTGTCAGTCAAAAGAAATGGATCTCTAGTGGCGACTTCAACTCCTGTTTTAATCTTTGCTTCATCAGAACCTAGTCCAGCTCTGTCTCTTGGTTCTCTAGCATTTAACCCAATAGTCATGAAAGTAGACATCAATTGGCTTTTCTTTGGATCTGATGGTTTGACATTTTTCCACATAAGTTTCTTAGTATCAGCTACTTCCATCTTGTCTAAATCAACTTGAGCACTGTCAGAGGTTGATGTCTTGATAATTTCATCAGAACTTGTTGTTTCTGTTGTAGCTTGCAGTTCTTCACTCTGAACAACTTGAGCCTTGTCAGAGGTTGTCTTGAATTCTTCAGTAATCTTCTTTCTTTGCAGAGTTTGAACATCTTCATCTTCAGCAAGAGTATAATCAGTAACTTGAACCATTTTGCACACTTGTTTCATCAGAATTTGAGGAATTTTCATCTCAAGTGGCATGATTGGTTCATCACTTTTCCCTTCCTTTTTTCTTTGGGATCAATCTCAGATTGTGATCTTGTTTTGGGCTTTGATGCCTCAGTATGTGACTTCTCCTTGATCACAATGCCTTTTACCTTAGGCCTTGGAGGTTTCTTTGCAACAGAAGCTTTTGGCTTTAGATTTTTCTTTTCAGCTTTAAATCTAGCTTCTTCCTCTTGAGATTTTCCAAATCCATTCCTGGATTATGCTTCAAAAATAATCTTCTAGAAATTTCCTCATCAAGTGTCTGAATCTTGGGATCCTTGTAGTAGACAGTAGTCTGCTTTCCCTTGAGCTTCAGAGTTTACATGAACTTTTGAGAATCTTGACTTCCACCTTGTATCAGAACATCAGGCTTTGTCATCAGATTTTGCCCATCAGAACTTGATATCAGATTTTGAGTTTCAGTACTTGCTATCAGATTTTGAGTTTTAGCAGCTTCATAACTTGTCTTCTTTTGAATAGAAGATCTGCTTGCATCAGTAATTAGTTTCCTTGAAAAAACCTTGCTGCTCTTCTCTTTTTCTTGAACTTGACCTCTACCCTTGCTAGGGTTTCCCTGGTCATCAGCTTCGTCATCTTTGTTCTTCAGTATTTGATCACTAGAGCATTTGGACTTAACTATCTTCACCCCCTTTTTGGCATCATCTGATAGTAGGAGTGAGAGAAGAAGTTCTACTGAAGATTGGATCTCATCCAATTGATCCTATTGAGAAGCTTGATTAGCCAGGACCTCAGAGATTTGGGCTTGTTGCTTCTCTTGAGCTTTTTCAATTGCTTCTACTTACTCAAGTGTAGGTATGATAATCCTTGTCTTGTCAAGCTTGATTTGCATATCTAGCTTGTTAAATGACTCTTGTAGTGTATCATCCTTTACTTGAGTTTGAGATTGAAGACCTTGAAGGTTCTTGGTAGATAGAGCAGTGATCTTGAGTTGTGTCTTTATATCAGAATTTATCACAAGCTCATCAGCTTTAGCAATGTGCTCTATCAGAAGTTTAGAGCTTGGAATGAAATCAGAATCATTCCACTTCTTTGTCCACTCTATTCCTCTATGAGTTTCATCCCAAGGTATAGGTGCAGCTTGCTCAACAAACTTCTTGACCAATGCTTCCTTTCCAAGTACATGAGCTGGAGTACGAACAAAAACACTGTCTTCAGAACTTGAAGAAGACTCAGTATGTTCTGACAGCACTAGAGTATGTGAAGCAACTGGAGATTCATGAATGACTTCATCTGGATTCTGAGCATCAGAATTCATCTTCAGAATAGGTGTTGTTGGAGTAGATGGTATCTCAGCATCATCATTTAAAATTGGAGAATGAGTTGGAGATGTCTGAGCTACTGTGGGAGCTTCCAAATACAGAATAGTAGGAGTGTGCAGCCTGTTGATGTCAATTTCAGGACTTAAGCCTGAATCTTCAACTGTAATATCTTCATGAAGAGGGGAGATTGGAGGTGTAACCACTGTATCAGGAACAGTGTCTTGGGCTTTAGCTGGAGGTGGCAGAGATTCAATCACAATTGGATTTGAGATCAGAGATTCCTGATCCCTTTCCTCAGCTTCTTCAGTATTCTCTGATGGAGGCTTAGCCATGTGCCTTTTAGCCCTCATTTTCTTTAATCTCCTTGCAAATAAAGGAGTTGCTTTATCATCAGAGTTTACAGTTCTCTTTCTTTTGAAAGTATCAGAACCTTTAGCTGCAGTTGCTTTCTGAGAATCCACAGTTTCAGCTTCAACTGTCACAGGTTAGATGCATGAACCTGTGTTTCCTCCTCATCATCAGACTCATCCCTCAGAAGCATCCTTCTTCTCTTTTTTGGAGATTTAGGAACAGATTGAGCCATTTTTGGCCTGGAAGATGAAGGTCTGATGGTATGTGCTGATGGTTGAGGTTGAGATGATTGTGTTGGTTTGAAATATATCTTGATGGTGGGTTGAGTTGGTTGAGGTTGAGAAGTTTGAGGTGTTTGTGTAGTTGTGGTAGGTGCTGATAGAGGTTGGGTTGGTTGGACATCAGTATATATAGAGGCGTATGTGGCTGGATCAGAGTTTACTAAAAACTGTATGACTGAAATTAGAATTTGGAGGGGTCTCAAAATAGTTTTCTTATTATCAGTGGATAATAAGTCAGTGAAAGCTCTCTTAGCTAGCTTAAATGGTGAGATCAACTCACTGGCAAGTTGTGGTGCATCAGAGCAACAAAAATTGTATAATAGCTGACAGAATCTAGCAAAATAGACTGTGTTTCTGTCTTCTATCAGTCTATCACCAATAAAACCTAGTACATCACTAGCATAGTCAAAATGAGATTGAGTAATTAGAGTATACCCAATTTGTTGACTGAGGATAGGAATGACATCAAAATTTGAACACTTGTTTGCAAAGGTTCTTGTGATGCAGTCGAAGAAGAAACTCCATTCCCTCTTTATGTTCGGTCTCTTAAACTGGCCCAGCTTTGCCAATGTCTTTTCATACCCCAGACTGGCCATCATTTGTTGAAGAGCTGTGTGGCGCCCCAAAATCCGGGGTCAGGAATCTCGGAGGCCACGTGTAATAACCCCAAAAATTTTGGACTTTTTGTAACCCTTATGAATAGTGATTTTGCTGATTATGCTGAATAAGAAAACTTTTCATGCCACACTATGTAGGGGTTCTTTTATTGATATTCTGAGATTTATTAGTACTCTATATGATATATAAGTTATAACGACCCGTATATTATTATTATTATTATTATTATTATTATTATTATTTTAATGTGTAATTATGGAATAAATAAGTAAATAAAATATTTGGGTTATTACTTTGTCACTATGTGTATGTGATTATTAGTGTACGGAATTGAGTTGCGTGGTTAACTAATGAATAGTATGATGTCGTATCGTTGTTAAAGATGGTATTATTGCAGTTTTATTTCCATAAATACTTGGATTGTCTCTAAAATTGTTTTTATAATTTTATAATTTCAAAAATTATTTTTAGGACTTTATAAAATTGAGAAATCAATATTTCGTTAATTACTTATTTTTAAATGATTTTGAGAGTGTGTTTATTGGTAAAATCCATATTTAATTATGGAAATTTTCAAAAATTATGAAGCTTATATTTTATTAAGTTCGTATTATTCTGATAATTTTAAAATTGTTTTGGGAATTTTCGGGATTTATTTCACTCGCGCGTTGATTCATTTATTTGTTAAAAACGGGTATAATTTATGTTTCAAAATTTATTCTAAAATTACGAAATTCATATTTTTATAAACTTCGGGATATTTGTAATATTTTAAAATTATTTTCGTAATTTTCTGAAATTATTTTAGGTACAGCTCGGTTCGTTAATTGTGAAATACGGGTACGAGTTGCGTTGCAAAAATACTTTAGAAAAAAAAATTTATGAAAAAAAAATCATTTTTTCCGGTGAGGATGGCGGCGCGTGGCTGCTATCTTGCCGCGGTTCTATTGTCTGATTTATGTTGCCGACTGTATTGTCATGGTGATGCTGTTGTTTGGCTTGATTATCGTGGGATTAAAATTTTATTATTTTACATAAATAATTGACAGAATTCGTGAAACAAATTATTCGGTATTTGTAAAAATTAATTTTATTAATCGATAAAATTTGCGTTGGAAATCCGAAATTTTCGGGTACCCGCGAATCTTATCGCCGTCGGCGATGAGTCTCGACGAGCTGGCGGTAGACCGTGATGATCATACTCTGAGTCCTAATTTAGTAAATAAAAATAAAATACGAATTAAATGTAAAGTGCGAATAATAACTAATAATAATATTGAATTAGTGTTTGGGAATTTGCGGATGTTGGTTGTGGTAATTATGGATTGTGATTTGTTGTTATTGACGTCGAGTTGTTCGACGGGTAGGCCGATAATCAGAGGAGGTACTGCGCGAATTTTTGGAAATTAAATTCAGAAATTCAGGACATACCCTGTAATTATCGGAACGTCAAACAAGTATAAATAAGTATATACATATATTTTGTACGAAACCTGATTGTATGCTGTGATGACTGTGCTGTCAAAATCCAATAACCCTAATTTCGTAAAAGGACGAGTATACGTATTTCTGAAAACAAACACCAAACCGATTTCTCGAGAACGTGAACCCTGACTGTGGGGTGTGTTATTGTATTGTACTAATGTATATAATTACGAGTCGGGTTTGAATATTATTGAGTAGAATTGGTGTCGAAAATATGTCAAGCATACTTAGACGTCTAACGTAGGGCATTTCGACCCTGTATGTTATGATCGAGAACCTGAAAGTGGATGATGGACTAAAGATAACCTAGTGGTCAATTGACGAGTTCAGTAGAGTTTCTACAGAAAGACCTAAGTGTCGAAGTTGAATCCAATGGGATCTAGTGGTTGGACGTTAGAGCCTGAGCAGCAGAGTCGGCTCAGAGTTGATCAGTAATAGTTGTAAAGCCTTATAAGGCAAGTATTTCTGAACTTTTCTACAAGATATATATTACCAATGTTTTTGAACTATTTTATAACATGTCGCTAATTATCAAAATAATTCTTGTTTTATACTGCAAGTGCTTTAAACTATTAAACCTTGAACCCTGATTCTTTCTTGATCTTGAGCCGTAAGCCTTATTCTTTGGAAACCATCCTTTGTTAATCCTCAGATATCAAATCACACCAATATGATAGTACTCCCCAAAGGTATACTACCAAACACCAAACATTGAAACAAAATTGGTTGAAAACACAGAAACTTTTATACTGCAACCATTCTTTATAACATCAGAGAACCATATCCTGAAAAATCATTACTGATCAAATACCTGATCATTTTACAAACCGGAAAAATCGTTTCTTATACATATACCCTTGTGATATCCATGAGTTCCTTACGTTTTTATGCAAATATTTAATCATTATTGATTATGATCTTGTTTTATTGAATCATATTGTTATCATATTGAACTGCTTTAAGATTGGATAGTTTTTATATATGTGGACCAGATTCGTGGTCAGACCATACCAATGGTCAAGTTAGGCCAATGTGTGCCTTGGATCCAGTAATTAGAGCAGTGTTGTGTGCTTGCTCGGGGTTAGTGCGTGACTGATCAGCAGCCTAACCTTGGTTTTTAAAACTTAAAATGAATATCCAATTCTAACGAATAGTTAAAAAGAAACTTGATTCCTTTGAATCATCTCATTTGATCATTGTTTGACCTCAGTTATCACTATTATGACTTGCTGAGCTAGTTAGCTCACTCTTGCGATTCTTTTATATATTTTACAGTTAAAAAGGATATGGATGATAGAGAAGCGCCTCAGTCCAAAGTGCGGGCTAAGGTTCCAGTTTGAAGTAAATCGAGTTAGCAAGAGCTTCATGCAGTGGAAAGATAGTACGATTATAACAAAAACTTTATTATCAATTGTAAGTTAATTCAGTCGGGATTCGGTATGATGTAATAAATTAAGGTTGTGGCTTATTTTCATACTTTAACCTGTTGTGATCCGTGGTTTTGTGAAGCAGGGTCATTATAAATAATATTTCTTATACAGGTTCATATATAGTGTATGTGTTGTGGACCCCAAACTTCTGACCCGGGTTTGGAGGGCGCCACAGGTTGGTATCAGAGCCACAGGTTATAAGTCACTAAAACAAGCCTAGATTGTCGGGATTGGGTAGAGGGTTATGATTAAGAATAGGAAGTAGAAAGATAAGACGTTGTGAGATTGAGTGCGATGGTATAGTAGGTCTCCGGCACAGTTCGTATTATGATTCAGGATCCTCAGCTTGCGACGTGAATTCCAGACAACGGCAATGGCAGATCTTGATTTCCCGATGTTATTTGATCATTTAGAGCTTTCCGTTCGAGGATCGTCGTCTTCTCTCAGATTGGAATTGCACCTTGTTCTTTTACCAGTATTAATGGCACTACCTTCTGTTATAACGATTGCACTTCTTCAAGCTATTCTACGCTACTTTTCCACCTTTTGATATGAGATTACCTATTCAAGAACCTCCATCTGTTTATTCTTCTTTCACTGGACATTCGGCTGTGAGCGTATCTCTTTAGTTTACCCTACATCTTGTTCTATACCCCCAGTTGAGAACTTGTCATATGACGCAATTGTACCTACGAGGATGGATTCGGGAGTTACAATAAATGGTAAGCGCTTGAGTTATAGATAGAGGTGAGACGAAGTTTAGAGAGGAGATTTAAGTATTTCAGAGGATAGCTGTTATCGGATTAAAAGAAGCCCTTAGTGACTAAGCCACCCGTGAATAAGTATGGGATAAACTAGATGAATTTTGAAAGAGTAAGAGAGAAAAGCATAAACCTGGGATTTTTGTGAAATTAAATGATGATGATATGATAAATGCGATATGTAAAGTAGTAATGTGATGTGACACGAGCAACCTTTGTTCTATGAAATAGACTTATTGACTATTGGATAGTCTGTTCCCCTTAACGATTGCAAAGTTGATGATAGAAGTATTACCAGTATGGAAGCTTTGATGTGAAGCTACGAATAAGGTAACATGCTACGACAACTGAAGTTTTCGTTGATTAAGGAAGGCAAATGGACTCGATAAAGGAGAAAAGGTAGATCGAAGTGAACGGACCTTTATGTGATCGTTTCTTTAACTTGGTACCTTGTTATAGGTCGAAAGGACAACAACCAACTCATATAGTAAGGACAACCATGTTTGTGATTTTCCAAATTTTTTTTTTTAAAAAAAAAATAAGTTTTCGAAAAAGATTTTCCTTTACAAATTCCTAAAAGCCTTTTTGAATAAAATGATTTTTAAACATTGGTTGTCAAGTTACTATTTGAGTTTCTTATTTGTTAGAAAGCCCGGATTACCTGGAAGGATGTTGTGTCAGACTTAGTATTGCTAATTTTGAGAACGAAGTAACCTATGATTATGAAGGAGTTGGTTATTTCTAACAGTAAAGTGCAAGTATTGTTTGATAAAATCTACATCAGAATCAGTGTACGGAGTAACTATACATTCAATTACTAGGACTATCAGAGTTCGAAGAATTCATCAATTTAACAGAAGCCGGAGCATGATCGAAGAAGATTGGGAAGATTTCCAGACCTCTCTAAAAGTAGAATATTATTAACAAAAGGATCGTTATGTCGAATGGTACGTGGTTATTCTAAATTAAAAGAGGAATCTCGAAGTTACCTGGTAAGGAACGCCATTATGATCGAATTGTTAAAGTATTATCCGTGTGGGTGCGATATTAAAGATGCAAGATGTGACAAGTAGGAATCTACCATAATGCTTAATTTGCAAAAGCATTTCAGTGTACCCTCTAAAGTTGTTATATGATGCAATTGGAATGTGATTGAACAAGCTCGAAAGATGAATACAAGTGAAATGTGGATGGTGACCAATGGTATCGTTCTAGCTTTCAATATTACAGCGTATATTCCTTCTCAATTCCTAAAAATATATGAACTTCTTTTCTCCAATGAGCTCTTTTCTATGATATCGAAAAAAAGGATATTCCATTCCTTTCAAATTTATTTGCTTCCCTCAAGTTTTGCTTTCTGATTGAGACAAACAGTGTTATGGTGAGACACTTTGTCGGAATTACAAAGAGTCGGGTGGGACGCCACCTAATCATGTGATGTATGCCATACGGTATGAAAGACTGGCCATCTTAAGTACCAATGTGGTTGTCTCATTCATATTCAAATCATTACTTTTTCTTTCTTTTCAACTATAAGTTTATTAAAATTATGAATCCTTCTAGTTGTTTCGTTGTACCGTTGTTCTTTGCAAGAGCTGTTCAAACAAAAGTCAACGTATTGTACACCCAGCGGGCAAAGTCTCATCCACCTCTCATACATGGAAAGGAAACAAGGGCATATGGTGGGAATTGCAAATCACTAACCCTAGCCAAGGATGCATTACGAGTCAAGGGAATCTACTTCAATAAGGAATACGTTTTCGAGAACGAGAATATGCGATTTTCCTGTGAAATATGTTATTCAGAATACGGACGTAATGATGTGGATGATCAGGGTGAATACCTTATGCGTTAAAGTATTAAAAGATGTGGGAGAAACTTAATTATTTATCTCTCAAGGTTTTGTTGGTAAAATAAATTACCCTGTTGAATTGATGAGATTGTGATTAAAGGACTAGCAAGTCAAGAATGTGTAATTGCTAAATAAGTGGGTACCAGTGGGGGAATTGAGATGTCTGGCAATAAGTTGTGAAGAATTGATATCAGGAAAGATGAAAGGATTTGATATTATTCTAAGAAATGGATTAACTATTAAAGCGTGATGCCCAGACCAACCGTCGTGATGAAAAGATAGTTCCGAGGATGCCAAATGAGTAGGTGGTGAGGTTCAGAAGATGAAAGAAGGTAGAGAATTTGTTAACGATGACTTAAGCTAAGAGGTTACGGTGACCAAGAGGTAAGTACTATGGTGATTATGAATAGAAGTCAGGAGTAAACAGAATTTGAAGATTTTATAGTTTCAAGATATAGTTCCAGACGAATTACCAAAATTTTCTCCAGCTAAGGAAATGAAGCTCGCGATCGACTTAACACTTGAAACGGAGCCAGTGACCAGGGCCTTACATAAAATGGCACCAGGTAGAATGAGGAAGTTAGCAAAGCGGATGCAAGAAATGCTAGAAGAAGAAGCAATTAAACCCAGTGTATCCCATGAAGTGCACCAGTACTATTTGTTAATAAGAAAATGGAAGTATGAGATTATGTGTCGACTAAAGCAAGCTCAACAAGTTTACTATCAAGAGTAAGTATTTGTTACTTCGAACTACTGATTTGTTGATCAAACAGAAGAAGCAAAGTATTTTCTAAAATTGATTTAGGATTTAGGCGTTACAAATTGGAGATTGAACCTAGGGACAAAATCTTTAAGGAATATCTAGATGAGTTGTAATTATGTTACTTAAAATCAACGGAGGACCCTGTATTTAATGATAACTAAGAAGTTGGAGAAGAAAGAAGTTGTATGTAAAGTTGCAGGGTGAAAGTTTTGATGATAGAAAGCGTAAATAGTTAGTGAGGAGGAGATTAGAGGAGATCCAGTCGAAATTAAAGTCACCATGAAAAAAAAGGCCAAAAGCATCAACAAAAGTAAGAAATTTTACCATGGACCGGCTATACTGAAAATTTGTACAAGATTTCTTGAAAGTTGCAATACCTTTGATGAAGCTAATTCGGAAAAGCAATAAGTGAGTATGAAATGGAGAAGGGTGAAGAAAGTTTTGTCGAGTCAAATGAAGGAATTGTTATAGTACCTGCTTTATCACTTTGAAGATATCAAGGAGATTTGGTAGTTTATAGTAATACTTCTCATAAGGGAGTAGGATGTGTGTTGATGCGGTATAATAAAGTTATTGTATATGCACCCAGACAACCGAAATATTATGAGCAGAAGTATCCTACTCATCGTTAGGGCTAACAGTAATAATATTTGTTTTGGAAAAATGGGGAGACATGATATGTATGAAGAAAGGTGTAAGATCTATGGACCATAAGAGTTTGAAGTAAGTATTCACGAGAAAAACAAATGTAGTGGCAAGCGATAAACAAAAAGGAGAGAACAAACATAGGGACTACACCAGAAGGATTAACTATAGGATTCTCGCAGTTGGAATTGGAAGCTAAAGTTCATAATCCAAAAGGAAGAAAGATGGATAGTGTGACCTTTCAGTTGAAGTTGTGAAGTGAAAGATAAAATGTCAAGAGAAGATAATAGATCACGATATTAGCGATTAGTAATAGGAAATTTTACCAAGCACGATATCCCCAGGTTTTATTTCAGCACTTGGATGTTACAAGTAAAAGAATTAAGAAATAAGATCCTACAGGGAATTCACAATATTAAGTATTTAAGTTATTGAAGAAATGCCAAGATATATGGAAATTTAAGGAAAAATAGTGATAACCAAGTATAAGAAGGAAATTTCAAGATGAATCAGGAAGTGTTGGACATGTCAAAGAGTTACGACGAAGTATTGGAAAGCCTAGTGGATAAGGCAGACCCATGAAGTGACTTTACAAGAGGCGAATCGTGAAGTGGGAGTTTAGCAAAACAACGAATAAGAATAAGTGATCCCTATAAAGAATTAATTTCTGACGAGACCTAATTCAAGCAATATACTATATCTCGAGGATTAACTTAAGATCCAACCTGAGAAAATATCAGAGGTTACGATTAAAAGTGAGTTAAGAGCATTGCAAGCTCTGGTGATATTATGTGAAATGATGAGTGTATCAGTTGTCTATGAGGAATTAAGAAACATGGTGTATGAGGAATACTTGGATAAGCAAATTGTATTTATTGATAATATGTTCAACTATTAAAAGAATAAGAAAGTTTGTGTGGAATGCCCAAGGATTTTTCTCCAGAGATCAGAAGGAAAGCAACTATACTTTGAGTCTTCAAGAATGAAATTTTAACTAAGGTTAACAAAAGATTCTGAATTAATCCATTAACAACTACCTAAGCAAAACCGTATGGTAACGGATGTTTTAGGCCGACAGAAAGGATTAGATATAATAAGACCCCCAAGGAGTTAATAAACGAATTGGACAGAGCGAAATCTGAAGTTCAAATATTTAAAAAAATAACAGTACATGAAAATATGAGATTACTTTTCAGGCTTAACTGATGAAAAAGAGTAAAAGATGTTTAAATGTTTGGAAACCAAGTTGAAAACGAGCACCGCCTATCATCCTTAAGCGGAGAGTCAAAGTACGAAAGTGATTCAGGAAATGTAAGATATGTTGAGAGGTTGAGTTTTAAGGAAACACTGGAATGATCATTTATCAGCGATATTCGCTTTGGAATGCCACTTTACCAAGCTTCATGTGAACGCAAGTATAGGTCCCCATTGTTATTAAGATAAAGTGGGAGAAAGGAAGTTGTCGAATTCTAAGTTAATCCAGCACACCAAGGGCGTAATGATATTGATTGAAGCAGCTCGAAGTAGACAAAGAGAGAAGACGAAATTGTATCAAGAGAGAATATGGGTATAGAAGTAGGACCAGTAGTGTTAGTACAAGTTTCATCTTGAAAAAAACTGGATAAGTCTAAGTAGAAGGGACATGTTAAGTCCTAAAAATTAGTCAGCCATCCGAGGTATTGATAAATATAGATAAAGTTGTCCATAAGTTAATGATTATCGTCACAACAGTGTGTTCAAATAATATGTTTTTCCTATCAGCGTTAAAGTGATAAGTATCTGACTTGAATTAAGCAATTGAGTAAGAGCCAATGGGCTCTTGTCTAAGTTTGTTCTGCATATAGTGATCGATCCAAATTCTTGATCGTTAAAGACGAGTTCTTGGAAATGAGAGTATATATATAGTAAGTACGGTTGAAATCCTCAAGTAGAAGAGTCTACTTGGGAACTAGAGTCAGATATGCTTGACAAATATCCTCACTTGTTTGGTTAAATCAGATTCTGAGGACAGAATCTTTTTAAGGGGGGAAGGATATAACGACCCGTATATTATTATTATTATTATTATTATTATTATTATTATTATTATTATTATTATTATTATTATTATTTTAATGTGTAATTATGGAATAAATAAGTAAATAAAATATTTGGGTTATTACTTTGTCACTATGTGTATGTGATTATTAGTGTACGGAATTGAGTTGCGTGGTTAACTAATGAATAGTATGATGTTGTATCGTTGTTAAAGATGGTATTATTGCAGTTTTATTTCCATAAATACTTGGATTGTCTCTAAAATTGTTTTTATAATTTTATAATTTCAATAATTATTTTTAGGACTTTATAAAATTGAGAAATCAATATTTCGTTAATTACTTATTTTTAAATGATTTTGAGAGTGTGTTTATTGGTAAAATCCATATTTAATTATGGAAATTTTCAAAAATTATGGAGCTTATATTTTATTAAGTTCGTATTATTCTGATAATTTTAAAATTGTTTTGGGAATTTTCGGGATTTATTTCACCCGCGCGTTGATTCGTTTATTTGTTAAAAATGGGTATAATTTGTGTTTCAAAAATTATTCTAAAATTACGAAATTCATGTTTTTATAAACTTCAGGATATTTGTAATATTTTAAAATTATTTTCGTAATTTTCTGAAATTATTTTAGGTACGGCTCGGTTCGTTAATTGTGAAATACGGGTACGAGTTGCGTTGCAAAAATACTTTAGAAAAAAAAATTTATGAAAAAAAAATCATTTTTAATAACTTTGAATTAGTTGTGATATTTTAAAATTAATTTGGTAAATTTTCGATCATTTCCACTCGCATAGTATATCGATTAAATTCAAAAGGCGGCACAGTCAGGGGCACGACACGTATCAATTAGCTGTAATTAAAAAAATATATATAAATGAATAAGGACTGATCATATTTATCAGTCTTATCCCCCTTTTATCTTTGTTCCCCTGTTGATTTCTTTCTCCCTCACAGAAGCCTCTCGAACTCTCTCCATTTTTCTCTTTCTCGATCATTCTCTCTACCTCTCTGTCTCTCTCTATTAATCTCTCCCTCCTTCTTTTCTCTTCTTCTGCCAGTGCCCTGTTTTTCGGCTTCGGGTAAGCGTCTTGGCCGCTGTTTGAGTTCCGATTGGTAGCTTCTGTTTTACCCCTGTTGGTTTGTGCGTGTATGTGCATGTATATACATGTATGTATGTGTGCAGATATGGTGGTTATGTTTCCTTTCTGGTTGTCGCCGCCCCTCACGATTTCCGGTGAGGATGGCGGCGCGTGGCTGCTATCTTGCCGCGGTTCTATTGTCTGATTTATGTTACCGACTGTATCGTCATGGTGATGCTGTTGTTTGGCTTGATTATCGTGGGATTAAAATTTTATTATTTTACATAAATAATTGACAGATTTCGTGAAACAAATTATTCGGTATTTGTAAAAATTAATTTTATTAATCGATAAAATTTGCGTTGGAAATCCGAAATTTTCGGGTACACGCGAATCTTATCGCCGTCGGCGATGAGTCTCGACGAGCCGGCGGTGGACCGTGATGATCATACTCTGAGTCCTAATTTAGTAAATAAAAATAAAATACGAATTAAATCTAAAGTGCGAATAATAACTAATAATGGTATTGAATTAGTGTTTGGGAATTTGCGGATGTTGGTTGTGGTAATTATGGATTGTGATTTGTTGTTATTGACGTCGAGTTGTTCGACGGGTAGGCCGATAATCAGAGGAGGTACTGCGTGAATTTTTGGAAATTAAATTCAGAAATTCAGGACATACCCTGTAATTATCGGAACGTCGAACAAGTATAAATAAGTATATACATATATTTTGTACGAAACCTGATTGTATGCTGTGATGACTGTGCTGTCAAAATCCAATAACCCTAATTTCGTAAAAGGACGAGTATACGTATTTCTGAAAACAAACACCAAACCGATTTCTCGAGAACGTGAACCCTGACTGTGGGGTGTGTTATTGTATTGTACTAATGTATATAATTACGAGTCGGGTTTGTATATTATTGAGTAGAATTGGTGTCGAGGATATGTCAAGCATACCTAGACGTCTAACGTAGGGCATTTCGACCCTGTAGGTTATGATCGAGAACCTGAAAGTGGATGATGGACTAAAGATAACCTATTGGTCAATTGACGAGTTTAGTAGAGTTTCTACAGAAAGACCTAAGTGTCGAAGTTGAATCCAATGGGATCTAGTGGTTGGACGTTAGAGCCTGAGCAGCAGAGTCGGCTCAGAGTTGATCAGTAATAGTTGTAAAGCCTTATAAGGCAAGTATTTCTGAACTTTTCTACAAGATATATATTACCAATGTTTTTGAACTGTTTTATAACATGTCGCTAATTATCAAAATAATTCTTGTTTTATACTGCAAGTGCTTTAAACTATTAAACCTTGAACCCTGATTCTTTCTTGATCTTGAGCCGTAAGCCTTATTCTTTGGAAACCATCCTTTGTTAATCCTCAGATATCAAATCACACCAATATGATACTACTCCCCAAAGGTATACTACCAAACACCAAACATTGAAACAAAATTGTTTGAAAACACAGAAACTTTTATACTGCAACCATTCTTTATAACATCAGAGAACCATATCCTGAAAAGTCATTACTGATCAAATACCTAAACATTTTACAAATCGGAAAAATTATTTCTTATACATATACCCTTGTGATATCCATGAGTTCCTTACGTTTTTATGCAAATGTTTAATCATTATTGATTATAATCTTGTTTTATTGAATCATATTGTTATCATATTGAACTGCTTTAGGATTGGATAATTTTTATATATGTGGACCAGATTCGTGGTCAGACCATACCAATGGTCAAGTTAGGCCAATGTGTGCCTTGGATCCAGTAATTAGAACAGTGCTGTGTGCTTGCTCGGGGTTAGTGCGTGACTGATCAGCAGCATAACCTTGATTTTTAAAACTTAAAATGAATATCCAATTCTAATGAATAGTTAAAAAGAAACTTGATTCCTTTGAATCATCTCATTTGATCATTGTTTGACCTCAGTTATCACTATTATGAGTTGCTGAGCTAGTTAGCTCACTCTTGCGATTCTTTTATATATTTTACAGTTAAAAAGGATATGGATGATAGAGAAGCGCCTCAGTCCAAAGTGCGGGCTAAGGTTCCAGTTTGAAGTAAATCGAGTTAGCAAGAGCTTCATGCAGTGGAAAGATAGTATGATTGTAACAAAAACTTTATTATCAATTGTAAGTTAATTCAGTCGGGATTCGGTATGATGTAATAAATTAAGGTTGTGGCTTATTTTCATACTTTAACCTGTTGCGATCCGTGGTTTTGTGAAGTAGGGTCATTATAAATAATATTTCTTATACAGGTTCATATATGGTGTATGTGTTGTGGACCCCAAACTTCTGACCCGAGTTTGGAGGGCGCCACATAAGTGTATGTAAAGATCGTCAGAATCCAAATAAGAACACTTTGATTTTTCCCGAAAATCCACCAGATACAGAAATAATTGAGTATAAGGTAACATGATTAAAAGGATTTAAATTTAAGGATTATAAGAGAGGATCATAAAAGGAATATAATATATTGAGAAAGGTTAAGGGAACCCAAGTAATAAGATCCCGGGTATTAACTCTCAAACGATAAATGAGAACGAAAATTAAGTGAACCGTATAACAGATAAGCGGTCATTAGCCAAGTAATTAGGGGTTAATCAAAGAGGTTAATGGATGATGATGTTATCACACCAACAAGAAGAAGACAAGTGTAATAAGATGACCTAAGCATGATGACCTAAGCATGACAAGTGGGAGGGATTGGTTGGTTGATTATGAGCCACACAATTTTTACCGTGGTAACAATATAATTAACAACAAAAGGAAGCAACCAAGCCAAAACAAATCATAACACAAAAACATAAGTTGACTTTTATTTTAAAGAAAGAAGCTCTCAGCTTCTTCATTTCTTCAAGGAGAAGAAAATCAAAATCCATGATCCAAGCATTGTTAAATTGTGAGGTAATTATCCAAGGTTCCTTATATATAGATATAGCTATCCTATGAATCTAAGCTTCCATTTTCTTCATAATCTCTTCCAATAAATCATGGAAGATGAGGGTGAATAGTGTTTTCAAGAACTTGAAATTTTTGATCTTGTGTTTTCTTTAGATATAGCTTTAGTAAGGATTTTCAAGGGTTGTTTCAAGCTCCTTAGTTACTTCTACTCACCAAGGAAGGTATAATCTCATGCCCTAACCTTACTTTTGATTATTTAGAGCTTTTTATGCTTGGTTTAGTTCTTGGGAAGTATGATTCATGTATATTTAGAGTTGGGTTGGATTTGTAATAAGTTTGAAGTTGTAAATCTTGATTATTGGTTAATAAACTTAAGTATAGCTTTTAGTTCATGTTTGAGGGTAGTATAAATTGGAAATCTTGAGATGTTGGAGCTGTTGTAGTAAAGTATGGATGGAGTTTGGTTGTAGTGATGATTGTGGGTTGCTTTGTGGATTAATTGGGGTGGTATAAATTTGGTAATCGCGTAAACATAGCCGTCGTAATGCCCGATTTATCTTAGACTGTTTTTGTTCTTAACTTCAGGACCCGTGAACTCACTGTTAGATTTTGACCATTGCGATGATTAGATAGTTCATGTTACGAGCTTCGTTTTGATATGTGGTTCTCTTGAATCCGATGTACGGTTTAGGAGAAACGACCGTTTTAAGTAACAGCATTTCGCGGACGAACCATTTCCCCTCGCCTTACCTTGAAACCTTGGTTAAGGCTCTTAAATGACTAATTGGAGTATGAAACAATTATGTAAAGTGGATTAGGCAGTTGGTAGGGTACTCGCGAAAGAATCGCCTTAAAATTCTTAATGGTTAATTTATTAAAAATGGTAGAGCCGAGGGTACTCGAACGACTTATGTGATTCGTTAAGCGTAGAAGTGACGATAAGCGAACATTAGGGTTCCATTGGTTAAAGTCTAGTTTATTAAGCGACCGGGGTTTAATTCTGACTTATGTTGTTGTTCATAGGTTATCGGACCCAGTCTAAGCTTAAGTCTATCCGGGAACACTCAGGCAAGTTTTCTACCCATTATACTGTTGTTGTGATGTAAATATATGTATATGCATTATCTTGTGATAAGTGCATGATTGTTATTAGCAAATTTTGTGATATATTGGAGCATGCTGATATGGTATATATGCATGTTTGTTTCGTAATCTTGATATCTAATTGTTGATTCAAATGCTTATAAGTTGCATAATACCTATGCTAGAGATAAGCAGTAGTTGCCTATACCCTTAGTATAGGGGACCCAAAGGTCAACATTTTCTAAACCGAGAGTCGATGTTCCCGAGTATAATATATATATATATATTGATATTGTTTTCAAAACTATTAATCGAATAAGGTTTATTCGATAACTTTATTTTATTTAATGAATATTATTTTGAATATTCATTCGAGGACTTATGACTCCGTTCACTTTATTTAATGAGTATTATTTTGAATATTTATTCGAGGACTTATGACTCCGCTTATTTTATTAAATAATATTCTTTATTTTATTAAAGAATAATGTTTCGATAATCAAACATATTTTCGATTATTCAAATAAAGATCGTGCTTTCGTTTAAGTATATCTTTGGTTATTTATTATTCATTTCAAGTATGAGTTGTAAAACTTTTACTTCAATTATTTTTATAAGGATTATCCTTTATGAGAATATTATTTAAGTAATAATATTCAGATATTTTCTCCAACATATCGGGACTGATTTATTTTATTAAATCAGCGTTACTCTAAACATTCTTTAAAATGTTTTCGAGTCTTCAAAATGATTTTAAAAGTTAGAGCGGATCCCAAAACTCGTTTTCAAATTTAAGATCTTCCTTTCGAAGGGGATTTAAATACTCGCTTAAAAATTGAGGGATTCGGCTCTGTGGTGTATTTTATATTCGCAACGAGGTTGTTGTTTTGATAAATGAATTGATTACTTACCCAACATTCGGGAAGTAAGTCCATCTAATTGAGTCGGCATAAGCGACAGGCCGGGGTACGGTCTATCAAAGTGTAAGTGGCTGGGTGGCAGTCCATCAACGCGTAAGAGCCCGGGTGGCGGTCCAGCACAAGGTCCTAATGCGGCCAGGGTGATGACCGGTGGGGGATTCATCCATCTACTAGTAGAAAAGGTTACTTATTGGTATCTTTTCCTGATCAGCAAGATATCAGATTTATGCCAAGGTTTTCTCCTTTCCAAATTCATTGGATATAGCAACTCTATTTATAATTTTCATAATAGAGGTTTTCAAGGAGTGTATGAAATGTATATATATAGGTGTATATATATATCGGGACTTAATAAAGTATCTCGTAACTTAATTATTTATAATGATATTTCAAAGATTGAATCTATTCAAGTCTTATGTGCGATGATGTTTTACTACATATTGGGGATCAGATTGTGGATCCGATAGAGCGTCCTAACGAGGGACCGGATGATGTTCATATTGAGGATGTAGCGGTTGAGGATGTTGTCCTAGAAGGGATTGTTGCTGAGGAGGATCCCGTGGGGGATCCTGACAAGAATGAATAAAGGACCACTGAGAATTGATAACCATGGTTAGGGAAACTACCAGAGGTAGGATTGGTTGGTCACTACCGGAGGTTCGTTCAAGTTCGTAAAGATAGTAGCCCCTTTAATGCGGCTTACTCATAAGACTGAGAAGTTCGAATGGACAGAGAAATGCGAGAACAGCTTTCAAGAACTGAAGAAAAGGTTGGTGACGGCTCATATGTTGGCGTTTCCGGATGGAAAAGGAGATTTTGTGATTTGTAGTGACGCTTCGCATAAGAAATTAGGGTTCTTCTTATACAACACAACAAGGTAATCGCGTACACGTCAAGTCATATAAAATTCGATATCCCCACCCATGAGCTTGGGCTCGTGGCAATAGTTTTGCCCTAAAGATTGGAGGCACTACTTGTATGGAGAGAAGTGCGAGATTTACACAAGCCATAAGTGCTCTAGTGCATTTTCACGCAGAAAGAGCTCAACATGCGCCCGAGGAGGTGGTTAGAACTAATCAAAGATTACGATTATGAGATTCTTTATCATCCAGGAAAAGCCAAAATGGTGGCTAATGCCCTTAGTATAAAGGAGAGACTCAATATGAAAATGTCTTTGGGAGAGTTGATAAGAGATTTTGAGAAAATGGAAATAGAAGTGAAGGTAACCGAAGCCGGTACCGAAACGCTGTTTGAGATTGCAATACAGCCCGAATTATCGAAAAAGATCATATTATGCCAAGAAAAAGTGATGAATGAAGGCAGAGAGTCAATGACTAGAGAAGAGATTAATACCAAGAAAGATGATAAGGGAATAACGAGGTATTCCTACAGAATTTAGGTTCCAAACATTTAAGAGCTTAAGGACTGGATCTTAGATGAAATACATAGCTCGAGGAATAAGATTTAGGGCAAACCCCGAATGTCATAGTCAGGGAGGTTGCCATTAAGAAAGAAGGAGCCCATAACATAATGAAGTGGAAAATAAGGATTTTAACGTATAAGATAACCCCAAGTATGGGAGAAGGATGAAACATTTCATACTAAGGAAACAGAAAGTCGAGTAAGGAAAGGAGACCCGAGACGGTACTCCTATACAAAAATTCATGGACCTGTCTAAAGAGAACTTAGACTATTATCCCCAACCACCACCCTGAGGAGATAGTGCGGTGGAAAATTCTTTCAGGACCTTTAAGTCGCTAAGCTATCAGAGTTCCAAGGAACAAGCGAACCCAATAGAGGCGAGAGCCTGGCTAAAGGAAATATAGGAATCATTTGAGATTCTAAATGATCGACGAATCACAAAAGACTATTTTTGTCACTTACCCTCCTAAGAGAGAGGCCACCCGCTGGTGAAAGACCAAGAAAGGCACGGAGCCAGAGGTTAGAATAAACTGATTAAAGTGCAGTCAATTGTTTTCGGGAAAGTAATTCCCAAGGTTATGGAGATAGTGTAAAAGCTTTAGAGCCAGAACAAAGGCGGACGAGTATGATGAATTATGAAGGTAAGTTGTAAAAGTTGTCAAGATTCGTTCTGATGACAAGAATCCCAAAACGACGTGATGTTTGAAGTCAATGAGTAGTGGGTTCATTAAATGATTGTAATAGAAAAGAAAATAAAAAGAAACTGAAGTGGAAAGGAAAATAAAGACAATAGAGTTTGAGGAATGATAAGGGAGTTGGGTATGAGGAAACCCTAAAGACTCGTAGCAATAGAAATAGAAAAGTATGTATTCGTTAGGATGAGGGTGATTCACCATAAGTTAAAGTTGATGGTTGAAGGAATAAGAGATACATATATTTTATCCCCTGTAAGTTGGGAGGATTCGAGGAAACCTTGAGATAGTTCGAAGGATAAATAATGAGACGCGGATAGACTGAGGAGACAAGAAAGTAAGAAATTAGGAAAATTGGATGAAGGAAGTGACCTTAAAGAATGTGAAGCCCAACATTGAGATGACTGTTGAGATAAACAACAAAAGTAAATGAGGAATTATTAAGAAGAAGTTCACGTTGAACACGACCAATATCTTCTAGAACATCCCTGTTGTCATTACCAAATTAGGAAAGAAAAGCGGTTAACCATTGTTATCTTTTGAAGGCCATATGGGTTGACCTCAGTTTGAATAAGGATGCTATTGTGAAATTGGTATAGACTATCTGGGTGGGAATGATTGAATAAGATAATCTATCAAGGATATATGACTTGATTTATCCATGGAAGGATGCAAGTACCTTTTTAAAGGTGGAATTAAGGATATAACTTCGATAACTTGAGATGAACCATAGGGGAATGCATGAAGGTTGGAATTTCACCCTTAATAGGGACAGTATAAGTTTTGACAGTATGAATTGGAAAGGATTAAGGTAACAATAAACCTTTAAGGATCAGTGGAGAAATTTTTCAGAAGTGTATAAACAATGGTTCTAGTATTAGTAAATGATATTTTGATATGCCTGTATCTAGGGAATACAGGAGGAACGATTTAAGGATAACCTTAGATGTTTTATAAGGAGAAAGGTAATATTCGAAGTTCTCAAGAATAGAAATTTTATAAAGGAAAAATGGCATTATTATAATAATGCCAGGTGGGCATGTGTTAAACCATAAGAAGTATAGATTGAACCAATGAAGGTCAGAATTGTTAAAGCTAGAAGGTCCCAAGATAAAAGACGTCCTAAGTACGATCGAGAGTCAGCCATGATAATGTTTACATTTAAAGACTAAGGCAGTGACTTATGGAAAAATGGTGATTTTTTTATCACAAGGACTTAAGAAAAGCATTTTCACATAAGCAGTGATTTGAAATGAGGTAGAAAATTTAGTGAAGGTGGTTAAAATGACATTGATTGTAAGGAAATATTACTATCAGGAAAGGCCAAAGAGGTGGCCGAAACTTTAAGTGTAAGAAGGCAATTATCGGCGCTCGTGCCAGAGGAATACAGTGATAATGGTTAAAGCCGTGAAGATTGTATTATAGTTTGAAAGATTGACATTCCTTCTGATGATTGTGCGATACTCAACCGTGATAGTAGTTTGGTAAAGATTTAATTTATGAAATCGCCGTGAGCTGGCTATCTATCTTATAAGGTCATATCTTGAGATAAGCCAGGACCATGTTACGAAAGGACTAAATGAACCTTTGAGCTTCATGTCTCCTAATAAAGACATATGGTTAATAATGGTATTAACCTGCTACGGTTGCTTTCATTGAAACTCTTCTGCAATTTTATCTGCTTCATATCATGTATGTACATCAGGATGAGGAGTGTTCTTCATGGATCATGAATGATAATTATGTTACCTCCTTAGAAGGATTCGATACGATATGTATGGACTCCGGATGGTTAGCTAATAAGATTTCATGGAAAACGAATGACTACAGTAGGTCAACGGTGGGCCATAGTAATGCAGGAATGATTCTACGAGTAATGAGCCGATTACTTACAACCGTGAGAGTTGTATTGGAATGGATGTTGAGATTGAGTACCACTAATCGGGTCGTGGTGGTGTATAAGTTATCATGGATAGACTAATTAAGTAGATTATCTACCTATTGAATACTTATTCCTTCTTATCAATAGAGAGTTGTATTACTATACGAGGAAGGTTGCGGTGCAAGCATAGAATTCTAGTAACGATGATGTCTAGAATGAGATCCCAGGTTCAATTTTCGATGTCGAGGGAGTTTCAAAGGTGATTGTGTATAAGCTTGAGGAAGAGCATGGGTCCGTATAATGATGGGCGGAATAGCAAAAATATTTAAGCATGTGAAATACGATGCCATAATACTGGATATTAATATAGATACATATGTTTTATTCTCTATGACAAACCTCTATAGTTCAGAGGTAGATTCCAAGCCAGATATTTGTGGAAGTATTTTTTCATATACAATTCTCTTCAATTCGTTCTTTTCTCTCCTTTTTATTTTGTATAAGCTGAGAAGAACAACTCTTCCAGAAGGGGAGGTATTGCCGAATGACTATCTATCTGTGTGATAGAAGCCGAGTAGGATACCACATGTTGTTTAATTGCTTGTCAAGTACTAAAGGCTGGCCACCTTCTGTACTAACTATGCAATAGAACAAGTGTTCATGATCATAGTGATCTCTCAATAAATTCTTTTACTTCTATACGAAGGACCAAGCTTTCGAAGATGGAGGCAGCTAGAGATGAAGTGGTACCAAGTATGGTGGTATTCCGATTCTAACGCGTTCGTGATACTAACGTTGACACGATTATTAAGAGGTTATAAAGCTCTAGCGAGTAAAGGTATATCTAGAATAGTATCATGTACGGAAGATAGTAATGATTACGAACTGGAAAAGAATGGGTATTGAGAAGCAAAAGTTATAGTGCTAGAAGCTATGATGAGATTCTGTGCAATAGACTTGAAAGAATTTGGAATGATCACTTAACGCAGATTGAGTTTTCTTAAGACAATAGATCATATGTCATTATCGAGATGTCGCCTTATGATATCCTTGAGGGAAGACAATGTCGATCTCCCTTATGTTAGGATGAAGTTGTGGAGCGCAAGATGCTTGGACCCGCAGTAGTCCAAAGGACCAGGGATATAATAGATCTAATCAGAGGACGGCTGGTAGTAACCCAAGATGGACATAAGAGGTATGCTGATTTGACTCGAAAGGACAAAGAGTGTGAAATAGGGGACCTAGTAATGTTAAAGGTATCCCTTGGAAAGGATTGATGTGGTTCGGAAAGAAAGGAAAGCTAAGTCCACAAATTGTTGGACCCTTGGAGATATTAAGACATATTGGGAAGTTAGCATGTGAGCTAGCCCTACCCCCGAACCTGTAATAAGTTCATAACGTGTTCCACGTATCAATGTTAAGGAAGTATAATCCGGATGCCAGACAAATAGGGGCATATGAGCGCATAGGCATGCAACCAAACGTAACCTATATGAAGCAACCAGGAAGGGTTATAGATCGAAAAGGAACAAGTGCTTAAGAGAAAGGAACAAATGCTAGTCAGGGTTTTATGGCAGAACCACAATGTGGGAAAATTGACTTGAGAGTTAGAAGGCACAATGCAAGAAAAGCATGCCCAACTGTTTTCTATCTGATTCCAGGACGAAATCCTTTTAAGGAGGGGAGACTGTAATAACCCCAAAAATTTTGGACTTTTTGTAACCCTTATGAATAGTGATTTTGCTGATTATGCTGAATAAGAAAACTTTTCATGCCACACTATGTAGGGGTTCTTTTATTGATATTCTGAGATCTTATTAGTACTCTATATGATATATAAGTGTATGTAAAGATCGTCAGTATCCAAATACGAACACTTTGATTTTTCCCAAAAATCTACCAGATACAGAAAGAATTGAGTATAAGGTAACATGATTAAAAGGATTTAAATTCAAGGATTATAAGAGAGGATCATAAAAGGAATATAATATATTGAGAAAGGTTAAGGGAACCCAAGTAATAAGATCCCGGGTATGATCTCTCAAACGATAAACAAGAACGAAAGTTAAGTGAACCGTATAACAGATAAGCAGTCATTAACCAAGTAATTAGGGGTTAATCAAAGAGGTTAATGGATGACGATGTCATCACACCAACAAGAAGAAGACAAGTGTAACAAGATGACCTAAGCTTGATGACCTAAGCATGACAAGTGGGAGGGATTGGTTGGTTGATAGTGAGCCACACAATTTTTACCATGGTAACAATCTAATTAACAAAAAAAGGAAGCAACCAATACAAACCAAATCATAACACAAAAACATAAGTTGAATTTCATTTTAAAGAAAGAAGCTCTCGGCTTCTTCATTTCTTCAAGGAGAAGAAAATCAAAATCCAAGATCCAAGCATTGATAAATTGTGAGGTAATTATCCAAGGTTCCTTATACATGGATATAGTTATCCTATGAATCTAAGCTTCCATTTCCTTCACAATCTCTTCCAATAAATCATGGAAGATGAGGGTGAATAGTGTTTACAAGAACTTGAAATTTTTGATCTTGTGTTTTCTTTAGATATAGCTTTACTAAGGATTTTCAAGGGTTGTTTCAAGCTCCTTAGTTACTTCTACTCACCAAGGAAGGTATAATCTCATGCCCTAACCTTACTTTTGATTATTTAGAGATTTTTCTTCTTGGTTTAGTTCTTGGGAAGTATTATTCATGTATATTTAGAGTTAGGTAGGATTTGTAATATGTTTGAAGTTGTAAATCTTGATTATTGGTTAATGAACTTAAGTATAGCTTTTAGTTCATGTTTGAGGGTAGTATATATTGGAAATCTTGAGATGTTGGGGCTGTTGTAGTAAAGTATGGATGGAGTTTGGTTATAGTGATGATTGTGGGTTGATTTGTGGATTGATTGGGGTGGTATAAATTTGGTAATCGCGTAAACATAGCCGTCGTAATGCCCGATTTACCTTAGACTGTTTTTGTTCTTAACTTCAGGACCCGTGAACTCACTATTAGATTTTGATCATTTCCATGATTAGATAGTTCATGTTATGAGATTCGTTTTGATATGTGGTTCGCTTGAATGCGATGTACGGTTTAGGAGAAACGACCGTTTTAAGTAACGGCATTTCACGGACGAACCATTTCCCCTCGCTTTACTTTGAAACCTTGGTTAAGGCCCTTAAATGACTAAGGAGTATGAAACAATTATGTAAAGTGGATTAGGCAGTTGGTAGGGTACTCACGAAAGAATTGCCTTAAAATTCTTAATGGTTAATATATTAAAAATGGTGGAGCCGAGGGTACTCGAACGACTTCTGTGATTCGTTAAGCGTAGAAGTGACCATGAGCGAACATTAGGGTTCAATTGGTTAAAGTCTAGTCTATTAAGCGACTGGGGTTTAATTCCGACTTATGTTGTTGTTCATAGGTTATCGGACCCACTCTAAGATTAAGTCTATCCAGGAACACTCAGGCAAGTTTTCTACCCGTTATACTGTTGTTGTGATGTAAATATATGTATATGCATTATCTTGTGATAAGTGCATGATTGTTATTAGCAAATTTTGTGATATATTGGAGCATGCTGATATGGTATATATGCATGTCTGTTTCGTAATCTTGATATCTAATTGTTGATTCAAATGCTTATAAGTTGCATAATACATATGCTAGAGATAAGCAGTAGTTGCGTATACCCTTAGTATAGGGGACCCAAAGGTGAACATTTTCTAAACCGGGAGTCGATGTTCCCGAGTATAATATATATATATTTATATATATATTAATATAGTTTTCAAAACTATTAATCGAATAAGGTTTATTCGATAACTTTATTTTATTTAATGAATATTATTTTGAATATTCATTCGAGGACTTATGCTCCACTCACTTTATTTAATGAGTATTATTTTGAATATTCTTTCGAGGACTTATGACTCCGCTTATTTTATTAAATAATATTCTTTATTTTCATTACAGAGGTTTTCAAGGAGTGTATGAAATGTATATATATAGGTGTATATATATATCGGGACTTAATGAAATATCTCGTAACTTCATTATTTATAATGATATTTCAAAGATTGAAT
Organism: Apium graveolens; assembly: GCF_009905375.1. NCBI lineage: Eukaryota > Viridiplantae > Streptophyta > Magnoliopsida > Apiales > Apiaceae > Apium > Apium graveolens. Next base: position 113,888,787 of record NC_133653.1, read on the forward strand.
TTATTCAAGTCTTTTCTTGTAGTCTCATCTATGTGATGAACTTTTGAATCTGATGATACCTTGAATGGTGGTAGTTCAAGTAGTATCCAGAAAAGATATAAGTATATTGAAGTATCTTGTAACTTCATCTTTTCAACTTATATCTGGTTAATGATTATCTTATGCATGACAAAGATTTTCACAAAAACGTTGAGACAAGGTTAGATATATGAGATCACCTTGCAACGATATTTTTATACAGTTATAAACTGGAATACTGTGTATATTATGCATGGAAGAGGACTTCCAAGATTTTGAAAAGTATATATACATATATACTGAATATTTTGCGACTTGGTCACGATAAGGTATCAAACTTGGTTCATTTTTACTTGACCAAGACTTTCATGAGTACTATGAGGATGCTCACATATTGTAAATCATTATACATATTATTTTGGTGGGCTTGTTGCTCACCCTTGCTTTCTTCTTTCATCACACAATAACAGATAGACAAGATGAACATGACCAAGCTCCCAATTCGTGAGCGGATAGGAAACGTTCCGCAGTTTCCTGTAGGCGTTGATGCCGTTGTAGCTGAGGTAGGAACTACCAATAGGCTAGGCTTTCAACTTTTGATGTACCAGACTTATGTATACTTATGAATTGTAATAATGGCAAATAATATGTAAATATATTCAGAAACCCTTTTAGGGTGTAATGGTTTATAATTGTGGAATAAAATGACTTGTGTTATTTTTGGATATTCATCTCTGAGACTATAACTTGTGGTGTGTGTGTATAGTGGGGTCACAGTACGCAGTAGTTGGTTGATTATTAAGATTACGTATTATTAAGGGAAATGGAACTCGTGACAACCCGGATCCCTGATCCCGGATTTGGGGGTGTTACACCACGCCATCTAACCTATTACAACCACACAACTCACACTATAATATATAAATACTCATGCTTCACGACCCCACACTTATCATACACACACTTACAGGTTATTGTCTTAGAAACAAACCATTCATAACTAGAGTAATTTCAACCATCAAGTGATAATTATTACAACCCAAAAGTGATTTAGTCTTACCGGGGAGTAATCTTTAAGTAAGACTAGTCCTCCGGCCAAATATACATTTCTTGTTTATTACCTTACATAAGTCATACTTATAAATAAGCCGAAATAAAAACAACTGAAAACTAATCCAGCTTATTCAGACTACATGTGGTAGCACCAAACAATCTAGCAGTTCCATAAATTCATTTATGGGGTTTCCTCCCTGATGGGTATCCTCAGCCTCTTTTACGCTTCCTCATCGTATTCATTATAGTCTAAGTCCTCCTCACTGTCTTCATTTACTACAGGGTCATGTTCATTCCGTTGTTGGTTAACAGATTCTGCGGACTGTGCCCTGGCATGTCATTTATTATCTACATGTTTTTTTATAACGTGCAATAATATGGACGTCAATTTCTTAATAACTGCTAAGATATATTTCATAAGATCTCCCACTTATATTTTGGGGATGAAACAACTAGCTGAGTTCATACATGCCTGATTACAATGCATTACTACTTGTCCTGAATACTGAAATGAAAATACATAAGCCGTGTACCCTGAAGGGCTAGGAACGCTATCTACTACTATCTATCATATCAAAATTGGTGACAAGTCACCCAGCCTTCTTCAAGGTCCATATCTAGTCACTAGTCCCTCAGTCACTATCACTGCGCGTGAGGTTACATACCCTCCTCATCGCTCCTGCCAACATCAGCTCTGCATCAACTACCGGGATGTATCCTCCAATCGCTGTCATCCTCATCTGAACCCTGGTACGGAGCTCGATCCCATCAATCTCTCTGCGGGCTATGGCTGGGGAAGCAGCTCTGAAATCCCTTGGGTATCCTAGTCGGATGGCTCTCTCAGCTGTCAGTGCCTGGCGTAACTCCACAATAAGAGCAGATGCCACAATGATCTCAGCGTTAAGCTGAGCCACTATCCAGTCGTGTACAATTACATGTATGGTCGTCGGTGGTGGTAGAGGTGAATCTGGGTCGCTAGAGGGTATGTCATAAACCTCATGGATCTGTGCACGTATCCCCTCCTCCTCATCATCATCAGTATACGACATAGGGCTCTGAATCCCTGGGGGTGGTGTAGGAGAGCGACTAGTCGGGTGAGGGTATATCTCTACATCCCTCCAGCCTATGCCAACTCCCTGAGTCATCTCAACGATATTAGCTATGGGGACAGGAAGGTCAGCCTCCCCCTCTAGGACATCCTTAGTAGCATCTGAATCATCAATGGGTGGGCTCTCTGGCTCGGAAGTAGGGTCACACTCAGGAACCATGACATCATCAACAAGGTCAATCTCCCTCCTAGGCTCCACTGGTACCTAACACAATAAGCAAGGGGTTACTAACTTAGAATCAGAATTCCCTTGAGGGTAAAACTATCAAGACTACCCGTGTAGCCCGACGATGAACTCGAGTTGAGTTCTAATTGATTATTTTATTATTCCTATGTCTACGTATTTTATGTCCTATCGTTTCCAAGATTTGATAACCTAAGGATCTAATACCATTTCTCTGGTGCCCCAAAATCCGGGGTCAGGAATCTAGGAGGCCACGCCATCTAAACTATTACAACCACACAACTCACACTACAATATATAAATACTCACGCTTCACGACCCCACACTTATCATACACACACACACTTACAGGTTATTGTCTTGGAAATGAACCATTCATAACTAGAGTAATTTCAACCATCAAGTGATAATTATTACAACCCAAAAGTGATTTAGTCTTACCGGGGAGTAACCTTTACGTAAGGCTAGTCCTCCGGCCAAATATAAGTTTCTTTTTATTACCTTACATAAGTCATACTTATAAATAAGGCGAACTAAAAATAACTGAAATTAATCCAGCTTATTCGGACTACCTGTGGTACAACACCAAATAATCTACGGAACAGCTGGCCATTTCCTACCCGTTTCCTGGTCGTGGTTCTCATGGCAGGCATCTTGATTCACTGTCGTGTTGTGTCAATTTAAGAAAACAAGTGTGAGCTATAATGCCCAACATAATAATGTACAGTATGAAAATGACTATATGATAACTTATGTAAAACATAATATATGATAATTATATTTTATTCGAAAATATTTTTCCTTGGTGATACACACCTTCTTATAAAAACAATTCTTTTAAAGTATTTTAATATCCTACGAATACTTTAATAGTAATCCAAGCACCTAGGATCGGGTTACGATATTGCATCACAATTCCAATTGGAAGATTTAGGACATTCGTTGGAGCCACCGCATACGATGATCAGTCGTACTGCAATAAAAGTAACCTTTTCTACTAGTATAAGGACAACACCTTCGTATCCCGCTTATCACCCTGGCCGCATTCGGGCTACGTGTTCCATTTTGGGTATACACACACTTCGCAGGTCCTTAGGTACATATTGTACCATCTCCTACGGTACCAGTGGTATATCCAATACACGAAGTACTTGGATCCTACCCCTCCCTTGTCCTTTAGGAAATCCTATCATATCTCGAGAACTCGAACCACATCGAAGTTCCCCAAAGCGTTTTGCTTATTGATAGGCATAGCTTTACTTCATATATATATGTACTTCCAAAAGTTTTCGGAGGAATTACTAAGGATGTGAATTGACCGTTGTCAACAGATAATTAAATAAAAGGGAAAAGTTTCTCCTTGAAACTATATTCAAAATATTAAATAAGTCGGGGTAATATTCTCCGACGATCTGAAATTACTCGAATGATTTTTCCAAAATCAAAAAGTATGTTTTAAATCAGGATCTTTGATTTTTAAATCAATAATAAACCCTTTAATGAATAATAAATAATTAAACGATATTTGATAAATAATTAAACCTTGAATGAGTTTACTCTTTAAAATAATATTTGAAATAATATTCCTCAACTAATTTATGTCTACGTAATTAATAATCCTTAATGGTTAATCAAGTTTGAAATAAATAAGCATTGGAGAATACTTCTCCTATAATAAATGATTAGTAGATAAATAATTCTTGTCCGAACGATAAAGTATAGTTGAAGGAATACGATCTTTGGAAATCGTTTTAATAAAAGTTTGAGGTATTTTAATGTTTCGTAAGTGGACGTTGAGTCCCTTTAAAACATACTATTATGGACTTATAACCGTCCTATAACATCACTGGAATGATTCCCGGGTTTTTATCTTGAAATCCCGACCGACTCTCAGTCTTATTATAATACGTCACACTTATAGCGGAATAAACATTTCACGATATATACTTATCGTACCACATCGCTACATTATGCGAAAATTCGATAACTACGTATCATGGCAAACATGGTATTTATACAATGATAATAAAACAATCCTTTCACAACACAACAGTAAATGGATTTGGGTTTGCAAACTTGCCTGGGTATCTCGAGGTGGAGGATGCTCTAGGTTCCGCTCGGAAATCTATAACCATAAACACAATTCATTTCATTAGATCCCGTTCTAATTTACGGCGACTCGCACTCATGTGCTACTTATTATGCACCCTCTCAACTTATACTACATTTATTATTCCTTTTAGTCATTATTCACATTATGGTCGCTTTATTTTTCTAAGTATCTTAGGTTCATTCTCATTATCGCTGTCGGCTTCGCTTATGGATTCTATGGTTTCTAATCACGCGGTCTCGGCTCCGATATTTTTATAAAATTGAGAAATCATTATTTTCACTTGAAATTTTTATGCCGGTTAGGAAACTCCATATGTTACTCTCTGTAAACATTTCATGATTTATGAACACTTTTAAATCGATCCTTTATATTTTCAAATTCGTAATTCGTAGCAGTTTTTGTCGCGTAAATCACTTTTAGTAAAACGACCATAACTTTTGATCCGTAAATCGGAATCAAGCGATTCAAGTGCCTAAACGATCCTTATAACATTTTCTATCATAACCAATGGTTATTTTTCAAGAAACTACATTTTACAACTTCGGGACTTTCAGCAGAAACTTAAAGTTATGATTCGTTGGTTTTAACGGAGTTACGTTTACGATCGGGGTTTCGTTTACGCCCTAACTCATAACACAACCACCAACAATCATTATTTCATCATCAACGCACAAAATCCTCTCAAGAACATCATGTTCTTGAGGCAACAACAATCAACCTTAAATCTACTTAACTTAAACATCAAGATTTCATCACTACCACTTCTAAAACTAGGTTTACTACCATATACTAAATGGATCTTAAAATTGAACCTTAAATAAAGTTGGTCCAAAGATTTTTACCTTTCTTGAAAGCTTGAGATGTGTTCTTGAGGATGGTGGAGGCTTGGAAGTGCTTGGTATGATTTTTGGAACCTAAAACCACCATTGAAATCAAGAAACCAAAGAGGAGTTACTATTCATACTATTCACTAGTGACTTTCTTGATTTTATTTCACCCATCAAACCTTGATAAAAAGAGATGAAAGAATTTTATTACCTTATTTTGATTGCTAGGAATCTTGAGAATTAATGGGATGATTTTACCATGGCTAGATTTTGTGATTTGAATTTGGATTTCTCCCTTTTCTTCTTGAAGGCCGAATGGAAGCAATGTGAAGGGGGGGTATTTATGCTTGGTTCTCTTGGTTGCTTCTAGGAAATGGGGGTGATATCTTTCCTTGATTTATATTCTTCCTAGTATAGAATTCTAGGTTTATTCCTTGTTGCAAATCTTGGGGACAAAATCCAAGTAGCTTGCTAGGTTACAAGCTAACTACATGTGTTAGCTTCCTTAGCACACTATTTTGACTAGCTTCCTTGATCATCCTATGGTTAGCTTACTATTTGATTAAGTAACCATGGTTACTTTCTTACCATGTTTTAGTTAGTGCGTTACGTTTATTTAATCATTTACGTATTCGCTCAGTTTCTTAAACGTTTTCGTAATACTTACTCATAAACGGTCCGCGACGTAATTCCTTTCATATTTATTCCTTATATTTTGAATTATCATACTTGAATATAAATCCGTAGGGTTTTAATCTCGTAATTATAGTGTGATTCCCGTAATCCTCGATGAGTCGTGAATACGGTCATTTTTCAAAGTTCGTTTTCTTCGAAAACTAATAGCGTTTACATACACTCAATTGGTATGTATAATCGTAATATCAACTCCGAAACTCATTTTCTCATGTACTACATAGTGTGGGCTCAAAAGTTTTTCCCGTCCGTCAGGGTTACTGTTCATTAAACGTTTTACAAGGTCTCAAAAATTTTGAGTTATTACAGTCTTCCCCTCTAACAAGGATTCTGTCCCAGAATTAATTAGAAAATAAGTGGGGATATCTATTCCTCATTGCGTCTTCAAGTTGCCAAGTTGACTCTTCGACATTTTGATTTCTCCATAAGATCCAAACCAGCTTCACAGTCTTGTTCCTCAGCACTTGCTCTTTTTGGTCCATTATCCTTACTGGCTGCTCGATGTAGGTCAGGTCTGGTTGTAAATCTACCTGCTCGTATTCTATTACATGTCGTGCATCTGCATGGTACTTCCTTAACATGGACACGTGGAACACGTTGTGCACTTGTTGCAAATTAGGAGGCAAGGAGAGCTCGAAGGCTAGAGGTCCTATTCTCCTCAAAATTTCAAAGGGTCCTATGAATCTGGGACTCAGCTTCCCTTTCTTCCCAAATCTCATCACTCCTTTCCACGGGGATACCTTCAATACCACATAATCTCCTACTTCATATTCCCTATCCTTCCTGGTCTGGTCGGCGTACTTCTTTTGTCTATCCTGGGCTGCTACCAGTCTTTTCCTGATGAGTCCTACCATTTCCCTGGTCTGCTGGACTAACTCTGGTCCTAATATCTTGTGTTCTCCAACTTCGTCCCAACACAGGGGAGAGCGACATCTTCTTCCGTAAAGAGCTTCATACGGGGGCATTCCTATGCTAGCATGATAGCTATTGGTATAAGCAAATTCGATCAGGGGTAAGTGGTCATCCCAATTTCCTTTGAAATCGATGGCACACACTCGTAGCATATCTTCTAGGGTCTAAATAGTCCATTCACTTTGTCCATCAGTCTGGGGGTGGTAGGCAGTACCCATGTTTAGTCTGATGCCTACACATTCCTGGAAGCTTCTCCAAAATTGGGAATTAAACCTTGGGTCTCTATCTGACACTATGGCTACCGGAATGCCGAGTCTAACTATAATTTCCTTCAAGTAAATATCCACCAACTTGTCTACGGTGTATCTTTCATTGATTGGTAGGAATTGTGCGGACTTGGTCAATCTATCTATGATAACCTATATGGCATCGTGATTGGTCTTTGTCCTTGGTAAGTCTGTCACAAAATCCATGGCTATATGCTCCCATTTCCATTCCGGAATTTCCATGGGCCGTAATAGTCCACTAGGTCACTGATGTTCAGCCTTCACTCTCTGGTATGTCAAGCACTTGCTGACCCACTCTGCTACTTCTCTCTTCATATTAGGCCACCAATAATATTCTTTAAGGTCACGGTACATTTTCGTACTTCCTGGGTGGATTGAATATCTAGAGCTGTGCCCTTCGTGTAGCAGCGCATCCTTTAACTCTTGCACATTTGGAATCCAAATTCGGGACGTATACCTCATGATCCTTTTCTCGTCCTTCTCGGATCTCACTTCTTCACCGGTCAATGTTCCTCTTTCTTCACTCATCTTCTTTTCCTGACATACTCGTATCTTTTCAGTCAGCTCTGGCACTAGCTTAATCTCAAATAATCCTTCCGTTCAGTTTCCGGTCATTCTCACGTCAATTTCCATCTTCTCAAATTCTTTAATTAACTCCTCCGATGTCATTATCATCTTGAGTCTTTCCTTCCTACTAAGGGCATCAGCCACCACATTGGCTTTACCCGAGTGATACAAAATTTCACAGTCGTAGTCTTTTATCAACTCTAACCATCTCCTCTGTCTCATGTTCAGTTCCTTCTGAGTGAAAATATATTTGAGGCTTTTATGGTCAGTGTAGATCTCATATTTCTCACCGTATAGGTAGTGTCTCCAAATTTTTAGGGCAAACACTATGGTTGCTAATTCTAGATCATACGTAGGGTATCTGCTCTTATATTCCTTCAATTGTCGAGAGGCATACGCTATAACTTTGCCATGCTACATCAGTACACATCCTAATCCTTTAACCGATGCGTCGCTGTATATCACAAACTCTCCATTTCCATCGGGAAGAGCGAGCACTGGTACTGACACCAGTCCCTTTTTCAGCTCTTGAAAACTTTCCTCACATTTCTCTGTCCATACAAACTTTTTTGTCTTCCGGGTAAGTCTAGTCAGTGGACCAGCTATCTTAGCAAAATCTTGCATGAACCTTCGGTAATATCCTGCTAAACCAACAAAACTTATAACCTCTGTTGGGGTAGTTGGTCTTTCCCAATTGGATACCGCCTCTATTTTGGCAGGGTCAACTAAAAATCCTTTGCTACTCACTACATGTCCTAAAAACTGAACTTCTCTCAACCAAAACTCACACTTCGAGAACCTAGCATATAATTTCTCATTCCTCAAGATTTCTAAGACTATCCTCAAATTTTCTGCATATTCTTACTCTGTCTTTGAGTAGATCAGAATATCATCTATAAAAACTATCACACATATACCCAGGTACTTTTTGAACACTCTATTCATCAAATCCATAAAGGTTGCGGGTGCATTGGTTAACCCAAACGACATGACTAAGAACTCATAGTGCCCATACCTAGTGCGAAAAGCAGTCTTCGGTATATCTTCCGGTTTGATTTTCAACTGGTGATATCCTGTTCTCAAATCTATTTTGGAAAAATGTACAGCTCCCTTAAGTTGGTCGAATAAGTCATCAATTCTGGGGAGAGGGTACCTATTCTTAATAGTTAGCTTATTCAGCTCTCGGTAGTCTATGCATAATCTCATAATGTCGTCCTTTTCCTTTACGAACACTACTGGCGCTCCCCATGGCGACACACTGGGTCTTATCATTCCATTATCTAATAACTCTTGCAGTTGAGAAGCTAGTTCCTTCATCTCAACTGGGGCTAGCTTAAATGGGGCCTTGGATACTGGTGTCGTTCCTGGTGCTAATTCTATAGCGAACTCTATTTCTCGGTCAGGTGGCAACCCTGGTAAGTTCTCTGGAAATACATCGTCGAATTCGTTTACTATGGGTATGTCCTGTATATTAGGGACTTCCTTTTTGGTATCCACCACATAAGCCAAATAGGCCTCGTTACCTTTCCTTAAAAATCTTTTTGCCTGTAGCATGGTTAGAAATTTCTGGTTCTGTCGTTGACCTTTAAACACTACTTCTTTTTCATTCTGCACTCTTATCTTTACTCTTTTCTGTTCACAATCTATTTGCCCTCCATTACTGGATAGCCAATCCATTCATAAGATTACATCAAATTCTCCTAACGCGAATGGGATTAGGTCAAACTCGAAGACTTTCCCTTCTAATTTCAACTTGCACTTAGGGTGTACTTGATTTACAGGAATTATTTCTTTGTTTGCTATTTCCACTTAGAATATCTCACGTAAGGGTATGACATTAAGTTTTAACTTTTTAGAAAAATCTTGAGATATAAAAGATTTGGTTGCTCCAGAGTCAAATAGGACATTTGCATGTTCGGAATTTAACAAAAGGGTACCTGCTATCACATCAGTGTTTCGAACGACATCCTGAACAGTCATGTTGAAGGTCCTAGCAGCTGGGGGTCGGTTGGATGCAGCTCTGCTCATACTTGAGACTGGGGGCTTCATTATCGGGCAATCCTTCCTCATATGTCCTACTTTCCCATATTGGAAACATGTCTTGCTATATTAGGGACAGTTGTTGGCAAGGTGTCCGGGTTGGTCGCACCTGTAACATTTCAGAGGGGCTCTTGCCTGGTTGCATATCCCAAGGTGTCTTCTCTTACAGGTCTGGCACTCTGGTATTGGGGCGCGGGGTTGGCTATGAAATGTTGCCCTAGATTGTCTACCGCCCTGGCCAACACTCTCGCTTGGGGCCTTTCTGAATCCGGGGCCTCGCGTAGGTTGGGACACCGCTCCCCTGACGAATCTGCTAGGAAGGCTCCTATTCCCGGTTCCTATTCCTTGGCTTTCTATCTTCCTTTTCCTATTTTCCTTTTCCTTCACACTCTGCTCACTGCCAACTTCAACAATCGAGGCTTTCTGCACTAAGGTGGCATAGTCTGTCAGCTCTAACACTACCACTCGGTTTTGGATCCATTGTTTCAGACCAAGCTGAAACCTTCGCGCTTTCTTCTCTTCGATATTCATAAATTCAGGCACAAATCTTGACAACTCGGTAAATTTGGTCTCATATTCTGCTACAGTCATCTTATCCTGTTTCAACTACAGAAACTTAATCTCCATCTGGGTCTCCATAAACCTAGGGAAATACTTGTCTAAGAACCAGTCGGGTAAATCTATCCCATGGGATCACAACATCGGTCTCTAGGTTTCGTTTGGACTCCCACCTGTAGTTAGCTTCTCCTTTCAGCATGTAAGATTTGAAAATGGTCTTGTGTCATTCCTCAACATTTAGTATCTCGAAGGACTTTTCTATCTCTTTGAGCCAGGCCCGTGCTTCCACGGGGTCGGCAGATCCTAGAAACTCTGGGGGTTTGAGAGATTTGAAGGCCCTAAAGGCAGTAGCTGCAGTCTGTTAGGTAGCATGTGGCTGTGGTGGAATAGGCTGTTGGTTCAGATTTGCTCTTAGCAGTTCCATAAATTCATTCATGGGGTTTCCTCCCTAATGGGTATCCTCAGCCTCTTCTTCTACATATTCTTCCTTATCGTATTCATTATAGTCTAAGTCCTCCTCACTGTCTTTATTTACTATAGGGTCATGTTCATTCCGTTGTTGGTTAACAGATTCTGCGGGCTGTGCCCTAGTTCCTCTTCTACGGGGTGGCATTGTTCTGATAATGAAAATTGGTCAACATAGTTGTAATTATAACAGTTGGATTATTTTATTCATATGTAAGCATGTCATTTATTATCTAACATGTTTTTTTTATAATGTGCAATAATATGGACGTCAATTTCTTAATAAATGCTTAGATATATTTCATAAGATCTCCCACTTATATTTTGGGGATGAAACAACTAGATGAGTTCATACATGCCTGATTACAATACATTACTACTTGTCCTGAATACTGAAATGAAAATACATAAGCCGTGTACCCTTAAGGGCTAGAAACGCTATCTACTACTAGCTATCCTATCAAAATTGGTGACAAGTCACCCAGCATTATTCAAGGTCCATATCTAGTCACTAGTCCCTGAGTCACTATCACTGCGCGTGAGGTCACGCACCCTCCTCATCGCTCCTGCCAATATCAGCTCTGCATCAACTACCAGGATGTATCCTCCAATCGCTGTCATCCTCATCTGAACCCTGGTACGGAGCTCGATCCCATCGATCTCTCTGCGGGCTATGGCTGGGGAAGCACCTCTGAAATCCCCTGGGTATCCTAGGCGGGTGGCTCTCTCAGCTGTCAGTGCCTGGCGTAACTCCACAATGCGAGCAGATGCCGCAGTGATCTCAGCGTTAAGCCGAGCCACTATCTAGTCATGTACAACTATATATATGGTCATTGGTGGTGGTAGAGGTGAATCTGGGTCGCTAAATGGTATGTCATAAACCTCGTGGATCCGTGCACGTATCCCCTCCTCCTCATCATCATCGGTATGGGGCATAGGGCTCTGAATCCCTGGGGGTGGTGTAGGAGAGCGAATAGTCGGGTGAGGGTGCATCTCTACATCCCTCCAGCCTATGCCAACTCCCTGATTCATCTAAACGCCATTAGCTATGGGGACAGGAAGGTCAGCCTCCCCCTCTAGGACATCCTCAGTAGGGTCATCATCTGAATCATCAATGGGTGGGCTCTCTGGCTCGGGAGTAGGGTCACGCTCAGGAACCATGACATCATCAACAGGGTCAATCTCCCTCCTAGGCTCCACTGGTACCTGACACAATAAGCAAGGTGTTACTAACTTAGAATCGGAATTCCCTTGAGGGGTAAAACTGTCAAGACTGCCCGTGTAGCCCGACGATGAACTCGAGTTGAGTTCTAATTAATTATTTTATTATTCCTATGTCTACGTATTTTATGTCCTATCGTTTCCAAGATTTGATAACCTAAGGATCTGATACCGTTTCTGTTGCGCCCCAAAATCCGGGGTCAGGAATCTCGGAGGCCACGCCATCTAAACTATTACAACCACACAACTCACACTACAATATATATATACTCATGTTTCACGACCCCACACTTATCATACACACACACACTTACAGCTTATTGCCTTAGAAACGAACCATTCATAACTATAGTAATTTAAACCATCAAGTGATAATTATTACAACCCAAAAGTGATTTAGTCTTACCGGGGAATAACCTTTAAGTAAGGGTAGTCCTCCGGCCAAATATACGTTTCTTGTTTATTAACTTACATAAGTCATACTTATAAATAAGCCGAACTAAAAACAACTGAAAACTAATCCAGCTTATTCGGACTACCTGTGGTACAACACCACACAATCTACGGAACAGCTGGCCATTTCCTACCCGTTTCCTGGCTGTGGTTCTCATGGCAGACATCTTGATTCACTGTTGTATTGTGTCAATTTAAGAAAACAAGTGTGAGCTATAATGCCCAATATAATAATGTACAGTATGAAAATGATTGTATGATAACTTCTGTAAAACATCATATATGATAATTATATTTTATTCGAAAATAGGTTTCCTTGGTGATACACACCTTCTTATGAAAACAATTCTTTTAAGGGATTTCAATATCCTTCGAATACCTTAATAGTAATCCCAGCACCTAGGCTTGGGTTACGGTATTGTATCATAATTCCAATTGGAAGATTTAGGACATTCGTTGGAGCCACCGCATACGATGATCAGTCGTACTGCAATAAAAGTAACCTTTCCTACTAGTAGAAGGATGACACCTTTGTATCCCGGTTATCACCCTGGCCGCATTCGGGCTACGTGTCCCATTTCGGGTATACACACACTTCGCAGGTCCTTAGGTACATATTGTACCGTCTCCTACGGTACCACTAGTCTATCCAATACACGAAATACTTGGATCCTACCCCTCCCTTGTCCATTAGGAAATCATATCATATCTTAATAATTTGAACCACATCGAAGTTCCCCCAAGCGTTTTGCTTGTTGATAGGCATATCTTTACTTTATATATATATATATATGTACTTCCGAAAGTTTTCGGAGGAAGTACTAAGGATGTGAGTTGACCGTTGTCAACAGATAATTAAATAAGGGGGAAAAGTTTCTCCTTGAAACTATATTCAAAATATTAAATAAGTCGGGGTAATATTCTCCGACGATCTGAAATTACTCGAATGATTTTTCCGAAATCAGAAAGTATGTTTTAAATCAGGATCTTTGATTTTTAAATCAATAATAAACCCTTTAATGAATAATAAATAATTAAACGATATTCAATAAATAATTAAACCTTGAATGAGTTTACTCTTCAAAATAATATTTGAAATAATATTCTTCAACTAATTTATGTCTACGTAATTAATAATCCTTAATGGTTAATCAGGTTTGAAATAAAAAAGCGTTGGAAAATACTTCTCCTATAATAAATGATTAGTAGATAAATAATTCTTTTTCCGAATGATAAAGTATAGTTGAGGGAATACGATCTTTGGAAATCGTTTTAATAAAAGTTTGAGGTATTTTAATGTTTCATAAGTGGACATTGAGTCCCTTTAAGACGTACTATTATGGACTTATAACCATCCTATAACATCACCGGAATGATTCCCAGGTTTTTATCTTGAAATCCCGACCGACTCTCGGTCTTATTATACTACGTCACGCTTATAGCGGAATAAACATTTCACGATATATACTTATCGTACCACATCGCTACATTATGCGAAAGTTCGATAACTACGTATCATGGCAAGCATGGTATTTATACAATGATAATAAAACAATCCTTTCACAACACAACAGTAAATGGAGTTGGGTTTGCAAACTTTCCTGGGTATCTCGAGGTGAAGGATGCTCTAGGTTCCACTCGGAAATCTATAACCATAAATACAATTCATTTCGTTAGGTCCCGTTCTAATTTACGGCGACTCGCACTCATGTGCTACTTATTATGCACCCTCTCAACTTATACTACCCTTATTATTCCTTTAAGTCATTATTCACATTATGGTCGCTTTATTTTGCTAAGTATCTTAGGTTCATTCTCATTATCGACGTCGGCTCCGCTTATGGATTCTACGGTTTCTAATCGCGCGGTCTCGGCTACGATATTTTTATAAAATTGACAAATCATTGTTTTCACTTGAAATTTTTATGGAAGTTAGGAAACTCTATATGTTACTCTCTATAAAAATTTCATGATTTATGAACTCTTTAAGTCGATCCTTTATATTTTCAAAATTCGTAATTCGTAGAAGTTTTTGTCGCGTAAATCTCTTTTAGTAAAACGACCATAACTTTTGATCCGTAAATCGGAATCAAGAGATTCAAGCGCCTAAATGATACTTATAAAATTTTCTATCATAATAAAGGGTTATTTTTCAAGAAAATACATTTTACAACTTCGGGACCTTCTGCAGAAACTTAAAGTTACGATTCGTTAGTTTTAACGGAGGTACGTTTACGATCGGAGTTTCGTTTACGCCCTAACTCCTAACACAACCACCAAAAATCATCATTTCATCATCAACACACAAACTCCTCTTAAGAACATCATGTTCTTGAGGCAAAAACAATCAACCTTAAATCTACTTAAATTAAACATCAAGATTTCATCACTTCCACTTCTAAAACTTGGTTTACTATCACATACTAAATGGATCTTAAAATTGAACCTTAAATAAAGTTGGGCCAAATATTTTTACCTTTCTTGAAATCTTGAGATGTGTTCTTGAGGATGGTGGAGGCTTGGAAGTGCTTGGTATGATTTTTGGAACCTAAAACCACCATTGAAATCAAGAAACCAAAGAGGAGTTACTATTCATACTATTCACTAGTGACTTTCTTGATTTTATTTCACCCATCAAACCATGATAAAAAGAGTTGAAAGAATTTTCTTACCTTAGTTTGATTTCTAGGAAGCTTGAGAATTAATGGGATGATTTTACAATGGCTAGATTTTGAGATTTGAATTTGGATTTCTCCCTTTTCTTCTTGAAGGCCGAATGGAAGGAATGTGAGGGGGGGGGGGGTTATTTATGCTTGCTTCTCTTGGTTGCTTCTAGGAAATGGGGGTGATTTCTTTCCTTGATTTTTATTCTTCCTAGTATAGCATTCTAGGTTTATTTCTTGTTGCAAATCTTGGGGACAAAATCCAAGTAGCTTGCTAGGTTACAAGCTAACTACATGTGTTAGCTTCCTTAGCACACTATTTTGACTAGCTTGATTGATCATCCTATGGTTAACTTACTATTTGATAAAGTAACCATGGTTACTTTCTTACCATGGTTTAGTTAGTGCGTTACGTTTATTTAATCGTTTACGCGTTCGCTCGGTTGCTTAAACGTTTTCGTAATACTTACTAATAAACGGTTCGCGACGTAATTCCTTTCGTATTTATTCCTTATATTTTGAATTATCATACTTGAATATAAATCTGTAGGGTTTTAATCTCGTAATTATAGTGTGATTCCGGTAATCCTCGATGATTCATGAATATGGTCATTTTTCAAAGTTTGTTTTCTTCGAAAACTAATAGTGTTTACATACACTCATTTGGTACGTATAATTGTAATATCAACTCCGAAACTCATTTTCTCATGTACTAAATAGTATGGGCTCAAAAGTTTTTCCCATCCGTCAGGATTACTATTTATTAAACTTTTTACAAGGTCTCAAAAATTTCGAGTTATTACAAGCTGGCACCTCAACTATTGAATAATTGCAGTTTTCTGGCAGGTGGAGTGCTTGTCGAACTGTGGCCATAGTCACCACATGTTCATCCTCCCCAGTTGTGAAAATCATACTAGGGGACCCATTTTCTCCACCATCATCATACATACCTGACCTCCAGAACTCCAGCACTTGAGTCCCTGAGATAGCTTCAGGTTGAGTAGAAGCATAGCCTATCTCACCGTGAGCAAGGAAATCCTGGATGAAATGAAGATCTATTGGGGCTTCATCCTTGCTCAGAATAGCTAAGTAATTGTTAGGAACAAACTTAGCTCCATTGAAAATCAAATCTTTTGGTGCCATTTCTGTTAAAAATCAAGTGAGAAAAAGAGTGTTTGCAAGGTGTTTGATAAAATGCCTGTATGAAAAAGAGCTTCAGAGAATATTAGTGGGTGAGAGAAAATAAGAGAGATAAGAGAATGAGAGAAGTCAGTAAAAGATTGTAAAATCTTTTAACTTTCTTATTTATACAACCCACATGAAGTATGATAGACAGTTTATACCTGGCAATATGTGAACAGTCAATAGTTAAAACAGGAGTTAGTGGGCACGGGAAATAAGTAATAATTACTGTGCACATGTAGTTTTCCAAGACCAGCACGTTTACCACTAACCCAAATGATTATGACTGTTTTTATCTCACATAATTATATTCTAATTAAATATGACCGTTACAGTATTTGTCACAAATAAGTCAAGTAAATAAATAATGCCACATAAGCATCAGAGTTTCCATCAGGATTTAATATCAGAACTTGACTATTATCAAATTTTAACAGTCATCAGAACATGGCTTCTGTACTCAAAAAGTGAATGTTTGTTTCTTTGATTCTTCATACAAATACTGACTTGTTTCTTCAGAATTTAATCATCAGAACTTCCATCAGAATTTGTCCTCAGAATTTATGCATATGACACTTAACTGTTTATCTGAAACAACTTGATAACCATAATAATTTTCATCATTCATATGGAGTGATAGTGTGTGCATTAGAAAAATATCAGATAAAGATTAAAGTCTGATAAACTTCAGTACATCTTAGAAATAAGGCATAACTAAGAAAAGTGCTTAAAATCTGTCATTATTAAAGAAGTCTACAATAGAATAAATTTATACAAGAATCCACCTCAACTGTTTGTGCTCATTTTATGCATCTTTTAACATTCTTTTTCACAGTGGCTTCTCAGTGTAAGTGAGTCACAACTGCTATCAGAATTTATGCAATTATCAGAGTATTTCTCCAGTAATCAGAGAATGTGAAAAGTCACCAAGAAAAATTTATTTGCTTTTCTAATGCATATTACTTAATACCAGCAATGCACTTGAGTCTTCCCTTCCATATATTTACTCTAGATCTCAAATGAGTACCTGACTTCAATTTTCTTTTCTTTTCTTTTCTTTTGATAAGTGAGGCTTATCAAGCATGTGGTTCATCCTTAAGATTTACTGACATCAGAATTTGACAGAGAAGAAGCAAGAATCTAGTTTGTGACTTAGTATAAGATACACAAAGTAAATTTGACTAAGCTAAAAATCAGAATTTGCTTGTGTTAAAGAATTTCCGCATAAACAACTAATTCAAACATGGGATTTTAAGCATGTTAAAGACTACTAGGTCAACATCTAACACAGTTATCCTCATTGGATTGAATAGTCACAGAACATTCAAATCACTATCAGAGTATATAGATCCACATCAGATAACAATCAGCATTTGATGAATTTACAATTTAAAACACAGATTACATGAAGATAAGACAATCTGTAAACACTGATCATAAAGTCTGATGCATGAGAACAAAAACTAAGCACATTTAGAGAAAGAACCAGAAACCATTCCAAGTTCATTTACCAGTCTTGTAAAAGTAGCTTCACATAGTGGTTTTGTGAAGATATCTGCTAGTTGTTGATCTGTTGGAACAAAATGTAATTCCACTGTTCCTTCCATCATATGTTCCCTTATGAAATAGTACCTAATACTGATGTGCTTTTTCATTGAGTGTTGCACTGGATTACCTGTCATAGCAATAGCACTTTGATTATCACAGTAAATAGGTAATTTAGAAAATTCTAACCCATAGTCCAGTAACTGATTCTTCATCCAAAAAATCTGTGCACAACAGCTTCCTGCAGCAATATATTTTGCTTCTGCAGTTGATGTAGAAATTGATTTCTGTTTCTTGTTAAACCAAGAAACTAATCTGCCTCCAAGAAATTGGCAGCTTTCACTAGTGCTTTTCCTGTCTATTTTGCATCCTGCAAAATCTGCATCTGAGTAACCTATTAGCTTAAAATCTGATTCTCTAGGATACCACAATCCTAGATCAGCTATACCCTTGAGGTACTTGAAAATTCTTTTCACAACTATTAGATGAGGTTCTCTTGGATCAGCCTGAAATCTTGTACAAAGATAGGTAGCATACATGATATCAGGTCTCCTTGCAGTTAAATAGAGTAAAGAGCCAATCATAGCTCTGTAGTTAGTAATATCTACGGATGAACCAATATCTTTATCTACCTTGGTTACAGTGGCCATGGGAGTGGATGCAATTGAACATTATTGTATTCCAAATTTCTTCAGTAAATTTCTGGTGTACTTGGATTGATTGATAAAAGTACCTTCTTCATTTTTCTTGACTTGAAGTCCCAGAAAATAACTAAGTTCTCCCGTCATACTCATTTGATATCTTGACTGCATTAGCTTTGCAAATCTTTCACAGAGCTTGGCATTTGCAGAACCAAATATGATATCATCAACATATATCTGTACCAAAAGTAAGTTCTTTCATGGTTGAGGTAGAACAGAGTTTTATCAATTGTACCAATGTGGAATACACTTTCCAGAAGGAATTGAGCTAAAGTCTCATACCATGCTCTTGGAGCTTGCTTAAGGCCATAAAGTGCTTTGTCTAATCTGTAGACATGATTTGGAAATTTTGAGTCTTCAAATCCTGGAGGTTGTTCAACATATACCTCTTCTTCCAATTCTCCATTGAGAAAAGCACTATTCACATCCATTTAAAAGACCTTAAACTTTTTGTGAGCAGCATAAGCCAAAAAGATTCTTATGGCTTCCGATCTAGCAACTGGTGCAAATGTTTCATCATAATCAATACCCTCTTGTTGAGAGTAGCCCTTAGTAACCAGCCTTGCTTTATTCCTTGTAATTATGCCATCACTGTCAGTTTTGTTTCTGAACACCCATTTTGTGCCAACAATAGATCTGTTCTTTGGTCTTGGCACTAGGGTCCAAAATTTATTTCTTTCAAATTCATTCAACTCTTCCTGCATTTCTTGTACCCAATCAGCATCTTGAAGAGCTTCTTCCACTTTCTTTGGTTCAGTCTGAGATAGAAAAGAATGATAAATACATTCATTTGATGTTGCAGTTCTAGTTCTGACACCTGCTTCAGGATCTCCAATTATCAAGTTAGGTGTATGTGATTTAGTCCACTTCCTTGTATATGGAAGTTATTCTCTAGAACTGGACCCTCCCCCATGATCCATGCTGTCTCCATCAGCCTTTTCTGATGCTCCTCCTGTAGTTATGCTCTTTGACACTTCAGAATTTGAGTTGGATCTATCAGGATTTGAAGTATCAGAATTTCCAGAATTATCAGAACTTGGCTCATCAGAACTTGATGAATCAGAACTTGAAGAGCCAGTGACAGGTTCTGATGCTTCTTGAGAGTCTTGAGTTGTGGTAGGATCTTCAGCTTGCTCCCCCTAGACAGGTGCATTTTCCCTTGGAGTAGTTACCACAGTTTCAATGACATCAGAATTTAACCCGTCAATACTTACAGGATCAGGATTTAAGCCATCAGAATTTACAGAAACAGAACTTAAATATTCATTTTCAAGTCTCAACTGATCATGATCATTGAAATCTTCAAGTCCAGTAATCTTCTTATCATCAAAAGTTACATTGATAGATTCCATGACAACCCTTGTTCTTAAATTGTAGACTCTTAAGGATTTTGTGGAAAGTGGATATCCAACAAAAATTTCTTCATCAGCTTTTAGATCAAATTTTGACAGCTGTTCAAGATGAGTCTTAAGAACGAAACACTTACAACCAAATACATGAAACTATTTCAGATTTGGCTTCTTTTTATTCACCATCTCATATGGTGTTTTTCCATGCTTGTTTATGAGTGTAACATTCTGTGTAAAACAAGCAGTCTGCACAGCTTCAGCCCAAAAGTAGGTTGGTAGTTTTGCTTTATCAAGCATAGTTCGTGCAGCTTCAATGAGAGTCCTGTTCTTTCTTTCTACAACTCCATTTTGTTGTGGAGTTCCAGGTGCAGAAAATTCCTGTTTGATTCCATGCTCTTTGCAGAACTCTTCCATGATTGAATTCTTGAACTCAGTGCCATTATCGCTTCTTATTATTTTAACAGAATCTTTGACCAATATATCCAGCTGTTTGACATGATCAGTTAGAGTAGATGTAGTTTCATTCTTCTTGTGCAAGAAATACACCCAAGTGTATCTTGTGAACTCATCCACTATAACCATAACATATTTCTTCTTTGCAATAGACATGACATTGACTGGACCAAATAGATCAACATGTAGTAGGTGATAAGTCTCAAGAATTGAGGATTCAGTTTTGCTCTTGAATGAAGATTTTCTTTGTTTTTCCTTTTGACATGAATCACAAAGGCCATCAGGAGCAAATACTGATTTTGGAAGACCTCTCACAAGATCTTTCTTTACAAGCCCATTTATGTTGTTGAAATTTAAATGAGAGAGTCTTTTGTGCCAATTCCATCTTTCTTCAATTGATGCTCTACTCAACAAATAGATTGCAGAACCATCAGAACTTGTTGAAAGTCTGGCTTCATAAATATTACCATGCCTGTAACCTTTCAGAACCACTTTGCCTGTAGAATTGCTTATAACTTCACAGTGTTCTTCAAAGAAATCCACATGATAACCTCTATCACAGATTTCACTCATACTTAGAAAATTGTGTTTAAGTCCCGAGACAAGAGCTACTGCTTTAATGATGACATTTCCAAGACTGATATTGCCATATCCCAGAGTTTTTCCCATGTTTCCATCTCCATAAGAAACTCCTGGGCCAGCTTTCTCCACAAAGTCTGATAGCAGGGCTTTATTTGCTTTATTTCCAGTCATATGTCCTGAACATCCACTGTCCAGCACTAGGATGTTTTTCCTGTTGCCCTGCAATCACAAAGACCACTAATGGTTAGTTTTAAGGACCCAGACTTTCTTGGATCATTTGCCATTTTTAAGTTTGTTAGCATTTGCAGCGGATTTAATTTTAGAGTTTATGCTAACATGCTGTTTATCAGAACTTATATCAGACTTTGCATCAGACTTTACACTAGAAGGAATAATACTAACTTTCTTCAAAGAAGGTTTTATTTGATAATAATCATAGTACAATAATATTCCTTATAAGTATAAATAGAATGCCATAAACTACCACAATGAAAACAAGGATTTTGTGGCTTAAACCTAACAGACTGACTCTTAACTCCTGAATAGGAGGTAAAGAGTTTAGATCTTTATTTTTCCTGCAAAAAGAAGCAAGATGGTTAGAGTTTCCACAGTTATAACATTTCTTTCTAGGAGCATTGGGAATAGGCATATAATTATTGCTTTTATTCACACCTTCCTTTCCATTCCTATTTTTCCTAGCTTCCTTTACCTTGTTGACATTCCTAATCTCTTTCAGCTTATGCTTAAGCTGCTTCTTTGTCATTAAGCCTATGTTTACTTCAGCTGGTTTATCCTGTTCTAATTTGTCAGAAGTTGACTTTTCCTTAACTTCTGTCACAGACTCTTTCATCTTTTCAGAATCAGACTTTACAGTTTTTGCTACAAACATAACAGGATTTACCTTTGGCTTAGCAGTCTGTTTAACAATAATTGGTTCAATTTGTTCAGTTCCTTTTTCACTTTTATCATCTCCATAACCTAAGCCCTCTTTCCAGTTTCCACTACTTAATAAATTCTGAGTTGTTCTGCCAGAGTTAGTCCAAGTTCTGATAATCTATCTTTCCTTTTCTAAGTCAGCTTTTAGAGATTTATTCAATTTTAACACTTTATCTCTAACATATAAAGCATCATCTTTTTCTTTCTTTGATGAAGAAAAACTAACTCTTTTTGTAAATAATCATTTCTCTTTTTATAAGCAAGATTTTCAGATGTTAATCTTTCACATGTTAAAGTCTAATCTCTATAACTAATGAACATGGTTTTAAGATATAATCTCAACTCAGTAATATCATCAGTATGAAAAGCATAAGTTGTTTGAGGTACCTTTAATTCAGTAATTTCAGGACTGCCATCAACATTTACCATCAAGGCATAGTTCACCTGATGTTCAGAATCTGAAGTGTCTGTCCAGCTTTTCTTCTTTGTGATAAGTGCCTTACTTTGTTACTTTTTCCTTTCATTGCAGTCAGGAGATATGTGGCCTCTTTCACCATAATTGTAGCATTTGACATTTGAGTTGTCTCATCTGTCAGACTTTCCTTTACCTTCAGACTTTCTGAACCCTTTCTTATCAGAACTTCCACTTTTCCTGGAAAACTTCTTGCCTTTTCTGAATTTTTGTAGGCTATCTTTGTGATACCCTTTACTATAAGAGCACACAATTTCATCATCTCTTCATCATCATCCATTTCAGGTAAACTTTTAGTTTCTGAATCATCATCATCAGAATATGATGACTCTGAATCAGACTTTATAATGAGAGCCTTTCCTTTTCCCCTCTTTGAGGCAACAACTTTAGGAGATTCCTCCTCAGCTTTAAGAGCAACTGTCCTTGACTTTCTTCCATGCCTCTTGCTCCTTTGATCCATCTCAAGTTCATGAGTCTTGAGCATACCATAAATTTCATCAAGAGTAGTTTCAGTAAGATCATAGTTGTATCTTATGGTAGTAGACTTCAAATCCCAACTTTCAGGAAGAGCTAAAAGGAATTTTAGATTTGAATCTTCAAGATCATATTCCTTGTCCACCAGTGACAGATCATTCAAGAGTTTGGCAAACCTTTCATATAAATTAGTTAATGACTCACCAGCTTTTGAGTCAAAGTGCTCATACTCTTGAGTGAGTATAGTCTTCCTGTTCTTCTTGATTGCATCAGTTCCTTGGCATCTTGTCTCTAAAGCATCCCATATCTCCTTTGCAGTTTTGCAATTAATTACCCTATTTGACATGACATTATCAATGGCACTATGTAGAAAATGCCTTACCCTTGCATCCTTGGCAATAGATGAGATGTCTTCAGCTGTATACTTACATTTTTCCTTTAGTATGGTCTTTGCTGGTTGATCAGCAACTACAACAAAGAGCTTGGTAGGCTTGTGTGGTCCTTCATTAATTCTGTCAAGGTATTCTGGATCTGTAGCTTCCAGAAACATAACCATCTTCACTTTCTATATGGGATACTCAGATGGTCTCAGTATGGGAACCCTAATAGTCTCATATTGACTGTGGGTTTGAGTCTTTTGAGTTTCTTCAATTTTTGTGGGCTTGGTTGGAGTTTGCGCTTCTTCAGACATGATTGTTTGGATCTTTACTATATGTGAGTTAACAGATAAGCTCTGATACCAATTGTTAGGTCACACAACACTGTAGAAGGGGGGTTGAATACAATGTTTATACAATCAAATCGATTTAACACAAGTATGTAACAAAGATCAAGTATATTGAATAAACTCTGTTACAATAAGAACTGTTGTTCTCTCTCAGTGATGAACAAATATCACTAAGAGCTGCTAGGTTACAATGTATAATCTTCTCGATAATGATAACACATATAGTGTAAACCCTAAGTCTGTGTTTATATAGTACACAGTTACAAGATAACTTGTAATTGATATGGAATACAATTCTGTCTCCTAAAATATTTCAATCAGATATCTTCTACAAGTCTTCCAGTCTTCTAACTCTTTCCATGCATATCTTTTTTTGTTTTAGTCTCGATCTTCTACTGTAAATCAGTTTCCTTCCTTATATGTAAGTCTTCACGCACTTAAGTTCTGATATGACCTTAAGTTCTGATATTAAGTTATGACTTCCAGTAACTCCTAATTTCAGTAAGTCCTGATATGTCCTGTTCTTTAAGATCTGAAAACTAAACATGAATCACATTAGACATGACATCTCAAATGTATCTAACCGTACTATTCATGAACACCTGTTCATCAGCACTGTTCACGGGGGGGGGCATTGTTCATCAGTACTGTTTACGGATACTGTTCACCGACACTGTTCATCGCGCTGTTCATCGGCATTGTTCACCAAATTTTTTTTATATATTTTTTCTTATGGCTTCAGATGAATTGCTCAGAAAATTACTTGTAAAATTGGCTCAGATTAATAAACGTACTCACAAGCTTGCTTATTTAACGGAATCAAGGTTTGATGCATTGGGTAAAATTTTAATTAAGGTGAAAGATAGTGATGAAGTCTATGATCCCGGTATAGAGCTTGGATATTTTACAGGTCTGGGTAGCACATAAGATTTTGTTGAATGGGTTACAAAAGCCGACAAGATTTCTTCTTACACGGGTTGGACTGAGATGAAAATATTCAAGATTACAGCGTTTAAACTTACAAAGGAAGCATGCTTGTGGTTTGATAATCTAAATGCAAAAAGAGTTAGATCTGGAAAAGAAAAGATTATGACTTGGACATCTTTGAAGAAGAAACTTCGTGCACAATATATTCCATTGGATTGTAAATTATAATGTGTAATGAAGATGACATCCCTCTCTCAAGGTACTAAGAGTGTTTCTGAGTATACTTCTGAATTTTATAGATTGTGCCTTATTTGTGACTTGGAGGAGACGGAAATAATGAAAATTGGAAGATTTATTCGTGGACTGAACTTGCCTATTTAATGAAAGGTTAAATCAAGTCAATATATCTCGTTTAATGATGTATACAATCTTGCTTTGGAATTTGAATCTTTTCAACAAGATGAGAAATTGAAATCTTCCCTTCACGAGTTTACCCTTTCAGAAGAAACTAAAGAAGAAGACTCTGTCAGTGTGGAGAATGTTGCGGATCTTGTTGTTGATTACCAGGTGTTACGTGTGGCGACTACATCAAGTTTCGATAAAAAGGATGAACCAATTATAAAAGAAGCTATGATAGAGAAGCATGAAGAAAGAAAGTCACTTGTTGAGAAAGTTTTGGTTGTTGAAACAAATCAGATAGATGCAACTCCTAAATTTGTGCGTGAAAGACAAGAGATACTAAAGGAGAAGTTCGAAACTAAAGAGGTTGTGTACAAGGAAAACAACATTATCCTAGTGGAAAACAATGATTTTTTGGGGGTAGAGAACTTGTTGAATATACCTATATATATAATCAAACTATCTTATTCTTTCGAGTTTACTTCCAAAGATATTGCTGATGGAATTGAAATTTAAGGCTTTCAAGTTCTATGAGAAATCATCTCGTTGTGTGCTTATTCTTAAATACTTTAGAACTCGAGGATGAGTTTTCTTCAAATGAGAGGAGAATGATGAGGATCAAGGAATGAATATGTTAATTTGGATTTGATTATGTGTGCTCGAGGTGATGTTCAATTGGAGAGGATGCAAACATGGGTTATAAAGCCTACTTGGACAACAAGGAATAAAGGAGCGATGCGTGAAGTTGGACAAGTAGCTGATTATTATATAATTATTAATTAGAATTTTGCTTGCAAGTTTTTACCTTTCACTTGAAAGGGTTTTTCTTGTTTTAAGCATTTAGGATTTTATTTTCCTATTTGGATTTTATTTTTGTCTTTTTTCTATTCGGGTTTAGATTTTGAATTTGTTTTCTGGAAGGATTCAGATATTGGCTGATTCAAGCTGATATTGAATTTCTCTTGGAATCCTATTGGATTTGGGTTATTGTCTAAGCCTACAAATACCCTCTCATGTAATCTTTTAAGACAGATAATGGATGATATAAAACTTTTATTTTGAGATAAACTATGAGTAGTTTATCTTTTCTCTAAACTTTAATTACTGGATTGTTTTGAAGGTTAGATTCGAATTACTTAGTTTCTGGATTGATCTAAGAAATTTGAGATTCAAAGTTCATGTTTCTGGATTGATCGTGTTCTTTTGAAATATCCTTTTCTTTTCTTATCCTTTTTCTTCATGTTTTTCCTTTCTTTCTGGTGCGATCCACATCAATTTGGTATCAGAGCCAAGGATTTTTCTCCAATTTCTTAATTGTTGGGAGATCTAGGTTTCAAATTTTTTTTACTATTCACGAGTACTGTTCATGAGTTATTGTTCACGAGTTACTGTTCACGAGTAAATGTTCATCGGTACTGTTCACGGGGGTACTGTTCATCGGTACTGTTCACGGACACTGTTCACAGTACTGTTCATCGCGCTGTTCATCGACACTATTCACCAGAATTATTTTATTTGTATTTTTTCTTATGGCTTCAGATGAATTGCTCATAAAATTACTTGTAAAATTGGATAAGATTGATAAATGCACTCAAAGGCTTGATAATTTAACAGAATCCAGGTTTGATGCATTGGGTAAAATTTTAATTAAGGTGAAAGATAGTGATGAAGTCTATGATCCCGGTATAGAGCTTGGATATTTTACAGGTTTGGGTAGCACATAAGATTTTGTTGAATGGGTTACACAAGTCGACAAGATTTCTACTTATACAGGTTGGACTGAGATGAAAATATTCAATATTGCGGCGCTTAAACTTACAAAGGAAGCATGCTTGTGGTTTGATAATCTAAATGCAAAAAGAGTTAGATCTGGAAAAGAAAAGATTATGACTTGGATATCTTTGAAGAAGAAACTTCGTGCACAATATATTCCTTTGAATTATAAATTAGAATGTGTAATGAAGATGACATCCCTCTCTCAAGGTACTATGAGTGTTTCTGAGTATACTTCTGAATTTTATATATTGCGCCTTATTTATGACTTGGAGGAGATAGAAATAATGAAAATTTGAAGATTTATTCGTGGACTGAACTTGCCTATTTATCGAAAGGTTAAATCATGTCAATATATCTCGTTTAATGATGTATGCAATCTTGCTTTGGAATTTGAATCTTTTCAACAAGATGAGAAATTGAAGTCTTCCCTTCACGAGTTTACCCTTTCAGAAGAAACTAAAGAAGAAGACTTTGTCAGTGTGGAGAATGTTGCGAATCTTGTTGTTGATTACCAGGTGTTACGTGTGGGGACTACATCAAGTTTCGATAAAAAGGATGAACTAATTACAAAAGAAGCTATGATAGAGAAGCATGAAGAAAGAAAGTCACTTGTTGAAAAAGTATTGGTTATTGAAACAAATTAGATAGATGCATCTCTTAAATTTGTGCGTGAAGGATAAGAGATACTAAAGGAGAAGTTCGAAACTACAGAGGTTGTGTACAAGGAAAACAACATTTTCCTAGTGGAAAATAATGATTTTCTGGGGGTAGAGAACTTGTTGAATGTACCTATATCATCAAACTATCTTATTCTTTCGAGTTTACTTCCAAAGATATTGCTGATGGAATTGAAATTTAAGGCTTTCAAGTTCTATGAGAAATCATCTCGTTGTGTGCTTATTCTTAAATACTTTAGAACTTGAGGACAAGTTTTCTTCAAAGGAGAGGAGAATGATGAGGATCAAGGAATGAATATGTTAATTTGGATTTGGTTATGTGTGCTCGTGGTGATGTTCAATTGGAGAGGATGAAAACATAGGTTATGAAGCTTACTTGGACAACAAGGAATAAATGAGCGATGCGTGAAGTTGGACAAGTAGCTGATTATTATATAATTATTAATTAGAATTTTGCTTGCAAGTTTTTTACTTTCACTTGAAAGGGTTTTTCTTGTTTTAAGCATTTAGGATTTCATTTTCCTATTTGGATTTTATTTTTGTCTTTTTTTATTCGGGTTTGGATTTTGAATTTATTTCCTGGAAGGATTCAGATATTGGTTGATTCAAGGTGATATTGAATTTCTCCTGGAATCCTATTAGGTTTGAGTTATTGTCTAAGCCTATAAATACCCCTCTCATGTAATCTTTTAAGACAGATAATGGATGATATAAAACTTTTATTTTGAGATAAACTATGAGTATTTTTTCTTTTCTCTAAACTTAAATTACTGGATTATTTTGAAGGTTAGATTCGAATTACTTAGTTTCTGGATTGATCAAAGCAATTTGAGATTCAAAGTTTACTTTTCTGAATTGATCGTGTTCTTTTGAAATATCCTTTTCTTTTCTTATCCCTTTTCTTCCTGTTTTTCCTTTCTTTATGGTACGATCCACATCAATTTGGTATCAGAGCCAAGGTTTTTTCTCCAATTTCTTAATTGTTGGAAGATCTAGGTTTCAAAAAAATTTACCATTCACGAGTACTGTTCACGAGTTACTATTCACGCACAATTGTTCATCATAACTGTTCATGGGGGCACTGTTCATCAGTACTATTCATGGACACTGTTCACTGGCATTGTTCACAGTACTGTTCATCGCGCTGTTCATCGGCACTGTTCACCAGATTTTTTTTTTTGTATTTCTTCTTATGGCTTCAGATGAATTGCTCAGAAAATTACTTGTAAAATTGGATAAGATTGATAAATGAACTCAAAAGCTTACTAATTCAACGGAATCAAGGTTTGATGCATTGGGTAAAATTTTAATTAAGGTGAAAGATAGTGATGAAGTCTATGATCCCGGTATAGAGCTTGGATATTTTACAGGTTTGGGTAGCACAGAAGATTTTGTTGAATGGGTTACACAAGTCGACAAGATTTCTGCTTATACAGGTTGGACTGAGATGAAAATATTCAAGATTGCAGCGCTTAAACTTACAATGGTAGCATGTTTGTGGTTTGATAATTTAAATGCAAAAAGAGTTAGATCTGCAAAAGAAAAGATTATGACTTGGACATCTTTGAAGAAGAAACTTTGTGCACAATATATTCCCTTGGATTATAAATTAGAATGTGTAATGAAGATGACATCCCTCTCTCAAGGTACTATGAGTGTTTTTGAGTATACTTCTGAATTTTATAGATTGCGCCGTATTTGTGACTTGGAGGAGACGGAAATAATGAAAATTGGAAGATTTATTCATGGACTGAACTTGCCTATTTATCGATGGGTTAAATCAAGTCCATATATCTCGTTTATTGATGTATGCAATCTTTCTTTGGAATTTGAATGTAACACCCTCCAGACCCGGGGTATAAGTCTGGGAGTTACTAGCTACTCACCAAACCTCTACAATTTGATTGACAAATAATAAAGAAATGATTCTAAACCCCTTTAATACTAACCAGGATCTTATTAGGTTGAAGTATGAAAACAAGAACCACTAACTATTTTATTACAAACCAAATTCAAAATCTTACAACTCTCTTTATTACAAACCATTGTCTAACCAGTTTTAAACTAATTTCATCTTTTATTCAACCACACACACTAACTATCTACACTCCACCTGTTCGGGAAACTCAAAGCTTTCTTCCTGGATTGGGATCAACACCTTGGGTATGAGAGGATCCCGAGGCTTGACCCGCTTCTTTACCACTCGAGTCCTGAGGGGTTTCATATTTCTTCTTAACTGAAAACAATAAGGTGGATAACAACAAAAAGGGTGAGCCAAAAATTGCTCAACAAGTCCGCAAAATAAAAACAGTGTTAAAGCAATTTAAATGAATCGGTAACCCGGGTATATCTGCAAAGATATAACCCCACGAAAATAGAAAGAAGGCCATTACTGGTGAGCACAAATGAACTAAACTGGACACAAGTTCGCATCTATATCCTGCTGATCAGTCAGAATATAATGCAGATCTATATCTCCATATATAGATCTAGTCGAGTACCCTGACACTATGGCCCATCTCAAGGCACCGGTCATGTTTTGGTCCTTAGGATTAAGACACACTTAATCCCCAAAATATCATTATCCAGTCTATCACACAGCATCCGGAACAATCGGTATGCTTTGATATATTCTAATCACTAGAATATATTAATATAAGTGAGTAAAAAATGGAATATAAATCAGGAATCCAAGGAAACGGAGAAATCAAGAATCGAAATGAAATATGAACAAGAGAATAGCAAGTGTGTATCAGTGTTTATGAACAAGAATCAAAAGAGTGCAAGCGTGATAAGCTTATGAAGAAACATCACTATTCTGAAATTAGAATAGGGGAAAAACTTATCTTCTGCGCGACTCACTACAAATATGTCACCTTCATCTATCACCGACTCAACCTGCCTTGCTGGCTTAGCTTCTGTTAGAGAAATAGACCAGTTTAGTCATTTCGTACTTCAGTTGCGTCTTGAATCGACTTCACAGCGTTCCTATTGTCTACCCATGCGCTTATGACTGACTCGTATATTATATATTAGCAAGTAAGACTCGATTAACCATATAATACACATAAGCACATAATCATTTTTATAGTTAAAATAATTTTCAGAATCAAAATTGACTCGCTGACCGCTCAACTGATCTTTATCTGACTCGTTTCCAATTTTTCAGAATTTTTTTTCAGACTTGTCTCGGCACACAATTCGACTGATAATCAAGCAAATAACAAATTCAACTAATTTCTAGAAGAAATGAGGTCTTAATATTATTTTTAATGAAAAGAATTCATTTTTCTGAGTTAAAGGGCTTTCGTTTCGCTCGAATCGGACTAATGGTCTAATTAATATCAATTAAATATGAATAATTCAATTTATTATTCAATATAAATAATTATTACTAATTTTTAAACCTTAAAATAATTTTTAAATCATTATTTAAGAAAAATCAGAAATAAAAATGATTTTTCTATAATTTTTGGAATTAAAATAAATTTATTATAATTTATTGAATATTATTTGATTAACTATCAAAATAATTAATCATTTTTAAATAAATAATAAATAAATAAATAAATAATAAATAATTGAGAAAATAATTAAATCTGATTTTTAGTAAATATTTCAAAATTATTTATAATATAAATCTATTAATTAAATAATTAATTAATCAATTTATAAAATAAATAAAACTGATTTTTAAAATTAATAAAAATAAAAATAAAAAAGTAAATCCAAAAACATTTGTCAGAAACTAGAATCTGAAAGAAACAGATCAAAACCGGGTTGACAAACGGGTCAACCGGGTCACAATCCGGGTCATGAAGAACATGACCGAATTTTTCCAGAAACCGACGACTTCACCGGATTCCGGTGAGTCCAAAACAGTCCCAAATCAACACCGTTTGGTGCTGTTTTTGAGTGCT
Organism: Apium graveolens; assembly: GCF_009905375.1. Taxonomy (NCBI): domain Eukaryota; kingdom Viridiplantae; phylum Streptophyta; class Magnoliopsida; order Apiales; family Apiaceae; genus Apium; species Apium graveolens. Next base: position 113,920,069 of record NC_133653.1, read on the forward strand.
TTCCATTGCAAATTAACACAACAGTCTAACCACGATTAAAACATCCCGGTATCATCCCTGGTTCATCTTTTCTGATCAAAATCGACATAAACTCTGGCCAAAAATCCAAATCATTCATTTGTACATAAAAGTTAACGTTTAATAGTGCAAATCGAAGCTAAGAACACATACAATCTAACCTCTAACATATCAGGAACCTAATATTCACAGAAATAATCGAGTTGTAATTTGAAAATTCGGCATAAACCCTAATAATCGAACTTTGCTATCTAAGTATCGTTTGATCAATTAAATACCATGAATCGACTGTAAATCACATCAGGAAACTATATGAATCATCAAAACATCAGAATAACCCTAGAATCAAAAAGCCCTAATTCGAACATAAACCCTGGAAATCGAAAATCAAAAACTACAGATTAAAACATGAAATTGATGCTAGAAACAGAATGTACAGATGAAAACCTTCGATTTGGTTATTGGAATCACTTGATTTGATGCTGTAATCTGCTCAAAATCACAGCTTGAATTCTCGACCCGACCCTGTTCTTCCCGACCCGATTTGCAGAGAATTTTGTAATTTTCTGATTTTTAATTACATAATTAATAATAATTTAATAAAAATTAGGCTATTTATAGTAGTGAAATTAATACTCCTAAAAAAAATTAAGGCCCTAATTCTACACTTTTTAAAATTAATAGGCCCCTAATTTTATAATTTTTGAGTATTAAAATTTAATTTATAAATATTTTATATATACAATATATATGTCAAAATTTCCCAAAAATTGTGAATAATACAAAAATACAAAGAAATGGTATAAATGAAAGTCCTATAATTTTATAAAAATACAAATGTGATTTTTCTGGGGTTTTTAACACCCAATGGGGCCCGGAAAAGTCATTTTTCGCAAAACGACAAAATTTATAAAATGTCCAGATGTTTAAAATAATGCGATGGTAAAAGCCGTTTGATAAAAATAAGGCCCATATTTTATTCGAAATATTTGCTTTAAAATCATGGTTCGGGTCGTAAAACGTTTGAAATGAAAACTATAACTGAGAAATAAAATACCCGGAAAAATACCTTAAAAATGCCTGGATGACACATAATGCACATAACATATAGCAATTAGGGTTTGACAGTTAATTCCACATAAATGACATATTAACATACATAATTTATTATAAATATGATATAATACAGACGTAATTTCCCAGGCGTTACATTGAATCTTTTCAACAAGATGAGAAATTGAAGTCTTCCCTTCACGAGTTTACCCTTCCAAAAGAAACTAAAGAAGAAGACGTTGTCAGTGTGGAGAATGTTGCGGATCTTGTTGTTGATTACCAGGTGTTACGTGTGGAGACTACATCAAGTTTCGATAAAAAGGATGAACCAATTACAAAAGAAGCTATGATAGAGAAGCATGAAGAAAGAAAGTCACTTGTTGAGAAAACTTTGGTTGTTGAAACAAATCAGATAGATGCATCTCCTAAATTTGTGCATGAAGGACAAGAGATACTAAATGAGAAGTTTGAAACTAAAGAGGTTGTGTAGAAGGAAAACAACATTTTCCTAGTGGAAAACAATGATTTTCTGGGGTTAGAGAACTTCGTAAATGTACCTATATCATCAAACTATCTTATTCTTTCGAGTTTAGTTCCAAAGATGTTGCTGATGGAATTAAAATTTAAGGCTTTCAAGTTCTATGAGAAATCATCTCGTTGTGTGCTTATTCTTAAATAATTTAGAACTCGAGGACGAGTTTTCTTTAAAGGAGAGGAGAATGATGAGGATCAATGAATGAATATATTAATTTGGATTTGGTTATGTGTGCTCGTGGTGATGTTCAATTGGAGAGGATGCAAACATGGGTTATGAAGCTTACTTGGACAACAAGGAATAAAGGAGCGATGCGTGAAGTTGGACAAGTAGCTGATTATTATATAATTATTAATTAGAATTTTGCTTGCAAGTTTTTACCTTTCACTTGAAAGGGTTTTTCTTGTTTAAGCATTTAGGATTTTATTTTCCTATTTGGATTTTATTTTTGTCTTTTTTCTATTCAGGTTTGGATTTTAAATTTGTTTCCTGGAAGGATTCAGATATTGGCTGATTCAAGCTGATATTGAATTTTTTCTGGAATCCTATTGGGTTTGGGTTATTGTCTAAGCCTATGAATACCCCTCTCATGTAATCTTTTAACATAGATAATGGATGATATAAAACTTCTATTTTGAGATAAACTATGAGTAATTTTTCTTTTCTCTAAACTTCAATTACTGTATTGTTTTGAAGGTTAGATTCGAATTACTTAGTTTCTGGATTGATCTAAGCAATTTGAGATTCAAAGTTCACGTTTCTGGATTGATCGTGTTCTTTTGAAATATCCTTTTCTTTTCTTATCCCTTTTCTTCTTGTTTTTCCTTTCTTTTGAAATAATGACCTGAAGTTATTATATTTCTATACGAGAATTAATATACATTGATTTCATTAAAAGTTATCCTTGACCGGGTAATGAAAAAAGTGGACATTGGGTATATTATGAATCGTATGAGAAATATGAATAATCGAGATAGGATTTAACCGTCCTATTTTAGAGGTGATATTATTGGCCTCTTCTGTGAGCTAGACTATGAAATGCGTGGTCACGCTCAAATGTTGATTTGATATGATAGTCTACTCATTGATCAAGGAAACTTGATAAGGATGACACATTACATGCCTCGAGTTTAGTCTATAATATTTGGTTAAAGGGATTATATTACATTGTACATTATTCACAAAAGGTTTAATCGATCACCGATTCAATTATTATTACTTGGGTAGCAATGATGTATTATTAGATGTCGCTCATTATTTACGATTTTAAATTAGATTTAAAATTTGTTGCCAACATAATAATAACCTATAGGGTCACACACAAAGAATGCTTGATGGATTATTTAATTTAAATTGGATTTAAATTAAATTAAAGTAGTTCAAATTATTTATAATATTAATTAAGTATGACTTAATTAATTAGATAAATAATGATATTCGAATTTACTAATATTAATTATGAAATTCAGTTGTTAAATAATTAAGTGTGACTTAATTATTATACAAATAGGAATTTCGAATTAATAGTAACTCCTAATTAGTTAAGAGTTATAATTCTTTTTCTACTCTCTATATAATATCTCTTGTGTGGCTGATTTTGGATGCAAGAGAGTTTTACTAAAATCCTTGCCACAAAGAGAGAAGATGGAGAGAGCAAGAAGAAACGATTTTGTGCTAGTATACATTCAATCTTTGCGTTCAAGCATTCGTGTGGATACCGATAAAGCGTAGATCGCGAGAGTGGGATGCGTGGTGATTGAACAAACTTTGGATCTCCATTGGTCAACCAATTTTTAAAGCTTCTTAATGTAAACAATCTGATCTATGAATTAAATATCTGTTTTTTGCATGGATACTGCGGTGGGTTTCGAAAACTCTGATTTTTCACGTTTTTAATTACTGTTTCCGTTGCGTTTATCTGCTCGAAACCCAATAATATCTTCACCATGTTTCTTTTAGAAGAGAGTCTTGTCTATAGTACCTCTAGTAAAACCATGTTTCAGTAGGAATTCTGATAATTTATCATACCAAGCTCTAGGTGCTTGCTTTAGTCCATATAGAGCTTTGAGTAATTTGTACACAAAATTTGGAAATTCTGGATCTTCAAACCCAGATGGCTGTTGCACATAAACTTCTTCTTCTAACTCACCATTTAGGAAGGCAATCTTGACATCCATTTGATACACTTTAAAATTTGAATGTGCAGCAAATGCTAGAAAGATCCTTATTGCTTCAAGTCTTTCAACTGGAGCAAAAGTTTCATCATAATCAATTCCTTCTTCTTGTGACTAGCCTTTTGCAACTAACCTTGCCTTGTTTCTAGTAACTATACCATTTTCATCCATCTTGTTCCTAAACACCCATTTTGTTCCAATAATGCTTCTATTCGTTGGTGTCGGAACTAACTCCCAAACTTTGTTCCTTTCAAACTGATTAAGCTCCTCTTGCATTGCAGATATCCAATCAGGATCCGTTAGAGCTTCTTCAGTTTTCTTGGGTTCTATTTGAGACAGAAAACATGCATGTAGGCACTCATTAGCAGTTGCACTTCTAGTACTCACACCAGCAGTATGATCACCAATAACTGCTTCTCTAGTGTGACTCATATCCCACTTCCTTGTATGAGTTTGTTGACTTGTACCTTCATCATTTTCTTCATTATTGGTATGACTGCTAGATCATTCTTCTCTTTCTCCCCCTGAGTTTGTGCTATCAAATTCAGGTGATTGAAATGAGCTTCCATTCCCATGATTTCCTGTTCAGTAGTCTCTTCATTTATCATCTGTTATACATTAACTTCCTCTCATCCATCATAATCACTATCAATGTTGAGGTTTTCAAATACAAGGGCTTCAGCTTCATTTTCATCAAGGCATTCCAAGCATGGGCACTTGTCATCATCAAAAGTCATATTTGTGCTTTCCATAATCTTCTTTTGATCTATCACATAGACCTTGTAGGCAGTTCTCTCCAATGAATATCCCAGAAAAATTGCTTCAAAAACTTTTGGGTCAAATTTTCCCACATATTCAGAGTTGTGTTTCAAAATATAACACTTGCTTCCAAACACATGAAGATGCTTTACAGTAGGCTTTCTCTTAGATATTATTGAGTATGGTGATTTTTCATGTACCTTATTAATGAGATATCTGTTCTGAGTGTAACATGCAGTGTTAACACAGCCTCTTCCCAGAAATTTGTTGGCAACTTGGCATCTTGCAGCATTATTCTAGCAGCTTCAATTAATGTTCTGTTCTTCCTTTCGACTATTCCATTTTGTTGAGGTTTTCTAGCAGCTGAAAATTCTTGAACAATGCCTTTGTTTTTGCAGAATTTATTAAATATTGCATTTCTGAATTCTGTTCCATTGTCATTTCTCAATCTTTTTACACAATTGTGATCTTCAGCCTGTTTTTGTATCTTTTTGATGTGCTCAATTATGATGTATGGAGTCTCATCCTTAGAGTGCATGAACTCTACCCAAGTGTATCTTGAGAAATCATCCACCATCACAAGTGCATATTTGTTTCCTGAAATTGATAAGACATTTACTAGTCCAAACATGTCCATGTGAATAAGTTGCAATGGTGCACTTATAGAATTCACAGTTTTTGATATGTGACTTAATCTTTTTATTTTTCCTTTCTGACAAGCTTCACAAACTTCAACTTGAGCAAACTCCAGTTTAGGCATGTCTCTTACTAACTCCTTTTTGACCAATATGTTAATTGCCTTGAAATTCAAGTGAGACAACTTCTTATACCATAGCTTGCTTTGTTCTTCTGATGCCTTAGTGTAGAAGCAACAAATTCCATCCTTATTTGTTGAGTCTAAGTCTGCAACAAACAAGCTTCCTTTCCTTGCTCCTTTCAGAGCAACTTCACCAGTTTTCTTGCTGATAAAAGTGCATTCTTCTTTGTTGAATAAGACTTCAAAACCTTTGTCTGCAAATTGGCTAACACTGAGAAGATTCACTTCAAGACCAACTACCAGTGCTACATCATCAATGACAATATTTTCAAAAACAATCTTGCCATATCCCGTTGTGAATCCATTGTTGTTTTCTCCAAATGTCACCAAAGGGCCAGCCTTCTCCTCAAACTGTGATAACAGGGCCTTACCACCTGTCATATGTCTAGAACACCCACTGTCAATGATCCATATGACCTTCTTCACTTTTCTCTGCACACAATGAGTTTTAAGTGTGTTTAGCAACCCAAGTAGTGTTGGGTACTTTCTTCTTCTTAATAGATTTAGCAGAAGTAGAATGAGTTGTTTCAGATAAAATAGATCAATGACTGTTGTGCATTTTCCCTATCTGTTGTAGACCCAATTTTTGTTTCCTTGAGGTCTACTCTTAGTTTGTGACAACTTTTCATTACTTTCAAGTTGCAAGGGATACAGTAAAACTTGTCTCAGAATAAGTGAGGATTATTTGCATCTGCTTCATTGTATTTGCAGGCTCCTTCAGCTGGCTTGCTAACAACCTTTTTACATAGGTGAGTTAGATGATTCACAGAGCCACATTTTTCACTCTTCTTTCTTGGAGCATCTACAATATAAGAAAATTCTTGCTTTTGTTTATCCCAATTTTCCCATTTATATTTTTCTTCTTCTTTCTTGCATCTTCAGTCTTGGTTTCTTTGACAGGTGTCTTGGAGCTTTGATTATCCATGAGCTTCTCTTCAATTTTGAAGAATTGAGTTGCTTCTGCATCTTTCTTCTTATTGTCTTCATCAACAATTTCTTGCTTGATAATAAACTCTTCTTCACTGAAGTTAACTTCACATGCCTTGAACATAGGTGAATCAACCTTTTTCAGGATTGTTGGAATATTTTCATTTTCTATTTCTTTCCCTTTATCACCTATATTTTTCTTCTTTTTTTCAAGACATCATAATCAACACCAATAGCAATATTTGCACATGGCTTATTTTTCTCATGGTATTGTCCAATTAATTAGATGCATTCTGGAAGGACTTTAATTTAACTTCATTCTTTTCCAGCTTCTCCCTTAGCACTGCATCAATTTCACTTGCACACTTGAGTTTATTTTTCAGATATGCATTTTCTTGTCTTACAGTTTCAAGCTCCACCAACAAAAATTCAGTTTATCATTTCTCACTTTCAAGCTTCTCATTTATCTTTGTCAATCTTCTAACTTCTTCATTAGCAGCAACCATACTTGTATGAATGTGAAATATTTTTGTGCTCATCTTTTCTATAGTTTCCTTATATTAACTCACATTTAAATCAATAGTAGTGAGAGTTGATATCTGTAATTTTGATGAGGATGATTCTCGTTGCTTCAAGGCCATTAAAGCATAATTTCCAACTTCTTCATCTTCATCATTATCAGAATTATCCCAACTTTTTCCCTCTGCAATATAAGCTTTATTTTGTTGTTTCTTTAGAAGAGCTTCATACTTTGCTTCCAGTTCAAGATAAGTGTAACGCCCTCCAGACCCGGGGTATAAGTCTAGGGGTTACTAGCTAATCTCCAGACCCGTAAAACCTATAAGATATTTGAGCAGAGATATATCTAAACCCCTCTGATACTAACCTGGATCTTTTTAGGTTGAACTATGAAAATAAGAACCACTATCTAACTTTATTACAAACCAAATTTAAAGTTTCATAAATTCTCTTTATTATAAACCATTGTCTAACAAGTTTTAAACTACTTTTCTCATTTATTCAAAGACACTCAATAACTATCTACACTACACCTGCTCAGGCAACTCAAAGCTTTCTTTCTGGATTGGGATCAACACCTTTGGTATGAGAGGGTCCCGCAGCTTGACTCGCTTCTTTACCACTCGAGTCCTGGTAGGTTTCACTTTCCTTCTTAACTGAAAACAATAAGGTGAATAACAACAAGAAAAGGGGTGAGCCATAAGTTGCTCAACAAGTCTGCATTATATCAACAGTGTTATAGTAAATTAAATGTACCGGTAACCTGGTTACATCTGCAAATATATAACCTCGCAAGAAAATAACGAAGGCCATTATTGGCGAATACAAATGAATTAAACTGGATACAAGTTCGCACATATATCCTGTTGATTAGCCAGAATACAGTGCAGATCTATATCTCACTATATAGATCCATCCAGGTACCCAGGCTCCATGAACCAACTCAAGGATCCGGTTAAGTCCCGGTCCTTAGGATCAAGTGTATACTTAATCTCAATCGTCACTATCCAGTCCATAGAGGAGCAACCAGAATAATCAGTATACTTTGATATATTCCAACACCAGAATATATCAATATACGTGTATAGTTATTGGAATATAAATAGAGGATTCAACGAATTAAGAGAAATAAGGAATCACAATGAAATATGAACTAAGGAATAATAATTGTGTGTTAGTGTTTGTAAACAAGAATCAAAAGTGTGCAAGTGCCATAAGAATCTGAAGTAATTTCACTATTCTGAAATTAGAATAGGGGAAAAACTTGCTTTAAAACGTGATTTACTCCAATTACTACACCATCGTCTATCTCCGGCTCGACTCGCCTTGATGGTTTCGCTTCTATCAAAGAAATAGACTTATTTAGTCATCCCATATCTCAATCGTGTCTCGAACCATCTTTACATAGCCCTTATCGTCTACCCTTACGCGTACCCGTATATCAAGTATTAACAAATAAGACTCGATTAACCAGGTAATGCACATAAGCACATAAGCCACATAGCCATTCTAGATTTAAAATAATTTTTGGAATCGAAATTAACTCACCAATCACTTAACTGATCATTATCTGACTCGTTTCCTATTTTTTCGGGATTTATCGGACTCGTCTATATACGTAATAAGGCTTACAAGTAATTAAATATCAAAATTCAACCCGCTTTTAAAAGAAATTAGGATTTAATACTATTTTTAATGGAAACAAATCACTTTTCTGAGTAAAAGGGCTTTCGTTTAGCCCGAATCGGGTAAACGGTTCAATTATTATTTAATAAATACAGATAAATCAATTTATTGTTCAATATAAATAATTATTATTAACTATTAAGCCCTAAAAATATTTTTAAATAATTATTTGGGAAAAATCAGAATTAAAAATATTTTTTCCATAATTTTTTTTAGAATTAAAATAAATTTATTATGATTTATTGAAATTATTTGATTAATTATCAAAATAATTAATCAATTTTAAATATTTAATAATTAATAAATAATAAATAAAATAATAATTCTGATTTTTAGGAAATATTTCGGAATTATTTATAGTATAAATCAATTAATTAAATAATCAATTAATCAATTTATAAAACTGTTATGGATAAAAAACTAAGGTTATTATTTGCTGTATTTATTACTAAGATTTGGGAGCTCAAGGCCTTTAATGGCTGCTCTCGTGTTTCGTAGCTTAATTCTGCCTTTACGAGATGCCTACGTATCTCTATGAATTAGAGAATCAAGCCAAAATACGTAGTTCTGATCTGTGGGGTGAGGCCCCTTATATAGGTGTGCGAGTCCTTGAATTGGACTTGGCATAGGAGACTTGGTGGTCAAGTCTCTGAATTAGGATAGACTTAGGAGTCCTAGGAAGTAGGAAGCTGACTCCTTATCTCATGAGGTTCCTTGGAGGCCAATCTACAAGGATTTATATTCCCACTAGGACTTATCTTAATAGCTGTTTTCCTCCCTTATTTATTAATTACGAAATTAATAAATAATCAGGGCTTTTGGGCCTTCTTTGTTCCATCAGGCCTGATCTGGTCCATCAGGCCTGATCAATGTGTTGACCTTTTTGGTCTGAATGTCATACATCTTCTTATTGGGCCTAGCAGCCCACACCTTACAATATTTAATTATACAATCAGGATTTATTTATCCCTATCATTTGCCCCCCAACTTTTAGGAAACATTGATTAAGTTTCGCAGAAGTTAAGTCTATTCATTCCCTTACAGGGTTTCGTTTCTAAGTAAAGTGTGGAGCGACCTACACGTTTACAACGATTGTTCCTTTTATTCAGGAATTTCCAGGAATTTTTCCCTTAATTTTCTGGGATTTGTCCTTAATTTTCTTAATTTCTGGGATTTATCCTTAATTTTCTGGATTTTTTCCTTAATTTTCTGGATTTTCCCTTAATTTCTGGGATTTATCCTTAATTTTCTGGATTTTTCCTTAATTTCTGGGATTTATTCTTAATTTTTTGGATTTTTCCCTTAATTTCTGGATTTTTTCCTTAATTTTCTGGATTTTTCCCTTAATTTTCTGGATTTTTCCCTTAATTTCTGGGATTTATCCTTAATTTTCTGGATTTTTCCCTTAATTTCTGGGATTTATCCTTAATTTTCTGGATTTTTCCCTTAATTTCTGGGATTTATCTTTAATTTTCTGGATTTTTCCCTTAATTTCTGGGATTTATCCTTAATTTTCTCTATTTAACCCATTTTTCTAATTAAATAATCGGAAAAATAGAACTTTTGCTGCTCAATACATCCTAGGCGTTGTTGATCCACGCCTAGGAGACAGTTTCCTAACAACGTCTAGGAAACTTGCGTCCTGGGCGTTGTTGGAGGCTGATGCTTCCTGGGCGTTGTTGATCCACGCCTAGGAGACAGTTTCCTAACAACGTCTAAGAAACTTGCGTCCTGGGCGTTGTTGGAGGCTGATGCTTCCTGGGCGTTGTTGATCCACACCTAGAAGCCATACTTCTAATAATGGCTCGGGACAATGCACCCTAGGCGTTGTTGAAGGCTGATGCGTTCATAGATCCTAGGCGTTGTGCACCCACGCCTAGGAGACAGGTTTAGCACCACGCCTAGGAGACATACACTCTGGGCGATGTTAAAGGCTAATGCTTCCTGGGCGTTGTTGATCCACGCCTAGGAACCATACTTCTAACAATGGCTCGGGACAATGCACCCTAAGCATTGTTGAAGGCTGATGCGTTCATAGATCCTAGGCATTGGCACCCAAGCCTAGGAGACAGGTTTAGCACCACGCCTAGGAGACATACACTCTGGGCGTTGTTAAAGGCTAATGCTTCCTGGGCGTTGTTGATCTACGCCTAGGAACCATACTTCTAACAATGGCTCGGGACAATGCACCCTAGGCGTTGTTGAAGACTGATGCTTCCTGGGCGTTGTTGATCCACGCCTAGGAGCCATACTTTTAACAATGGCCCGGGACAATGCACCCTGGGCGTTGTTGAAGACTGATGCTTCCTGGGCGTTGTTGATCCACGCCTAGGAGCCATACTTCTAACAATGGCTCGGGACAATGCACCCTAGGCGTTATTGAGGCTTTTCGAGCCTTGATTCATTCAATGAACTTTGATTTTTGATTACAACTCTTTTCAAAATTCAAATTTTATGGGCTTCCCGCTTTTTTTAGGCCCATTTCTTTAGGTCCAGACACGTTTTTGCATCCTTAAGCTCTTATATTTAAGAGGAGGAGTGTGAGTTCAATTCTCACACTTCACTTTCACAAAAAAAATTTCACTTCTACTCTGCAATTATTCTCTCAAGAATCGCCACCTCAAAGCGATTTCCGGCTCTCTAGTCCGCCGCTTTCTGGGCTTATTTTGAAGATTCCGTTTGAATCTTCATCTTCTTCACTTACCTTCAAGAGCTTCCCGGGTTTTTGTCTTCATCCATGGCGGATTCTGATTCATCTCACTCCCATGTCCCCCAAGCTGTTGCCCGTCCCTCTAGGGCCAGCCGAGGTAAAAAATCTCTTGTACATTCCTCAGTTATTTCTCTTAGGGATCTTTTAACCGAATTCGGGCAAGCCTTTCCTAACATGTTACACTTAGATGCATATAATTATCCTTCTAGATTTGGTCCAGATCAAGTAGGTACCATAGCCCGCCTTTTTGGCATTTTACACCCTTATAGGGCCGAGGCTCCAGGCCCAAATGATAGGGCCTGCTACCCAAAGCCTGGGGCCATTCGGGTCTATAAGGAAACCTTCTATGCTGGTTTTCGCCTTCCTCCTCATCCTTTTGTTTTTCGCCTTTTGGCTGAAGCCCGAGTCTGTCCGACCCAACTTACACCCAATTCTTGGCGTTTTATTCACTGTTTATATGGCCCAATCTCGTAAACACGGTTTTGAGCCAAATGTTTGTGTCTTTCGTTATTTATTTAAATTTGTAAATGCTTCTGAGGACCAAGGATGGGTCAAAATAGTTCATAGATCCTTGGCCCGCTCCTGCTTTATTTCTGGCACCAACCCCGACTCGTATCCAACATGGAAGAGTGAGTGGTTTTATGTGTTTCTGGATTCCGAGGAGGGTTGGGACCATTTTTTCAGGCCCGACTTCTCAAAAAGTATAGATGGGTCCTTAAGAGACCTAAAATTGGGGATAGATGAGGATGCGGCCATCAAGGCCATCACTGCTGATAACTTTCATCATTGCGCTCTCATCCTTTCAGAGGGTAATTTGCAAGGTTTAGGTCTAAGTGACCTTGGTCCTGAGGGTATTTCTTTCCCCTTTTTGTTCCATTTTCTTAATTCCTTATTTGTCCTTCTTCTTATGTGCCTGTATCTGCCTGCAGCTAGGGCAGCTTTGGACACGATCTTCAAGAAGCGGGAGGCCCGTGCTGCCAAGGGCTCTGCTATTGAGACCCACCGCGACAAGCGGGTTAGGGTTGGTGACGGCCCTTCAGTCACAGTTCAGGAGGCCGTCCCTACCTTTTTATCCCAGAGGCCTCTTAGCCTTGACGAGGATACCTCTCCTTTCACCGTCACTTGGGGCCTTCAGAGGAGGGACACTGTGGTAGGAAGTTCCGAGGCTGCCACCGTTTGGTCTGAGAGTGTGATTACGCCTCGTGACAGGGCTGAGATTGTAGAGTCTTCTGATGACCTACAGATTGAGCGTCTGGGTGCTCAGGCCGTGGCTTCTGTAAGCCTCTTCCTCGTCTCCTTTTTTAACTGTTTTTTTTATTAACTCTTTCATACTTACTTACTGTACTTGGATATGCTCGTGTAGATGAATACCTATCTCCAGGCTGCCCTTCACAATTTGAAGGATGTGAGGACTAGCCTAACTATTGCTGAGAGAGATAGGGATAGGTACCTCAAGGCTTCCGAGGCCAACTTCACCCGTTTCCGTGAGGTAGAGAAGGAGCTGGCGGATGAAAAGGAGAAAGTTCGTAAGCTGGAGCTGGATGCTCAAAGGGCCCGAGCTGAGGTGATAGCTGAGTATAAGGCATCTCAGGACTTTCAAGATGTCCTAAATGCTGAGTACGATGCTAACTTCCCGGAGACCTTTTCTAGCTGTTGGGAGCAGATAGTAGAGGAGATTGGGAAGAAGATTCCGGAGGTGACTCTCACTGCCTATCCAGTCCCTGTTATTCCTGGGAAAGAGCCTCTTCTTGATGATATTCCTCTTTCTCCTACTCTTACTACTTCTGCCGAGGCCGCAGCTGTTTCTCCTCGAGATGCTGATCCTGTGCCAGTTCCTTCTTCTGCTGCCGATGAAGGAAACATTGATGATGACTTTTTCAAGGATCTTTGAGTATTTTGTTTTTCTTGTTTGGCCCATTGTGGCTTTCTATGTATTGACTTAATCGTATTCAGAACTTATTACCCTTCGGGGTTTATTATGCTATTTTAAGTTATTTGTTTGCTTTTCTACTATCCTTTTCAAGTACTTGTACTGTTAGCTTGCTAGCCTTTTAAAAGCTATCTCCTATTTTCCTCGTACTTGTACTAAAATAGATAAGCAAACTTAATAATAGTATGAACCAAGTAGTTCTATGAACTAAACAATTGTAAAACAAGTTTTACGGCAACTCTTGGGATTCATCCCTTACACCATTCCTAAAAACAAAGCTAAAACATGTAAATCCTAAGCAATCAAAGCTTCAAGGTGCTTTTCAACCTACTTGTCACCTTGACAAGTGAGAATCATGTTTAATGGCTTTACACATAGTAAACCTTCAGGTTTTGTGCATGCCAAGTTCTCGGGACTTCATCACCATCCATAGTCTCCAGCTTGTAGGTTCCTCTACCTTGTACACTCTTGACCTTATATGGCCCTTCCCAATTTGGGGCAAGTTTCCCTTTCTGCCCTACACCAGAAGCTTCCACCTTCCTCAAGACTAGGTCACCCTGTTTGAAGAACCTTTCTTTAACCCTTAGGTTGTAGTAGAACGAAGCCTTTTTCTGATACTCTACTATCTTTGCATGTGCCTCATCTCGCACTTCATCAATTAAGTCCAGAGCCAACCTTTGTCCATCCTCATTTTCCCCCGCATTGAAAGCTTGAATCCTTGGAGAAAAATGTGATATCTCCACGGGAACAACTGCTTCTGTTCCATATGCCAACATGAAGGGAGTTGCTCCAGTCGTGACTCTACAGGTAGTCCTATAGGCCCATAATATTGGAAGTATCTCATACACCCAGTTATTCCTTGATTTCTCGATCCTCTTCTTTAGTCCATCCAGGATTATTCGATTTTCTACTTCTGCTTGCCCATTGGCTTGTGGGTGAGCCACGGAGGTGAACCGTAACTCAATTTCATTTTCTTCACAATACTTCTTGAATTCCTCGTTGTTAAACTGCGTTCCATTGTCGGTGACTAGGACACGGGGAATTCCATATCGGCACATAATGTTTTCCCACAGGAATTGTGCAACTTGTTTAGTTGTGATTTTGGCCAAGGGTTTGGCTTCAATCCACTTAGTGAAATAATCAATGGCTACAATCAGGAACTTCCTTTGTGCCGTGGCCATAGGGAAAGGCCCTAGAATATCCATCCCCCACATAGCAAAGGGAATAGGCGAGTTGATAGATGTCAGCATCTCGGGAGGTTGTCTAACAACAGGTGCATGCTTCTGATAGCGGTCGCACTTCTTCACATATTCTTTGGCATCAGCCATCATTTCCGGCCAATAAAAGCCTAGACGAGTTATCTTATGAGCCAAGGCCCTGCCCCCCCAAGTGTTGTCCACAAATACCTTCATGCACTTCTTCAAGAGCCAAGCGTGCCTCATCGGGCCTGAGACACCTCAAGTAGGGAACCACGAAAGATCTTTTGTAAAGAATCTCATCTATCAAAGAGTACCTTAGTGCTCGAACAGTTAACTTTCGTGCTTCAGTTGCATCACTTGGCAACCAACCGGTTTGAATGTGAGCCTTGATAGGATCAATCCATGACGTCCCCAGGCTTATGGGAGCCACAAGCTTAATATCTATGCTTCATGTCTTCAAAACACAGAAGTACACACTTCCCGAACTTTCTTCTATCTCAGATGAAGCAAAATTTGATAGCGCATCTGCCTTAGCATTTTCTTCCCTTGGAATGTATTCAACACGGCATTCATTAAATTGGGTCATCACAACCCTTACTAGGCGGACATACTTAGCCATCGTATCATCCCTTGCCTCAAATTCTCCCTTTACCTGGGATATGATTAGCTTCGAGTCTCCACGGACCTTTGAGTTTTTGACTCTAAGTGTCCCAGCTAGACCAAGGCCAGCAATCAGGGCTTCATACTCTGCCTCATTGTTTGTGGTTGGGAAGTCTAGCTTCATAACATACTCAATTAAGAATCCATCAGGGCTTTGCAAAACCAACCCTGCTCCACTGGAATTTGTTTTTGATATTCCATCAAAATAGAGAACCCAATATCCTTTCTCCTTATCATCCTTCTCTCTGTCCCCATTATCGACTCCCTTGTCTTGAGGTATGGTATCTTTCTGCCCCCCGACTTCTTGGTTGGGTATGGTACATTCCACCACGAAGTCAACTAGTGCCTGGGCTTTTATGGCCGTACGTGGCTTATACTTGAGATCGAACTCTCCCAACTCTATTGCCCACTTAATCAATCTCCCACTTGCCTTGGGACTGTGAATGATATTTCTCAGTGGCTGATTCGTTAGCACCTCAATCTGATGAGCCTGAAAGTAAGGACGCAGTTTTCTCGAAGCCATTACCAAGGCTAGAGCAAATTTCTCAATAGTTGAATAATTCAATTCAGCACCATGCAGAATTTTGCTGACATAATATACGGGTTTCTGGACTTTTAGTTCCTCCTTAACCAACACCGCGCTCAAGGCGCTCTCTGAAACGGCCAAGTATAACAATAAAACTTCATTCAAAGATGGTTTGGCCAACAACGGGGCCTGAGCCATATACTTCTTTAACTCTTCGAATGCCTTCTGGCTTTCCTCATTCCATACAAAGTCTTTGATATTCTTTAGTGACTTGAAGAATGACAAGCACTTGTCCCCTGACTTGGAGATGAATCGTCCTAGCGCAGCGACCCTTCCTGTGAGCTTCTGAACATCCTTGACAGTTTTTGGTGGTTCCATGTCCAGGATTGCATTTATTTTATCGGGGTTAGCCTCAATTCCTCTCTTTGAGACCATTAATCCCAAGAATTTTCCAGATCCTACTCCGAAAGCGCACTTCATAGGATTCAACATCATCTTGTGGTTCCTCAGGATCTCAAAAGCTTCCCTCAAATGGGTTATATGATCAGTCTTTACTAGACTCTTGACTAACATGTCATCAACATAGACTTCCATAGTCTTACCAATAAGATCCTTAAAAATTTTATTTACCAACCTTTGATAGGTGGCTCCCCCATTCTTAAGACCAAACGCCATAACAAGAAAACAATAAACACCAAAGTCAGTGATAAATGATACCTTTGGAATGTCATCCTTGTGCATCTTAATCTGATTATATCCGCTAAATCCATCCATGAAACTCAGCATCTCATGCCCAGCAGTGGCATCAATCAAAGTATCAATCCTTAGCAATGGAAAACAGTCTTTAGGGCATGCATCATTCAGATCAGTGAAGTCTATACACATCCTCTACTTTCCATTAGCCTTCTTTACCATTACAGGGTTTGCTAACCACTCCGGAAATTGAATCTCCTCAATGAAACCGGCCTCTAGGAGCTTCTCTACTTCCTGTTTTATAGCCTATTGTCTTTCCGGGGCAAAATTTCTTTTCTTTTGTTTCACTGTCTTCCGGCTTGGATCCACTTTTAGCTTGTGAGTAATCAACTCCGGGTCTATGCCTGGCATATCAGCTGCTGACCATGCAAATACATCACTATTTTCTTGCAAAAATTTCACCAACTTCCCTCTAAGGGGCTCCTCTAGTGTGGCTCCAATGAAAGTCATCCTCTCAGGATTCTCGGGGTCTAAAGGAACCGAAACCAAGTCTTCTACTGGCTTTCCTCTCTCCTCATCATTTTCTCGGACATCCATATCTTCAATAGGAAGAACCTGCCCCCCGACTCCATCTGCCCTCAAAGAGGCCACATAACAGCTTCTAGCCATTTTTTGATCTCCTTTCTCTTCTCCAATCCCGTTTCGGGTGGGAAACTTCATAACTGAATGGTAGGAAGAGGGGACTGCCTTAAAGGCATGTATCCCTGTTCTCCCCATGATAGTATTATAAGTTGAACTAGCCTTTACTACCACGAAATCCAACATCTGCGTTGCTTGTCTTGGTTCCGTACCTATGGTGGTTGGCAGTTTGATTATTCCTTCCACAGGACATTCTACTCCAGCAAATCCATATATCGGCATGTCGGTTGGTATCAACTGGGAATCGTTATACCCCATCCTTAGAAAGGCGTCGTGGAGCAATATATCCACAGAAGCACCATTATCCACAAGAACCCTCTTAACCGGGCTATTTCCTATTATTGGTGTTATGACCAACGGGTCGTCATGAGGAAACTTTACGCCCTCTAGGTCAGAATCATCAAAAGCCAATGTTACTTCTGTCCTGGCCCTCTTCGGGGCTTCTCCAACAATATGCATAACCTCCCTAGTATATGCCTTTCTTGAATTTTTGGACAATCCAGCAGCAGTCGGACTTCCAAAGATCGTGTTTATCACAGGTCCTCGAGGGCGTCGTGGTCCTCCAAAAATTGCATTTATAACCGGCCCTCTAGGTTGGGGATTCCGCCCCTGATCGTCTTGGTCCCTCCTACGATCTTCAAAATTCTTCCTTCCACTATTATTTCTGTCCCCTTCATCTCCAGAATACTTGTTCAATCTTCCTTTTCGAATCAAAAACTCAATTTCGTCTTTCGATTGCCTACACTCATCGGTGTCATGGCCAACATCCTTGTGAAACCTGCAATACTTGCTTTTATCTAGCTTGGCGGGATCAGCCTTCAAGGGCTTAGGCCAGCGAATATCTCTATCTTTCTCAATCTCCATCAAAATCTGACTTCTAGGAGCATTCAGCTTAGCGTATTCAGTGAACTTTTGCCCAGGTCCTCCCTTCTTGGGGGTTGAATCAGGGTTTTGTTCGGTTCTAGGATATTTATCCTTTGCAATATATTCTAAATCAGTTTTCCGCTTCTTGCCTCCAGTGGGCTCATTACTTACTACGGTTTTCCTCATACTTTCTTCAACCTTGATATACTTCCCTGCCCTCTCTTGGAGCTGCAACATGCTTTCAGGGGGACGTTTGGCCAAGGACATCTTGAAAAACTCGTCCCTGGTTCCTTGTTGCAGTGCTATCATGGCTACCTTATCATCAAGGTCCGGGACTTTTAAAGCCTCCTTTGTGAAACGATTCAGGTAATCTCTCAAGGATTCTTTAGCTCCCTGCACAAGACTCAAAAGAGATGCTGAACTTTTCTCATGGACTCTTCCACTGATGAATTGCTTAATAAAAGCCTGACTTAACTCTCTGAACGATCCACTAGAGTTTGGGGATAAGCGACTGTACCATCTTTGAGCCATACCCGACAGGGTTTGAGGGAAGGCCCGACACTTAATAGCGTCATTCACGGGTTGCAGCAGCAGTGCATTAGAGAATGTCTTAACATGATTAGCGGGGTCTCCCGTGCCATCATAGGCTTTGATAGTGGGAATCTTGAATTTCCTTGAGATGTGGGCATTCATTATCTCTTCTGTGAAGGGTGGAGTTGGATCATCAGGATCTCCAAGGGGAAGGAGATTGCTTGGATCAGTTCTTGGGACGACAGCCCTTCTTCGTACCGGACCATCCAGGTCTATGACAGGAGGAGGATTTCTCCCCCTAGGAGGTATCTGGGGTCTGGTGGCCTGGTGAGCCTCCAAATCAGGCCTCAGCCTTTGGATCTCAGCCTCATGAGCCCTGATCATTTCCTGCACTTCTTGGGGATTCGCCCCTTGGGTGCTTTGAGGGCGTTGCCTTCCATCGGCCATTGGCTCTTTGCCAGGACGCCTCCTTCTCGGGGCCACTTCATCATCCGAAGATTCAGAGTCTCTCTCAGTGTAAGGACCAGAAAATTCCCGATCCTCGAGGATAGGAGCCAAACCTCGTATATAGGGGGGCGATTGCCCTCGTGCTTCACTTCGTCCAGCATATCCACTTCCTCCAACCTTGAATAGTCGGGGGAGTCATCCCTTGTGGCTGAGGTTGAGTTGCCCCTATCTGGATTTCCACCTGAGTAGATGCATAAGTCGAATGGGGAGGTATCTCCACGCTGGACGAAATCATCTAGGTTGTTCCCGATGGTGTTCCTTCCTCCAGAGCACTAGTTGTTCTCCGTGTTCTCGCCATGGTTGTTGTTGTTCTTCCCACAGACGGCGCCAAATGTTATGGATAAAAAACTAAGGTTATTATTTGCTGTATTTATTACTAAGATTCGGGAGCTCAAGGCCTTTAATGGCTGCTCTCGTGTTTCGTAGCTTAATTCTGCCTTTACGAGATGCCTACGTATCTCTGTGAATTAGAGAATCAAGCCAAAATATGTAGTTCTGATCTGTGGGGTGAGGCCCCTTATATAGGTGTGAGAGTCCTTGAATTGGACTTGGCATAGGAGACTTGGTGGTCAAGTCTCTGAATTAGGATAGACTTAGGAGTCCTAGGAAGTAGGAAGCTGACTCCTTATCTCATGAGGTTCCTTGGAGGCCAATCTACAAGGATTTATATTCCCACTAGGACTTATCTTAATAGCTGTTTTCCTCCCTTATTTATTAATTACGAAATTAATAAATAATCAGGGCTTTTGGGCCTTCTTTGTTCCATTAGGCCTGATCCGGTCCATCAGGCTTGATCAATGTGTTGACCTTTTTGGTCTGAATGTCATACATCTTCTTATTGGGACTAGCAGCCCACACCTTACAATATTTAATTATACAATCAGGATTTATTTATCCCTATCAAAAACAAATAAAACTGATTTTATAATTAATAAAAATAAAATTCCAGAATCATTTGTTAGAAACCAAACTCTGACAAAATTGGATCAAAACCGTGTAATTCAATCGGGTCAAAATCCGGGTCGTGAAGAACACTCCGAATTTTGCCCAGAATCCGGCCACCGGAGTAACTTACGGCCGACCGTTTTCTGGCCAAAAACGGAACCATTTTGTTCGTTTTTAAGCTGGTATCAATTCTAAATCATTCTGGCAATCCAATTCTGGCAACAACATCACGGAATAACCCTCCAATCAACCTCTCCGATCAAACCGACATTAACTCCGGTCAAGTATCGATTTTCTTCATTCGTACATGAAACCTTGATTTTAATAGCTCAAATCAAAGCTTGTTCATCACAGAATCAAAGCCCTAACACCCTATATGCCTCATCTTTCTCAAAATCAAAAACGTAAAAATCAAAATTAAACATAAACCCTAGTAATCAAATATCACTATCCATGAATCGTTTGTTCAATTAAACACCATGAATCGATTGTAAATCATCAGATAAAGCTATACCAATCATCAAATCATCCTAATAACCCTAAAATCAAAAAGTACCAAATCAGGTATAAACCCTAAAAATCGAAAATAAAAAATAACAAATTAAAACTTGAAATTGATGATAGAAATAGAAAAAACAGATTAAAACCTTCAATTTGGGTACTTGAATCACACGATTTGATGCAGAAATCATCTTGAAATCACGGTTTAATATTCGACCCGACCTTGGAATACCCGACCCGAATTTCAGAGAATTTTAATTATTTTCTGATTTTCTATAATTAATTATAATAATTAAATAAAAATTAGGCTATTTATAGTAGTTAAAATAATACTCCTAATTAAAATTAAGGCCCTTACTATACATCTTTTAAAATTAATTGGCCCCTAATTTTATAATTTTTAAGTATTAAAATTTAATTTTTAAATACTTTATATATATAATATATATGCCAAAAATTCCCCAAAATTGTGAATAATTCAAAAATGAAAAGAAATGGTATAAATAAAAGTCCTATAATTTTATAAAAATAAAAATGTGATTTTTGTGGGTTTTTTGACACCCAATGGGGCCCGAAAAAGTCATTTTTCGCGAAACGAGAAAATTAATAAAATATCTAGTTGTTCAGAATAACGCGATAGTACAAGCTGTTTTATGAAAAATAAGGCCAATTATTTTATTTGAAATATCAGATATAAAATCATAGTTAGGGTCGTATAACTTTTGTTACGAAGGCTGTAAATACGAAATAAAATATCTGAAAATTACCTTGAAAATACCCGGACAATACGGTATAAACATAGGACATAACAATTAGGGTTTTATAGCTAATTACACGTAAATGACATATTAAAACACATAATTTATCATTAATATGATATATAATACAAGCGTAATTTCACAAGCGTTACATCCATCCCCCCTTAATAAGATTTTGTCCTCAGAATCTTGTTAAGAAAACAAATGGGGATACTTTTCTAACATTTCACTTTCAAGTTCCCAGGTTGACTCCTATGGAGGCCCTTATTATACATCTTTTAAAATTAATTGGCCCCTAATTTTATAATTTTTGAGTATTAAAATTTAATTTTAAAATATTTTATATATACAATATATATGCCAAAAATTATCCAAAATTGTGAATAATTCAAAAATGAAAAGAAATGGTATAAATAAAAGTCCTATAATTTTATAAAAATAAAAATGTGATTTTTGGGGGGTTTTTTGACACCCAATGGGGCCCGGAAAAGTAATTTTTCGCGAAACGAGAAAATTAATAAAATATCTAGTTGTTCAGAATAACGCGATAGTACAAGTTGTTTTATGAAAAATAAGGCCAATTATTTTATTTGAAATATCAGCTATAAAATCATAGTTCGGGTCGTATAACTTTTGTTACGAAGGCTGTAAATACGAAATAAAATATCCGAAAATTACCTTGAAAATACCCGGACAATACGGTATAAACATAGCACATAGCAATTAGGGTTTTATAGCTAATTACACGTAAATGACATATTAAAACACATAATTTATCATTAATACGATATATAATACAAGCATAATTTCCCAGGCGTTTCATCCTTCCCTCCTTAATAGGATTCTGTCCTCAGAATCTTGTTAAGAAAATAAATGGGGATACTTTTCTAACATTTAACTTTCAAGTTCCCAGGTTGACTCCTATGGAGGCCCTTACTATACATCTTTTAAAATTAATTTGCCCCCAATTTTATAATTTTTGAGTATTAAAATTTAATTTTTAAATATTTTATATATACAATATATATGCCAAAAATTCCCCAAAATTGTGAATAATTCAAAAATGAAAAGAAATGGTATAAATAAAAGTCCTATAATTTTATAAAAATAAAAATGTGATTTTTGTCGGTTTTTTGACACCCAATGGGGCCCGGAAAAGTCATTTTTCGTGAAACGAGAAAATTAATAAAATATCTAGTTATTCATAATAACGCGATAGTACAAGATATTTTATGAAAAATAAGGCCAATTATTTTATTTGAAATATCAGCTATAAAATCATAGTTCGGGTCGTATAACTTTTGTTACGAAGGCTGTAAATACGAAATAAAATATCCGAAAATTACCTTGAAAATACCCGGACAATACGGTATAAACATAGCACATAACAATTAGGGTTTTATAGCTAATTCCACGTAAATGACATATTAAAACACATAATTTATCATTAATATGATATATAATACAAGCGTAATTTCACAAGCGTTACATCCTTCCCCCCTTAATAAGATTATGTCCTCAGAATCTTGTTAAGAAAACAAATGGGGATACTTTTCCAACATTTCACTTTCAAGTTCCCAGGTTGACTCCTATGGAGGCCCTTACTATACATCTTTTAAAATTAATTGGCCCCTAATTTTATAATTTTTGAGTATTAAAATTTAATTTTTAAATATTTTATATATATAATATATATGCCAAAAATTCCCCAAAATTGTGAATAATTCAAAAATGAAAAGTAATGGTATAAATAAAAGTCCTATAATTTTATAAAAATTAAAATGTGATTTTTGTGGGTTTTTTGACACCCAATGGGGCCCGGAAAAGTAATTTTTCGCGAAACGAGAAAATTAATAAAATATTTAGTTGTTCAGAATAACGCGATAGTACAAGCTGTTTTATGAAAAATAAGGCCAATTATTTTATTTGAAATATCAGCTATAAAATCATAGTTCGGGTCGTATAACTTTTGTTACGAAGGCTGTAAATACGAAATAAAATATCCGAAAATTACCTTGAAAATACCCGGACAATACGGTATAAACATAGCACATAGCAATTAGGGTTTTATAGCTAATTACACGTAAATGACATATTAAAACACATAATTTATCATTAATACGATATATAATACAAGCGTAATTTCCCAGGCGTTATATCCTTCCCCCCTTAATAGGATTCTGTCCTCAGAATCTTGTTAATAAAACAAATGGGGATACTTTTCTAACATTTAACTTTCAAGTTCCCAGGTTGACTCCTATGGAGGCCCTTACTATACATCTTTTAAAATTAATTGGCCCCCAATTTTATAATTTTTGAGTATTAAAATTTAATTTTTAAATATTTTATATATACAATATATATGCCAAAAATTACCCAAAATTGTGAATAATTCAAAAATAAAAAGAAATGGTATAAATAAAAGTCCTATAATTTTATAAAAATAAAAATGTGATTTTTGGGGGTTTTTGGACACCCAATGGGGCCCGGAAAAGTCATTTTTCGCGAAACGAGAAAATTAATAAAATTTCTAGTTGTTCAGAATAACGCGATAGTACAAGCTGTTTTATGAAAAATAGGGCCAATTATTTTATTTGAAATATCAGCTATAAAATCATAGTTCGGGTCGTATAACTTTTGTTACAAAGGCTGTAAATACGAAATAAAATATCCGAAAATTACCTGGAAAATACCCAGACAATACGGTATAAACATAGCACATAACAATTAGGGTTTTATAGCTAATTACACGAAAATGACATATTAAAACACATAATTTATCATTAATATGATATATAATACAAGCGTAATTTCACAAACGTTACATCCTTCCCCCCTTAATAAGATTCTGTCCTCAGAATCTTGTTAAGAAAACAAATGGATATACTTTTCTAACATTTCACTTTCAAGTTCCCAGGTTGACTCCTATGGAGGCCCTTACTATACATCTTTTAAAATTAATTGGCCCCTAATTTTATAATTTTTAAGTATTACAATTTAATTTTTAAATATTTTATATATATAATATATATGCCAAAAATTCCCCAAAATTGTGAATAATTCAAAAATGAAAAGTAATGTTATAAATAAAAGTCCTATAATTTTATAAAAATAAAAATATGATTTTTGTGGGTTTTTTGACACCCAATGGGGCCCGGAAAAGTCATTTTTCGTGAAACGAGAAAATTAATAAAATATCTAGTTGTTCAGAATAACGCGATAGTACAAGCTGTTTTATGAAAAATAAGGCCAATTATTTTATTTGAAATATCAGCTATAAAATCATAGTTCGGGTCGTATAACTTTTGTTACGAAGGTTGTAAATACGAAATAAAATATCCGAAAATTACCTTGAAAATACCCGGACAATACGGTATAAACATAACACATAGCAATTAGGGTTTTATAGCTAATTACACGTAAATGACATATTAAAACACATAATTTATCATTAATACGATATATAATACAAGCTTAATTTCCCAGACATTACATCCTTCCCCCCTTAATAGGATTCTGTCCTCAGAATCTTGTTAAGAAAACAAATGGGGATACTTTTCTAACATTTAACTTTCAAGTTCCCAGGTTGACTTCTATGGAGGCCCTTACTATACATCTTTTAAAATTAATTTGCCCCCAATTTTATAATTTTTGAGTATTAAAATTTAATTTTTATATATTTTATATATACAATATATATGCCAAAAATTCCCCAAAATTGTGAATAATTCAAAAATGAAAAGAAATGGTATAAATAAAAGTCCTATAATTTTATAAAAATAAAAATGTGATTTTTGTCGGTTTTTTGACACCCAATGGAGCCCGGAAAAGTCATTTTTCGCGAAACGAGAAAATTAATAAAATATCTAGTTGTTCAGAATAACGCGATAGTACAAGCTGTTTTATGAAAAATAAGGCCAATTATTTTATTTGAAATATCAGCTATAAAATCATAGTTCGGGTCGTATAACTTTTGTTACGAAGGCTGTAAATACGAAATAAAATATCCGAAAATTACCTTGAAAATACCCGGACAATACGGTATAAACATAACACATAACAATTAGGGTTTTATAGCTAATTACACGTAAATGACATATTAAAACACATAATTTATCATTAATATGATATATAATACAAGCGTAATTTCACAAGCGTTACATCCTTACCCCCTTAAGAAGATTCTGTCCTCAGAATCTTGTTAAGAAAACAAATGGGGATACTTTTGCAACATTTCACTTTCAAGTTCTCAGGTTGACTCCTATGGAGGCCCTTACTATACATCTTTTAAAATTAATTGGCCCCTAATTTTATAATTTTTGAGTATTAAAATTTAATTTTTTAATATTTTATATATACAATATATATGCCAAAAATTCCCCAAAATTGTGAATAATTCAAAAATGAAAAGTAATGGTATAAATAAAAGTCCTATAATTTTATAAAAATAAAAAGGTGATTTTTGTGGATTTTTTGACACCCAATGTGGCCCGGAAAAGTCATTTTTTGCGAAACGAGAAAATTAATAAAATATCTAGTTGTTCAGAATAACGCGATAGTACAAGCTGTTTTATGAAAAATAAGGCCAATTATTTTATTTGAAATATCAGCTATAAAATCATAGCTCGGGTCGTATAACTTTTGTTATGAAGGCTGTAAATATGAAATAAAATATCCGAAAATTACCTTGAAAATACGCGGACAATACGGTATAAACATAACACATAACAATTAGGGTTTTATAGCTAATTACACGTAAATGACATATTAAAACACTTAATTTATCATTATTACGATATATAATACAAGCGTAATTTCCCAGGCGTTACATCCTTCCCCCTTAATAGGATTATGTCCTCAGAATTTTGTTAAGAAAACAAATGGGGATATTTTTCTAACATTTAACTTTCAAGTTCCCAGGTTGACTCCTATGGAGGCCCTTACTATACATATTTTAAAATTAATTGGCCCCCAATTTTATAATTTTTGAGTATTAAAATTTAATTTTTAAATATTTTATATATACAATATATATGCCAAAAATTCCCCAAAATTGTGAATAATTCAAAAATGAAAAGTAATGGTATAAATAAAAGTCCTATAATTTTATAAAAATAAAAATGTGATTTTTGTGGGTTTTTTGACACCCAATGGGGCCCGAAAAAGTCATTTTTCGCGAAATGAGAAAATTAATAAAATATCTAGTTGTTCAGAATAACGCGATAGTACAAGCTGTTGTATGAAAAATAAGGCCAATTATTTTATTTGAAATATCTGCTATAAAATCATAGTTCGGGTCGTATAACTTTTGTTACGAAGGCTGTAAATACGAAATAAAATATCCGAAAATTACCTCGAAAATACCCGGACAATACGAAATAAACATAGCACATAGCAATTAGGGTTTTATAGCTAATTACACGTAAATGACATATTAAAACACATAATTTATCATTAATACGATATATAATACAAGCGTAATTTACCAGGCGTTATATCCTTCCCCCCTTAATAGGATTTTGTCCTCAAAATCTTGTTAAGTAAACAAATGGGGATACTTTTCTAACATTTAACTTTCAAGTTCCCAGGTTGACTCCTATGGAGGCCCTTACTATACATCTTTTAAAATTAATTGGCCCCCAATTTTATAATTTTTGAGTAATAAAATTTAATTTTTAAATATTTTATATATATAATATATATGCCAAAAATTCCCCAAAATTGTGAATAATTCAAAAATGAAAAGAAATAATATAAATAAAAGTCATATAATTTTATAAAAATAAAAATGTGATTTTTGTGAGTTTTTTGACACCTAATGGGGCCCGGAAAAGTCATTTTTCGCGAAATGAGAAAATTAATAAAATATCTAGTTGTTCAGAATAACGCGATAGTACAAGCTGTTTTATGAAAAATAAGGCCAATTATTTTATTTGAAATATCAGCTATAAAATCATAGTTCGGGTCGTATAACTTTTGTTACGAAGGCTGTAAATACGAAATAAAATATCCGAAAATTACCTTGAAAATACCCGGACAATACGGTATAAACATAGCACATAGTAATTAGGGTTTTATAGCTAATTACACGTAAATGACATATTAAAACACATAATTTATCATTAATGTGATATATAATACAAGCGTAATTTCACAAGCGTTACATCCTTCCCCCCTTAATAAGATTCTGTCCTCAAAATCTTGTTAAGAAAACAAATGGGGATACTTTTCTAACATTTCACTTTCAAGTTTCCAGGTTGACTCCTATGGAGGCCCTTACTATACATCTTTTAAAATTAATTGGCCCCTAATTTTATAATTTTTGAGTATTAAAATTTAATTTTTAAATATTTTATATATACAATATATATGCCAAAAATTCCCCAAAATTGTGAATAATTCAAAAATGAAAAGTAATGGTATAAATAAAAGTCCTATAATTTTATAAAAATAAAAATGTGATTTTTGTGGGTTTTTTGCACCCAATGGGGCCCGGAAAAGTCATTTTTCGTGAAAGGAGAAAATTAATAAAATATCTAGTTATTCAGAATAACGCGATAGTACAAGCTGTTTTATGAAAAATAAGGCCAATTATTTTATTTGAAATATCAGCTATAAAATCATAGTTCGGGTCGTATAACTTTAGTTACGAAGGCTGTAAATACGAAATAAAATATCCGAAAATTACCTTGAAAATACCCGGACAATACGGTATAAACATAGCACATAGCAATTAGGGTTTTATAGCTAATTACACGTAAATGACATATTAAAACACATAATTTATCATTAATACGATATATAATACAAGCGTAATTTCCCAGGCGTTACATCCTTCCCCCCTTAATAGGATTATGTCCTCAGAATCTTGTTAAGAAAATAAATGGGGATACTTTTCTAACATTTAACTTTCAAGTTCCCAGGTTGACTCCTATGGAGGCCCTTACTATACATATTTTAAAATTAATTGGCCCCCAATTTTATAATTTTTGAGTATTAAAATTTAATTTTTAAATATTTTATATATACAATATATATGCCAAAAATTCCCCAAAATTGTGAATAATTCAAAATCAATCGCATATATGCGCAACATATTTTCGATTGTTTGGATAGTTCTTTCACTTTGTTCGTCCGTTTGTGGATGATAAGCGGTACTCATATTCAATTTGGTTCCAAGACATTCTTGAAATTGGCTCCAGAATCTTGAGTTGCAACACGGATCTCGATCAAATACAATAGATACTAGGACTCCATATCGCATCACAATTTCCTTGAGATATAAATGTACTAACTTGTCGAGTAAAAATCTTTCGTTGATTGGTAGAAAATGTGCTGACTTCGTTAGTCTGTCAATAATCACTCAAATTGCGTCATGATTCGCTCTGGTTCTTTGAATTCCTACCACACTCCATCGCTAAATGTTCCCATTTCCATTCAGGAATATCCAGTGGTTGTAGTAATCCGCTTGGACGTTGATGTTCCGCTTTAACTCGCTGGCATGTGTAGCATTTACTTACCCATTATGCTATTTCTTTCTTCATATTTGGCCACCAAAAGTTTTCTTTTAGATCTCGATACATTTTTGTGCTTCCTGGATGTATGGAATATTTTGAGCTATGAGCATATCGTAGTATTTCTTCCTTAAGTTCCGTCACATTAGGTATCCAGATTCTTGATGAAAAAAGTAAAATTCCTTCATTATCTTTCTGAGTTGTGATTTCTTCTCCAGTCAAATTGTCATCGTCTTAACTTATCATTTCTTCTTGATATATTTGAATCTTTTCCAATAATTCTGGCTAGAATGTCATTGCATAAATAGATTTAGTGGATTAATTTGGAATACGAATCTTATTTCCAATTTCTCAAATTCTTTCGCTAATTCTTCTAAAGAAGTCAACATATTCAATTTTTCTTTCCGGCTTAGCGCATCAGCCATGACATTCGTTTTTCCTGGATGATAGCTGATTGTGATATCATAATCCTTGATTAACTCTAACCACCGTCGCTGTCTCATGTTGAGTTCCTTCTATGTGAAGATATACTTTAAACTCTTATGATCCGTGTAGATTTCGCATTTCTCACCGTAAAGATAATGTCTCCAAAGTTTCAGTGCGTATACGTTTGCTGCTAATTCCAGATCATGCATAGGATATTTTTCTTGATGAAGTTTTAATTGTCTCGAAGCATTGGAAATTACTTACCATGCTGCATCAATACACATCCCAGTCTTCGATATGAAGTGTCACTGTAAATGACAAAATTTCCTTGCTCATCTGGTAACACGAGTACCGGTGCAGTTACTAACCAATTTTTCAGTTTTTGAAAACTTTCTTTACACTTGTCCTCCCATACGAACTTTTTATTCTTTCGAGTCAATTTGGTTAGTGGCGTAGCTATCTTCGCAAAATCTTTGACAAATCTTCTGTAATAACCTGCCAATCCCAAGAAACTTCTGATTTCTGTCGATGTCTTTGGCCTTTCCCAATTTAGTACTGCTTTAATCTTCGTTGGATCAACTTTAATTCCGTCCATGCTGATGATATGCCCTAGAAATTGTACTTCTTTTAACCAAAATTCGCATTTCGAGAACTTCGCATAAAGTCGTTCCTTTCTTAAAATTTCCAAAGCAATCCTCAGATGCTCGGCATGTTTCTTCTTCAGTCTTCGAGTAAATCAAGATGTCATCAATAAATACAATCACAAATTTATCTAAGTATCTCTTGAATACCCTGTTCATCAAATCCATGAATGCTGTTGGTGCGTTGGTCAAACCGAATGCCATTACGAGAAATTCATAATGTCCATATCTGGTACGAAAAGTAGTCTTGGGAATATCTTCAGCTTTGATCTTCAATTGATGGTATCCCGACCTTAAGTCTATCTTGGAAAACCATGTGGCTCCT
Organism: Apium graveolens; assembly: GCF_009905375.1. Lineage (NCBI taxonomy): Eukaryota > Viridiplantae > Streptophyta > Magnoliopsida > Apiales > Apiaceae > Apium > Apium graveolens. The sequence continues at coordinate 113,949,986 of NC_133653.1, forward strand.
CTCAGTTGATCAAACAAATCATTAATTCCTGGTAAAGGATATTTATTCTTGATAGTCAGCTTATTTAGTTCACAATAGTCGATACATAGTCGCATGATGTCATCTTTCTTCTTCACAAACAACACTGGTGCACCCCATGGGGATACACTATGTCTTATAATTCCTCCGTCCAAAAGATCTTGTAATATCGTCGACAATTCTTTCATTTTAACCGGTGTCATCCGATATGGAGCTTTCGAAACTGGTTCCGAACCCGGTGCTAGATCGATAGTAAACTCAATTTCTCAGTCCGGCGGTAACCGTGGAAGTTCATCTGAAAAAACATCGGGAAATTCACATATAACCGAAATATCTTCTATCTTGGGACTTTTCTTTTCCATATCTAATACATAGTCTATATACACTTCACATCCCTGTCGTAGCAATCGTTGGGTCTGCATTGTGGTCAGGAATTTATTTCGCTGCTTCTCGCCTCTAAACATTACCGTTGCATTTTCCGCTGTTCGTAATTTCACTTTCTTATTCGCATAATCGATCAGAGAATTATGACAAACTAACCAATCCATCCCTAAAATAACATCAAACTCTCCTAACTTGAAAGGAATCAAGTCCACAGAGAAATGATGTCCGGCTATATCAATATCGTACTCGGGACATACTCGATCTACAGGGACTTGGTCGTCATTCGATAATTTTATGATTAACGTCTCGCCCAAACATTCTATTTCATAACATATCTTATCAATGAATTCTTCAGAAATAAAAGATCTTGTAGCTCCAGAATTTATCAATACTTTTGCATCTACAGAATTCACGGAAAGTGTAGCTGCAATCATACTAGGAATTTGCACAGCTTCCTTCATTGTCATGTTAAAAGTTCTTGCTCTGGGCTGATTATGATGTGGTGGAGGAGGTAGTGTCAATACTTTCAGAACACTAGCGGCCATAGCTGGTCCTTAACAATCCCTAGCAACATGTCCCTTCTTTCCATACTAGAAATAAGTAACCTCTGTTCTTCCTGCTGGACATTCATTGGAGTAGTGTCCTTTCTGTTTGCATCTGAAGCATGTCACATTTGCCTTGATACAGATGCCCGTATGCTTCTGGCCATATTTTTGCATTACGGAAGTGGGGATCTGATAATTCCCTGTTGAATAGGAGCTTGGAAATGATTACCTGCTCTCTGATTGCCTTGCCCCGTCCTTTTGAAATTCATATTTGTCCGGGCTTGAAATCTCGGCTTTCAATTGAAATGGTTCTGAAAACTTCCTTGTCCTTTTCCCTTTGAGATATTTCACTTTCTCCTTCAATGATCATGGCTTTGCTACCAATCCATGGCTTCAATCCCTGTTGGAATCCTTTAGCCCGCTTTTCCTCAGTATCAACCTGCTCTAGAACAAACCTAGCCAACTCCGTAAACTTGGCTTCGTATTCTGTCACGGACATATTCCCTTGCTTTAGTTCCAAGAACTTAATTTCCATCTGATTCTTTATATAGTGAGGAAAATGTTTCTCCAGAAATAACTCTTTAAACCTATCCCAAGTCACAATGTCTTCCCTCATTAAGGCTTTCCTGGATTCCCACCAATAATTGGCTTCCCCTTTCAGGAAGTAACTAGAAAAATCAGTCTTCTACTCATCTTCAACTTTCACAAGCACAAAGGCTTTCTCCATTTCTTTCAGCCAAGCCCTAGCCTTAGTAGGATCTGCTGTACCCTCGAACTCTGGAGGCTTAACTGACTAAAACTGCTTAAAGGTAATAATAAGCAAAACTGGTGGTAACTGAGGTTCAGGACGAGGTGGCTGTTGTAACATCTGTTGCTGAATCTGTTGTTGTTGTTGCTGCATTATTACCATTTGCTATTGCATCAGATGGAACATTTGGTTCATAGTGTCATTAGTCTGTCCTTCAGAGTTGCTGTTGGAAGTTTCAGTTCTGGTCTTTCTTTTTGGTGCCATTTTCTGATAATAAACAAATGATTCTCTTTAATGTTTTATTAAACAATTAATAATAGATAAAGAAATAATTTGTTCGATATTAAAACAGGAACTTTAAACAATGAATTGTGGAAAGAAAACAATTTGATTAATATTAAACAAAAATTTGAGTGATTTGAAATTTAAACAATCAGTTGAAATGAGTTTATAACTTAAAATGAAAATGATGGTACACTATTTTAAATTAAACATAATTTAAAATATGAAAAGCTGTAAGATAATAAAATAAAAGTAAGTGCTGTAAAGACTGGAATTTAAATAAGCAAAAAGAAAAAGTTGAAAAAGTTTATTATATATATATATAACACCAGCCCCGGGTGTAAGTGCTTGATACAAAAGGTTTTGGCCAAATTTGTCATGGCTACTGCTACTACAAGTCAAAATATATACTACACACATACATAGCTAACCACACTATACTATGATGCATCTATCTACATATGTCACATATAATACACAACTGGCCTCCTGCTGTCAACTCTCAAAACACTGGCGAGATGCGCCTCAACTCATCCTGGAGGATCTGAATAACCGACTGTGCCAAATGGGTAGCTCTATGATATTCTGCATAGGAGTGCGGCCCATCATGCATCAAATCATCTAACTCAAAAGTAGCACTCATCACTGTCGACTGAAGCCTTTGCCTCATCATTTAATCTGGTTGAAGTGCAGCTAACGGTCCTCGATCTCTCTGGTAAAACAAACCCATAATTTCTCTATATTGTGACCTCTAATACTTAACATCCTCTCTCACAACACTATACAAATGATATGGAACCATATATGGTGCTGCAACATGCCCCATAGACTCCTGTGATGGAACTCTCGGTATCCCTACTATGCCCTGTTGTGGTAAACCCAACTGTAATCCGACATCGAGCTCATCCATCCACTCGACCGGGGTCATCTAAAATACCTCTGGTTCTGGAGCACATACTGGCATAGGGGGTAGTACTGCTGGTGGAATCTCTAGCTCCATATCTGGAATGAACTGATACTCTATCGGAAGTTGAGGTGGAAGTATCGGCTCAAAAAACTCTAATGGATCAAATATCTCCATGGGATCTGGTAACAGCTCTGGAGCTGGTGGTACTGGCTCTTGTGGAAATGGTGGTGGTAGTGGTAGTGGAAGTGGTTGAAATATCTGTGCTGGGGACACCTGGACTGGTATCTCAGTAGACATTGACGGCATAACTGGTGCAACTGGCCCAGTAACAGTCCTATCGGAAGATGTTGACGATGTCATCTGATAATACAACAAGAAAAGAGAAAGGGTCACTTAGCAATCCTAAAACTTATACCTTTCTAATCCAGACTTATCTAAGTCCTAACACTACTATTCCTATCTTACTATTCCTATCTTATGTGATCTTCCCATCTTATCTTAATCCTAACATTCTTGTTTTCAGGGACCTAACCTACAGCTCTGATGCCAACCTGTAACGCCCTCCAGACCCGGGGTATAAGTATGGAGATTAGCTAGTAACCCCAAGACTTATACCCCGGGTCTGGAGGGAATTACAATAAGTTTTGTCTTTCTTTGCTTTCTTGGGTTCCCGCATTCTGTAGTAAAATGGCCTAGTTCATCATAGTTGAAGCACCTTATCTTTGATCTGTCAACAGATCCAGTTTTGTAACCATTTTTGCTATCAGATGTGTACTTTCCTTTTCCTTTCCAGCTGCTATCTTTGTTTAAAGATTGTCCTTTACCCTTGAAGAATCTTGGCTTCTGTACTCTAATGGTAGAGAACTTTCTTGCCAAATAGGCCATTGACTGATCAAGCTCATCAAGTTCATCCAAGGTGTAGAACTCATCTTCTTCCAGTTCTAGAATGACTTGTTCTTGTGAATCATTTGTTCTTTGCTCACTTGTTGAGGCAACTGGAGTTTGAGATCTTGGCTCATCATTAGAGGCCTGGCTTTCATCGACAATTAGAGCACTTGAACCATCTACAACATGCCCTTGTCCAGTTCTTAATGATTTTCTTTGAATCATTTCTAATTCATAAGTTTTCAAGATTCCATAAAAAACTTCCAGTGTTATTCTTCTTAGATCTCTCCCTTCTCTGATTGTTGAGATTCTCTGTTTCAAATGATCAGGGAGTGTGAGCAAAAACTTCAAGTTCACCTCTTCAGCTTCATAATATTTGTCATGCAGGTGCAAGTCATTTATCAGCTTATTGAACCTTTCAAACACATCAGTGATACTTTCTTTTGGTTTGTCTATGAAGCCATCATATTATGAAATGAGTATCCTTCTTTGATTAGATCTAACTTCATCAGTTCCCTCATAGAGTATTTCAATCTTTTCCCAGATTTGCTTGGCAGTGTAACAGTTGACAATGTTGTTGTATATTACATTGTTAAGTGACTATATCAATATCAGTTGCAAGCCACTATCCAAGGAAAATTTCTCTTTTTCAGGCTCAATGTACTCAAAAGGGTCTTTTGGAGCATAATGAGCTGGAACGACCATATCACCATCTGTTGAATCTTCAACTTTAACCATAGGAGTGAATGGCTCATTTTTGAGAATCTGAATATAGAGTGGATTGGCCATCCTGATAAACAACAACATTTTCTTTTTCCAAAGAGTGTAGTTAGCTTTGTCAAAGGTAGGAATTTTGATGCTACTGATTTTCTGTGTATTCATTCTTCCAAGATCTTGAATCTATTTACTTTCAGATTTTGTTCTAATACCACTTGTTAGGTAATGAATTATATACGGGGGGGGGGGGTGAATGTATTTTTGTGTTTTTATGATTTTCTTGAACTATTTTGGTTGTGAACAAAGTAAATCAATTGTTGTAGTGAAATATGTTCATGCAGAAATTAAACATGCAATAATAAAGAACACAGATCTTTTAAAACTCACTTAATTTTATATTAAAATTAAGAATATTTTGCTATAAAATTTCTAGGCTCTTTGTTGATAAAGAGCTTAGCTTCTGTCTTGAGAGAATACAAGAGTTCCTTATCTAAATTCTTACTACTAACAAAGGACCAGTGTTAACTTTATAATTTAGTTAACTGCTGGTTTACACAGTGTATAATAAGACATGCTATTAGCTTTAGTAAACTGTCACTTGTCATTTCCATTTAAGGAAAAGTATATATTCCATTTCTGGCTTAGCATATCTTGGCATACTGTGTTAACTTTGATCTTCCTTTTTCAGTTAATCTTCACCCTTGATCTTGCACACTCTTCAAGCTGCTTTTTGTAGACTTGTCAATCCAACTGGTTGGATTATTTGTTGATTGTAAATATTGGATATTGAACTGGTCTGCAAATTGTACTTTAAGATTTTACCTCGAGATCTCCATTTTGGTCTATAGAGAACTTGACATCGCGATAAGTATATTGGCTTATCGAGATCTCTAATACTCCATTGTAAATTTAACTTGTCGAAGTCTATGAGTTCTCTATTAGAGAATTTGGCTTGTCGAGATCTCTAGTCTTCGTATCTTCACTTTGACTTATCGATATCTCTGAATTCTCTAGTGGCTTATTGACTTATCGATAACTCAGAGTTCTCTAGTCAAATTTGACTTGTCGATAACTCAGAGTTCTCTAGTGAATTTTGGCTTATCGATATCTCTAAGTTCTCTAGTGGAATTTGTCTTATCGATAACTCAGAGTTCTCTAATGAATGTTGACTTATCGATAACTCTGAGTTCTCTCGTGAAGAAATGACTTGTCGATATCTCCAATCTCCATGTCTTCAATTTGGCTTGTCGATATCTCTGAGTTCTCTAATAGCTTTCCTGACTTCTCGATAAGTCATTTGGAGTTCTTGAGTGACTTCTCTATAACACTAAATCAGTGACTTGTAGAGATCTTGACTTAGAACATTTTTCCCAAAACATATTTAGTCAACTATAAGCTTCTTCATAATTCTTCTGAGGCATGATCTTCTTGATCTTCTTCTAGATCGAATTCTTAGGCTTGATACCGTTTAAAGGAAAAAGACTCCAGTCTACTCTTTGACATTTTTACAGACTTTAATGTTACAAATACAAAATGCAAACTAAGATTACAATACAACTTATTTAGGGTTGTCAATTTAACTTAGTCTTGTTAAAGTACAGGCATGTCTTGCACAACACATACCCTTAGCATGTCTTTAATAGTCTAAATCGTCCTTTCACTTTGACCATCTGTTTGCGGATGATACGCGGTACTCATATTCAGCTTCGTTCCGAGACAATCTTGAAAACTTCTCCAAAATCTTGAATTAAATCGAGGATCTCTATCTGAAACTATGGATACTGGAACTCCGTGTCGAACCACAATTTCCTTCAGGTATAACCAAACCAATTTATCCAATGAGAATCTCTCGTTGATAGGAAGAAAATGTGATGACTTCGTTAATCTCTCAATAATAACCCAAATAGCATCATGATTTGCCTTGGTCCTTGGTAATCCAACTACAAAATCCATCGCAATATGTTCCCACTTCTATTCTGGAATGTCTAATGGCTGTAACAATCCACTGGGCCTTTGATGTTCTGCTTTGACTCGCTGACAAGTGTAACACTTACTTACCCATTCAACAATTTCTTTCTTCATACTTGGCCACCAAAAGTTTTCTCTTAAGTCTTTGTACATTTTCGTACTTCCGGGATGAATTGAATATCTGAAGTTATGAGTGTCTCGAAAAATTTCATCTTTCAGCTCATCTACGTTGGGTATCCATATTTTGGATGAAAATATTAATATCCCTTTATCATCCTTTTGACTCCCTATCTCTTCTCCTGTTAACTGGTCTTGTTCATGGCTCATTAATTCTTCCTGACATCTTCTTATTTTCTCCAACAATTCTGGTTGAAAAGACATTGCACATAACATATCTGTAGACATGCTTGAAATACTGACCTCTTTTTCAAGCTTCTCAAATTCCTTGATCAATTCCTTAAATAAAGTGATCATATTTAGCCTTTCTTTCCTGCTCAGAGCGTCTACCACCACATTTGCTTTTCCTGGATGGTAATTAACAGTACAGTCATAGTTTTTGATCAATTCGATCCATCTACTCTGCCTCATGTTCAATTCCTTTTGGGTGAAGATATACTTTAAACTCTTGTGGTCCGTGTAGATCTTACACTTCTCTCCATAAAGATAGTGCCTCCATATCTTCAATGCAAACACTATAGCTGCCAATTCTAGATCATGAGTTGTATACTTCTCTTCATATGGTTTCAACTGTCTTGAAGCGTAGGCTATCACTTTGTCATGCTGCATCAGAACACATCCTAATCCTTTATATGACGCGTCACTATAGATCACGAAGTTTCCTTGATCATCTGGTAAGACTATCACTGGAGAAGATACTAATCTGTTCTTTAATTCCTGGAAACTCTCTTTGCACTTCTCATCCCATTTAAACTTCCGGTTCTTTCTGGTAGGCTTTGTTAAGGGCGTAGCTATCTTCGAAAAATCTTGCACGAATCTTCTATAGTAACCTGCCAATCCCATGAAACTTCTTACTTCTGTTGGTTCTTTTAATCTCTCCCAGTTGATTATAGATTCAATCTTGGATCCACTTCCACTCCTTTATTGCTAATTATATGTCCAAGATATTGTACTTCTTTTGACCAAAATTACACTGGGAAAACTTTGCGTACAATTTCTCCTGTCGCGGTGTCTCCTGAACTATCCTCAAATGCTCTGTATGCTATTCCTCCATCTTGGAATAGATCAAAATGTCTTCTATGAACACAATCACAAATTTATCCAAATACTTCTTGAATACTCGATTCATTGGATCCATGAAAGCTGTTGGTGCATAAAATAATCCTAATGCCATTACCAAAAACTCATTATTCCCATATCTGGTTCTGAATGCTGTCTTCAGAATGTATTCTGGCTTAACCTTCAGTTAATGATATCCAGATCTTAAATCAATCTTAGAAAACCATACAGCACCTTTCAGTTGATCAAACAAATCATCAATCCTTGGCAACAAATACTTGTTCTTAATGGTCAGCTTATTCAATTCTCGGTAATCAATACACAGTCGCATACTCCTGTCTTTCTTCTTGACGAACAAAACTGGTGTGCCCCATGGGGATACACTAGGTCTTATAACTCCTTTCTCCAACAGATCTTGCAGCTGAGTTTCCAATTCCTTCATCTCCACTGGTGCTATTCGATACGGTGCTTTAGATACTGGTTCCATTCCAGGTGCTAGATTAATCGCAAACTCAATCTCTCTATCGGGAGATAATCCTGGAAGATCATCTGGAAAGATATCTGGAAACTCATTGACAACTGGAATTGCTTCGAGCACGGGAACTTCTTTGCTGGTGTCTATCACATTGGCCAAATATGCCTCACAATTCTGACGTAATAACTTCTTCGCTTGAGCTATCGTTAAAAACTTCTTTTCCTGCTTACTCCCTTAAAATATCACTTTCTTCTTACTATCCAAGGTCTGAAGTCTCGCTTTTCTATTCTTATAATAAATCTGAGCATTATTCTCTGACAACCAATCCATTCCTAAGATAACATCAAATTCCTCCAACTTAAAAGGTAACAAGTTGGCATAAAAATAATTTTCCGCTATCTCAATGTCACACTTCGGGCACACTTGGTCGACGAGAACTTGGTTCTTATTAACTAGTTCTATCATTAATGCTTGTTCTAACAATTCAACTTTGCAATGCAGTTTATCGACAAAATCTGTAGAAATAAATGACCTTGTAACTCCAGAATCAATTACAACTTTAGCATCTATGAAGTTGACTGGAAGAGTACTTGCAACCACCTCGGAACTCTAAACAACACCCTTCATACCTGGCTTTTGGCTGATTCTTTGATGTGGTCCTTCAATCCTTGCCACACCCTGAGATGATGGTCCTGCAATCCTCAGAACATTTGTGCCTTGTGCTTGCTATTTACAGTTGTTGGCATAATGCCTTGTCTTCCCGCATCGGAAACACGTAACTTCTGTATCTGATTGCGGTACTCATATGCATGATGTCCCTTCATATTACACTTGTAGCATACAAAATTAGATCTGCAAACCCCAAAGTGCTTTCTACCACAAAACTTACAATCTGGCATTGGGGGGCGATTGGACCTCTTCTGATTTGAATTCTGAAAACGGCTACCTTGTCCCCCATTTCCTGATTGTGGTTTTCTGAATCCCACATTCTTGTTATCCTAAAACTCTGGCCTTCTATTGAAATGGCCCTGGAAATTACCCTATTGCTAACCTCCTCCCGAGGTTTCCATTTTCCTTTTCTTTCCATCCTTTTCTCTTTGAGACATGTCACTTCTACTTTCAATCACCATTGTTTTCTGAACCACTGCCACATATAAAATCAACTCAAACATGGCCACTCTAATCTGGATCCAAAATTTTAATCCCTGCTCAAACATTCTTACTTTCTTTTCATCTGTATCAACCTGATCGGGCACAACCTTGGCAATTCAGTAAACTTGGCCTCATATTCCGCTATAGTAAGATCACCCTGTGTCAGATTCAAGAACTTAATCTCCATTTAGTTCTTCATATACCTCGGGAAATACTTCTCCAGAAATAGCTTTGTAAACCTTTCCCAAGTTACAAACTCACCTCCTTCCAACGCTCACGTGGATTCCCACCAGTTTTTGCCTTCCCCTTCAGAAAGTAGCTGGCAAACTTGGTCTTCTGTTCAGTTCCTACTCCGACTAAGTCAAAAGCTTTCTCAATCTCTTTAAGCCATGCATTGGCTTCCACGGGGTCAGCACTTCCCTTAAACTCCGGTGGTTTCACAGCTTGAAACAGCTTAAAAGTTACCGCAGGTGGTGCTGCTTGCTGCTGTTGCGATTGCTGCTGCTGCCTAAGATGCAACACATGTTGCTGCGTAAGATGCAACACCTGTTGCTGCATCAGTCCCAACATCTGGACAATCACTGGATCTGTACGACTCTAAGTACGATCCTCTCCTGAATTACTCCTCCTATTTGGTGCCATTATTCTGGTAAGAAACAAGCAACATATATAATAATCTGTCAAACATAATGTCAAATATGTAGCAATCCTTCAGCATATCAAAATTCTCAAACATTATCTCCTTTCAAAATATCAGAAACTTGCTACTATATTAACACATGCGACATGATTATCACATAATCCTGCTTATTATCTCAAAGAATAATAACACAAAGAAAATTAATGAAGAATTATCCAAACCTTTTAAACTCTTGCTCAAAATCTCAAATAAACCAACAAATGGTGGATAAGGTTGCAACACAAGCTTCTAACCTCCTTTCACACTTCTTACTATCCTCATAAACCAACAAAATAGCAAAGCAATACCACAAAATCCTAAAGCTAAACGCAAAGCAGGAAACCTGAACAACTTAGCTATAAACCAACCCAATAACCTAAACTTAACTCTGTAAAAGTTAAACTACACACGCTTATCCTATGTGATCTTCCTATGACTCATATAATACAATCCTAAGCCTGTTTCAGTGACGATAAACTGTAGCTCTGATACCAACCTGTGACGCCCCCCAAATCCGGGGTCTAGATTTGAGAGTCATTGACCAATAAATCACAATATAATAGACACATCAGAATAAAATAATAAATATGACCCCTTGCATGCAACTGGATCGATCACAGGTTATAGTATGAAACAGACATTAAAACACCAAATGTTATTATAACCCATAAGTGTAATTAGTTTAAAATTTATTCAAATTTTATTACAAACCTCTAGACTAGTCAAGCGCCCCAAAATAGTTGTAACAACCCAAATCCGGGGTCAATATTTGGTGTCACGAAACAATCTTTACATAAAATAAAAGAATATTCAATTACCCCTTGAATCCGGATCGTTTACAGGTTATGGTATGAAACAAGAATCTAACATTCTACAACTCACAATAACTAGAATACAAGTGTAAATACCTTTGAACTAACGCTCTTGTCATATTCTTCTAACATCTTCAACCTCTCACAATGAAAATTTCTCTAACTTCTGCTGTCTATCAAAGCTATTCACTTTTATCCTTATTTGTTTTTGGAAGAAATAAGAATTTACAAAGCAAGAGTGAGCCAAAAATGCCCAGTAAGTATATAATTTGAGTTTCAAACATTAATACCAAAGGAAAATTTTCGGACAAAATATTTAAACAATTTTAAACAATTCTATTTATTTGAGTGAGTTGAGCGAATAAACGTTGGCTGTCACCAGCCTTCAACTATAAATCCAAAAGTGATAAGCAATTCCCCGGTTCATCTCCTGAATCAGGGTTTTGTCCGGTTTTGAAATCATAAAACCTTTCGAGAGAGAATGCCGTTAATGGCGATCAACAACAAATTAGACTGGACACTAGTTCGCATCTATATCCTGCTGATCAGTCAGGATATAGTGCAGATATATACCTACATGTATAGATCCAGTCGGGTCCCTAGGCTCTACGGCCCATCTCAAGGCACCAGTTATGTCCCGGTCCTTAGGATTAAGTAAAACTTAATCCCAAAGAGCATCATTATCCAGCCCACGGAGTATTTTGAAGTCAAATAATTTTGAATTCAAAACATCCCAATTCAGGGTTCGCAAATAACCCGAAAGAATGGGTATTTGCTCAAGAGAGCAATCGAATTATAGGAACAATAATGAAAAGAATATGCATAATAAGAGTAATTGCAGCAAAATATAAAACATTTAACTATTCTGAATTTAGAATAGGAACGAAGAAATGATTGCAGTATTTTAAAAGAAAAATTAGGAATACTTGCCTCAATAAGCTTTAATCGCTATTACTAGTTGACTTTGGTTCGATTTGGACATTCGGCTTTATCGTCAAACCACTATTCCATTCTGGATACGATCCCAACATTCAGGCCCTTCGATTGGAACTTCATTGATCTCGGCGTCTAATCACTAGATCATTTCTAGTCCAACGTCAAATCTCGGGTCTTCCGACTAGGTCCTACAGGGTTAAAATACCCTAATTCAGATAATCGTTTCGCTTAACATCACACCACTATCCTATTCTACCCATACGATTTCATAACCCAACTCATATTTATATGTATTATTGAAATACGCATAATAATTATGGTTCACATATTCGAAACTCGGTTCGGTATTTATTTTTGGAAGGTACATATACTCGTCATTTTAAAAAATGGGGTAATCGATTATTTATAAATTATCTTGTCTCCATCACAATTAAGTACATATAATACAAATATATATATGGTTATTCGACGTCTCCGATAATTATAGGTTACGTTCCCGTATCTTTGGAATTTATTTCCCGAAAATCGGGCAACGTCTCCTTTGTTTATCGGCCTACCCATCGAAATAATTCGACGTCAATCCAATCAAAACAACACATCCAATCACAACTCGCAATCCTAATCACCAATACAATTTATTATTATTATTATCCGTACTTTTATGTTTTTCTTCGTGTTCTTTGTTTCACAATTAATTTTAACAAACTAATTTTATTTAATAATAAACGTAGGACTCATGTACAAATCATCATCGCCCACCGTCGGCTCGCCGAGGCTCATCGCCGACGGCGGTAAAATTCGTCGGTACCCGATATATTCGGGTTTTCATAAGAATTCCACCAATTTATTGAAATTACTCATACTCGAATAATTTATGTACATCACGAAATTAATCAATTACATATATTTATTTTCTGCAAAATAAATAAAAGAAAAAATCAGTCAAGCAATTTAATGAAATTACAGGGCACCAATACGCGCCTACGCGCTGCAAAACAGGGGGGGAGGTCGCCTTGCCGGAGTTGAGCCGGCGGCACCCGGAAAGAAACCGGAAAATACGAACGGAAAACACAGGCATCAACCAACCATTAAAATCACAGCCACAAAGTATACATATATATGCATATAAATACATATATACATGAATACGCACCAACAGCAAGAACAAGCACCACCAATCGGAGCCACCGCCACACAACCACATAGCCACGCAATACACACACACGAAAACATACACACGCACACACACAACCCACACACACCTGTAATATGCTTCATGCGCCACCACTCCCTCGCCAGAGCAGAGAGGGCGGCGACGGGAAGGAGAACCCAGGGGAAACAGCGGGGAAGAAGAGAAATAGGGCACATGAGGGAGAAAAAGAGATGTCGAGAGAGATAGAGAGATTTGCGAGGAAGAAAACTAGAGAGATTAGAGAGAGAGATACAGGGGAGAGATGAGAAAGAGAGACGAGAGAGACGGTCGGGGTGGGGGTCAATTGGAGAGAAAGAAAATAAAATAGAAAAATGAATAAACTATTCCGTGATTATCCACTTGAAACCGAATCTAACACCGATATTTATTAGTTTTAACGAACAACTCACAGTTAATTAAACCCCGAAAATTATTAAAATACTGTATAAAATATCACAAACGATTAAAAGTTATTTAAAATAATTTTTTCATAATTTTGAACTTATTTTTAAAGTGTAACCTGTATCCGTATTTAACGGGTAAACGAAACAGCGTGCAGGTAAATCTACTCCGAAAATTTCCGAAATAATTTTAAAATTCTCAAAATATTCCAAACTTAATAAAATAAAATTTTCATAATTTTTGAAACATTCTGGAATTAAATACTGATTTTACAATTAAAGAAAATCAGAAAATCATTTAAAGATAAATAATTAATAAAATATTTATTTCTAAATTTTATAAACTCCCAAAAATAATAAATAAAGTTATAAAATGACAAAAATAATTTTAGAGATAATTTTAGCATTTATAAGAATAAATATTCAAAAAAATCATTTTAAATGCAAAACAATTCGTACAACTCAATAATTAACTATACAATTAATCTTTGTACCCCGCAGATCACACACAATTTATAATAAGGCAAAGCACAACCGACAGACTCATCAAGTATTTTATTTATTTAATAATTCGATAATTATATTTACAGATCGGGTCCAAAAATAGGTTACTTAGCCGCTAAGTAACTATAAAGACGATACGATTTTAATACCAGATTTTGATAATTATTAAAACAGAGCCTCTTATAAGATACTTTATACGATAATAAGGGAATAATATCTCGCCTTTTGAGAATATAAACTTTTATCGATCTATAAAATGATTAGCATATCAAAAATTTTATGCCGGGACTCGTACAGGTCAAACTGTATCCCGGATTGAAAAAGTCAAAATATGAAAAGTGTTCAGAATTATCAAAATAAGTTAGGAAGGAGTTTTCGGAAGAGATTCGGGTTGTAAAAACGCAAAAACGGTTGAAGTTGGATGATTTCTGATTCCAAAAAGTAATTTTATAATTATGTAAAAATAATCATTATTAATTCTATAAATTCTTATAAAATCATACAACACTCCAAAAATTACTAGAAAATACCCAAAATTATCTACATTTAATTCTGAATAATTAAAATTAAAATATCTAAATTTTATCAGAAATAAACATCCAAATATTATTATCCATCATCAAATAATTTACCAAAATTCACATAAAAATCACATAATAATTATTCACTGATAAAAATAATTACATAATATTTCCCAGACGTTACATCCTTCCCCCTTAAAAGGATTCTGTCCTCAGAATCATGCTAAGGAACATACCATACTATTTTTCGAGTATCTTACTTAAAATTTCTCGGAACTTATCAGTTTAATCACTATTCGATGGTCCCCAACCGTCATCAAATTTATCGGTTGCTCATGCAACCCCTAACTCAATCTTTACTTCATACATTTGGAGCTAAATTACTCTTCATGGTCATACACACATGAACGTCTTATGAACTTGTTATACCTGTGATAACAAGACCAACTCATTCACAATCGTTATGTCTATCTTATTGTTTCAAAGGATTAACTTAATTTAGACTAACCTTTTTTCTTTCCAATTCTAATAGTTCATGTTCATGAACTTTCTATTTTTATTGATTGTTCTACTTTACTTTTCATATCTCCTTTTGTTCGGTTAGCCTGGCCTATGATTATTTCCTAATCATATTCGAGAATCTTTAATCGGTCTCTTGCACTTTCCATCCGTCTGCGCCCGATACCCTGAGCTCATGGCGTCTGATGCTTCGGAATGTTCTAAATCTATTCAAAAACTAAAAATTAAAGGAAAAATTTCGGCAGTTGCATTTAACTCATCATTTTGTAGTATATCTCAGTTTCTTCTCAATCACTATCAAGTATATTCATCGAACGAGAATCTTCTACTATCTGAAAGAAATTATATTAATTTGGAACGGAATGAATTATAACTTTATTCAAAACCCGGTCTCTTGGTACTAATACTCATTTTGTTGTCATATCAAATTAGATATTAATATGAACTTTGATGCTCACAATATTCCATACTAAAATCAACATCAATCATCTATATTAATACCACCTTTGATATCTAACAACAAAGTTGTATTAGTATGATCTAGAAGCCAGATCAAAACATGTTCTTCAATTTCTAACTTTTCAAATTCCTTTACTCATTCCCTGGTAATCCTAATGATATTCACTCTTTCTTTTCTACTCTAGACATTTGTCTCCGAATGGACCCTTCCTGTTTGGTAGTTAATTACACAACTGGAGCTCGTAATCAATTATAACCAGAATTCATACCTTTGAAGCTAAAAAATGTAGTTGCTACTCTTCAACCCTTCACATGCATATCTTCAAGCATTCAACTTGGTCTTCCTTAGTCCTTGAATTAGCGAGGATGTTATCAATAAATATAATTGCACTATCGAAATACTCCTGATACACTATGTTCATTTAATCCCCAGACTTACCACTTCTGATAATCAATGCGTAACTTCATATCTCCATTCTCTTTTTTTTCCATGACCTCTTTTTGGCATAGCACGAAACACTCTTTATTTCATTATTCTTTCATTCCACACTCCTGAAGTTTCCTTTACACATTATTTTAACCCTACTGGATCATACAATACAGGGCTTTTGATACCAACTCGACTCTGTGCAGTAACCGATGAGAAATTCTTACCTCATTCTCCGAGGTAACCTTGGTAAATCATTTGTTAGAACCTTCGGGGCTTTGCTTTAATTTTAAAGAATTCTGATATGAGATTCATTATAATGTTCTTCTTTAACGGTTTGCTGCTAATACCTTGGTTTAATCTCCCCTGTTTACACGCATTCTTGGAATGAAATTCCTATCTTAATTATCGGCGTTTCACTTCATTCTCCTATCAGTTCTGACACAGCTGACGTGCACAACTTGCTTATATCCTGGATTATTTTATAAAATTTCTTTATCATCATTTTGATTCCACTTCTTTTCTTCATTAGTTCTTCATTCTCATTATGCATTATCTCTTTTAAACATAATGAATTTTCTTTTTCTTAGTAATATTTATCTGTTCATTATTAGATAGGTCATTTCTGGAGTTTACACTAGAATGAAGGCTTTTATTTATAATATTTAAATTCGTACTAACAAAATTATCGAATTTCATCGGTAGCTATTCTCACTACGCCATAGATTGGATTCTACAACCCTTCACGCTGGGGTTGCAAAGAAAAGTGTAATACTAGCCTTCGAAACCAATGTCTATCGCAACCCCTCTTTTTTGATGTTGCGGTACAGTCAAAATGTGTTACCAAAATGATATATAAATATATATATAAAGATGATTTTTTTAATTTAACTTGTTAATAATTATTTACATAGAAATGAAATAATAATTTAAATATATATTTTATGTATTTTTAAAAGTTAATAATATTAGTTTAGTGATTTACAACATTATATTGATAAATTGAACGCTTTATAAATTAATAAGTCATTAATGGATTTATTTATAATATTTATATATTTTGGAATTTCTTTATTTTTCATAAAAAATATTAAAAACAATATTTCATTAAATAAAGATAAATAATAATATTAATTACAACAAAAAAAGTTGGAACAAGCTGTTTATTTTTACTATTAGAAACAGGGCAAATAGACATCACCTTGTAATATCGACCGGAAAAAAACTAATATAAAAATTATTTTTTACATCGGTTGAATCGATGTTAATTGCTTTTAATTACATTAATTTTATTATGAACCGCCATAAAAAATATGGGGGGGGGGATTATTCCCTTTATTGTTACCAAAATTTTGTACTTCACGGGCTATTTTCTTTAATTCCCGATATTTTCCATGTACATCATTTCCTAAACACTCTTATTTCTCTCTCATCGCCAACTTCACCCTCTCATTGCCGACCTCACCCTCACACCTCTCACATCTCATTCCTCACTCCTCGATCTTTCTCTCTGATTTCTCTATCTCTTTTCTTCCCCATCTCTCACAAACTCGTACAACCTTAGTCGATTGAGCCCTAATCGTATTGTATATGACCTAATTCTAGTTTTACAAGTCTATACAAGGTTGAATCGGGCCTCTAAAAATTTTAATCGAGTATCTATAATTCCTAATTGCTTCAGTAGAGCCCTAATTTGTAAGTGTCTTTTGATTTAATCGAGTATCTATATTACAAGTCTTTTGATTTTTGATGTATATATTACTTCAATCAAGTGTATTTTGTACACAAAGAATGGGTAGTTATGGTAAAGATGTGCCTTTTGAGACTTAGTTTTTGTTAGTTGAAGCTCAAAATGATGGCTTAGAAGATGGTAAATCAGTTTATACTATTTTAGTGCCAATCCTTGAGGGTGATTTTAGAGCTCTGCTTCAGGGGAATCAGAATGATAACTTGGATGTTTGTTTAGAAAGTGGTATGTGACTTATTATGTATATATAAGGACAACCTCTTATGTTAGATGACATTGAGAAAGACCTCCCTGCTAAATTTTCCAAGTTGCTGACAGAATCAAAATGGACATTCATAACTCAAGAGGTACATCCTTTTGTTGTACTTATCACTTTATTTGAATTTTCTCTTGAACATACTCTCACGCACATATATAACCTGCTAAAATAATTGGTTATTCCTAGTTAATTCTTTTCTATCAAGTCGGGTGTATTGAGGCTTATGGCCATCCTTTACTCTTCCTCAACATCAAAATTTAGTGTTTTTTCTGGTACCTTAGACTTAAACAACTTGATTTTTCTAAAGAGAGTTTTAGGCATTCTACGTATACTCATCTAGAGATTTATTGATAACAAAAAAGTTGAAGGCTTCACTATTTTCTTATTATATCCATATCAGATAAATATCAATAGAGCCCGAGGAGTGTTGCTTACCTCACGTTACTTGTTTATATAGTTATATTAAAGGCCTCGTCTTGGATACAAAAATCCAAAAATTTGCAAAGGAACAGGTTCTCTCTCTCAGTATCTATAGTTCATTTATCTGGCCTACATGTTTTCTATTAAAAGGCTGTAGAAATATAAGTTATTATGTTGGGCTACATAGAGACTTGGATCTGACGACCAATCAATAAGGTGCAAAATTCATTCTCACCTTGTTTCTTTGAGCAAACACAGCCATTTACTTGCAAGATTGACAATCAATTATCTGCAATTTAGATTTTGATTTTGTACTGTAGATTTTCTGATTTCCTTACGTTATTTTCTTATTATTTTTGCTTGTGAAATGGTAGACTTTGATAAAACAATTTTAATTTGAGAAGTTGGAATTTTGTTTTGCCTGACAAAGGTTATGGAATCTTGAATTAACATTTATTTTTCTTTACACCTGAATGCTGGACTTAAAAAGGATGGCTAATATTTCAGAATCTAAGACCCAAATAATGTCATTATTATTCTTGAAAATTGATTTGAACAACTTAATGATATTTTGTTTTAGTTATATTGCACATTATTTATTCAATGTTGGGACTCCGATCTTAGGTGTTTCTGTGGCTGTTAAAGTTGAGTCTTCATTCTTTTGCACGTCTCTGCTCTCAGTCAGATGAGAGCTTACTTCTTCAACTACTTACGGAATTCCCTTCTATTCTTGTAGCACTCTACAGTAATAATCAGGTACTGTAACATAGCCTTAGTTAAGGTCATCTATTTTGTGGAAGTATCTCTATGTTTTCCAGTGATTTTAGATTTATTTTTCCCTTATAGTTTTTATTATGTGCTTCACTGCATTTTCACGGGTATATTTACAGGATGTACGTCTTGCTGCTATGAGCTGCATTGAAGGGCTATTCAAAGTATGGCCACGTGTTACTCTTTCAGGAAGAAAGAATGAACTGATTATAATGTATGTTGTTTGTTCATCTTCAAAATTCTTCTATACGGACCTTATAATTTAGGAAGTTACAGGAAGTGCATTGGGGACTCAGTATCTGGGGGAGCTTTAAGGATTACTGATTCAACAACAGAGGCTAATTGTATCCGACGAAAATATTCTCCTCTCGTTGTTTACAAATTTGCTAGGCACTTCCCATCATAGCATTTTAGTTTTCTGAGAGTGTTGGACAGAGGTATTTAAATAACCTTTAACTATTTTTATTCAAGCCCTTCCGAAGTTTAAGGTTCAATGTCATTCTTTTGTATGTTAAGTTATACGTTCTTACATGAAATGCATGCCAACTGTGATAGATGAATGCCTCAGAAACTTTTTGCCCCACTCTTTCCCCTGACTTGTAGTGCTCTATCTTATACAAGTTGGGGACTTTTATATGTAGAGTTGTTAGCTACTGCTAAATTGATGTGTTTTCTTTCATACAAGAACTGAAATTTTTCTATGGTCTTGGTTAGCTCGACATACCTCATAATTCTCAGTTTTCACCAGAATCAACTTATGATACGTATTACTGTTAGTGGTCCCATATAATGCACTTCCTTGTTGCATTAGCTCTTAAACTTTCTGCATATTAAAAGGTTAGTATCTTATTTACTGAATTTTACTTCCAGTTCTCTGTCACAGTGGAGTTTATAATTCATTTGCTGAAGTCAAATATTTTCTAATTATTGTCATCTAGCAGTGATGGCACAACTAGAAAGGATACAATTCTGACTTGGTTATTGCTTTTGTTTTATGCAGCTAATTCTTTTATCTTTTGCTCAAAGGAGTTGGGAGTGAAGTTATGCTTGTTGATGAAGTTGAGTTATTGCTAAATGAACTTCTGAACCGTCGCCATCAGTTTCACCTTGGAAATGATCAATTATGTATGAAGTTATCAAAGATTGAAGTTGATACTATGTGCCTTTTACTGGAGGTGATACAATTTTAAGTGACCATGATGATGGTACTCCTGTTACCATGGTCACTCCTATTACTGGAGGTGGTTCTACCTAGTCAGAAGCGTTCTAGCAGCATTCTATGTTTAGATTTTGAATTGTAACTTTAACTTGTTTAAACTTCCGCTTTTGTTTTATGGTTGGTAGACAATTAGTAGTATAAGGAAGGTAGTATGGTGATGGTGAAGGTTGTGGTAGTATGGGGAAACTGATGGTAGTATGGTGAATGTAGTGGTAGTATGGTGATGGTTGGTGGACTGATGTTTATGGTTTGTGAATTGTGTTGGTTTAAGACAATGGTCTTATTTATAGGCATGTTAATTTATAAATAGTTCCTAGCATTTTTTTTATAAAAGCGTTGCAATAGGTCTTTATAGTGTTGCTAATAATTACTAAAAAATGTTGCTAAAAACACTAAAAAGCGTTGCCAAAAATACTAAAAAGTGTTGCAAAAAACACTAAAAAGCAATGCAAAAACAACTAAAAAGCGTTGCAAAAAGGTTGCATCCAAACCCTACTGTAACACTTTTCAAGACCTATTGCGACCCCATTGGTGTTGCAATAGCACGTTTCTGTAACGGATAAACAAGGGTTGCAATAGGGTGTCATCAGGGTTGTAAAAAACTCTATGGCAACGCCTAAAACTGCAACCCCGGAAAAGAGTCGCCATAGCCTTTTTTTGGCATTTAGCCATGCTTTTTTGGCCTTTAGTTACGGTTTCTTGGGGTTGCGGGATCCAATCTATGGCGTAGTGTCTTTTAGCCTTGCTTAACTCATCACAGATCGCGTACTTGACTTTTCCTCATTGACCAACATCTCTTTTCCCTGAGTTCACATGCGGACTTCATCAATCTCCATCCTACATTCGATGCTTGAATTTGCGAGCTTTCCACTATTTTACAACAATTTCCATTCAATCTCCATTCAAAATGAGTATTCCTTTAAGCCCTTCCTGGGACGTCATTACAAATGATAGAATATCTTTGTTTTGTCTTACATCTTCAGTTCTTGAAAATGCTCTTCTTGTTTATTGCAAAAAGCCTGTTTATCCAGATTAAACTTCGCACATGTTTGCAGTCCCTCATGCTAATTCTATTAAACTTCCAATTTCTGCTAATGCCATCACTTTCTCCAATTTCTTATTTACTTTGATTTCGGTTCTGAAAATCATGTCAGAGCTTGACTCAATCTAATTGGAATCGATCTCCATTTAACTAACCATTAGTTGGTAAAGTTGATCAATTAACTCTTTTAACTGATTATTTAAACCAAATGCTGACTAGCTAACTGGAACCAAAGACCAATTATATAAAGTTGGTTTGATTATAACATTCTTTCTCAAGAACCGAGATCGTAATAATTTGGAGTACTAATGAAAATGACAATTTCTTTATTCTTGAATGCAGGGCAATTTTTGAAAATTTGGGCAGCACCTCCCCTACACCATTGACTACCAGTCGGACTCAAATCGACACCATCAATCAACCAAATCATCCACAATTCACATTTTATCATTTCGATCTGCATCTGACTAGCATAGCATATATCTTTTTAATTGGGATTGGGTCTTACACCAACAATGATTAATATAACCATACCTTTCTCAGTTCTTTCAGAGTATTATGAATTGTAATTAATGAACTTAAAATTTTATTTCGCGATTTTTTTAATTTATTTCTGACCATTATTAATCGGTTTATCTTTTATTAATCGCGCATGGTTTTCATTATTATCATCGCAATCTGGTGGAAACTTAATCGTTATATCATTATTTCGTAAAAGGTTTCACAGTCGAGTCACCATTGCTTCATCTCTACTTATGGTTCCGCATCAAAATTTCGTCACTGGTCCAGTTATGGGTATCCAATTCACCATAACTTATTTACTCAAATTGGAGAACCTCACAGTTTCTTGAAGAACACGTTCAAAATTCGATTACCTTTAAGATTTCTTTTATCTTGAATCTTTACGACTAATATCTTCCCACGATAAAGGGATGCTTCACGTATTAACCACCTGTCCGAGTCATTGTTCAGAATTCCCTTGATCTTCGATTGTCGTCCCGACACTCGCTTGCTTTATCTGACGCACACAACTTTATTTCCTTATTTTGTAATTAATCTATTTATTACGGTTCACTAACGATTCATTTTTCGTCGAAATCTTCCGATTTGAAGTGCATCACATTAACATAATCTACCGTATTGATGAGATCCTCGTAGCAAGAACAACTGTCTGACTTGTTGTCTTCGCCATGTCCATATTTTCGGTGTATCCATTCTTTCTTGCTCGCAAGTGTCCACCATTTATCGGCTTGCAATCATATCCTCCTTCGACACGTAATTCTACCTGTCGCACGGGACTATTCTATTTCTTTTGTAATCGTCAGAGAACATACTCAATGCAAGAGGAGAGTTTGTGAATATGATTTTGATTGAAAACTGAATAAGGAATAACAATGCAACAAATAGTTGGAAAAATCCGTAAATCAATAAATTGAAGGAAGAAGAATGAGCGAAGATTTAGATGTGAATGAGACAACTATATTCATACTCAAGATGGCCAGTCTTTTATACTATATGGCATACCGCACATGATTAGGTGGCGTCCCACCCGACTCTTCGTCATTTCGACAAAGCGTCATACCACAACACTGTTTGTCTCAATCAGGAATTAATAATTTTGAGGAGAGAAATAATTCAGAAGGAATACAATAAATTTTGTTTCATTTTCACCTCCTACAATTTATCAATAGAAGAAGCCCATAAGTATTCAGGAATCAAGAAGAATATATGCTATCATATTTGTAAAAGAATGACATTGCAGGTCACTGTTGGTCACCATTCACGCATCATTTACGTATGTCCTCAGGAATTATTCGAATGAGAGATTCGCAGCTTCAGTCACATTATGACTTTGAAATACCGTCGGGAAATGCCTCCACATTAAATACTTTAATGATTTGATCATAATTGCGTCCTTGTGAAATTTATAACCAGTACTTCGGATTCCATTTATGCCGCGTAAAATAACAATTGATCATGCAACGCCTCAACTTCGTCGATAGGAACATTATTATTCTCCAATCATCTAGAGGATTCTTTCATTTCCTTTAATCACCCTCTAACAGCTCGAATCACGAATCTTATTAAATTTTAATAATTTCATGAATTAGGTAAATAATATTTTAACATGTTGATTCAATTATTAATATTATTAAACAAAATTCATGTTCGTTTCTCACGGAACTTTAAACATTCTCCCTGTTGGTGGGTCTACTTGATCCTTCGGACTAACAACACTAAGTCTAATTCCATTCTTTCTTTTTAGGTCATTCTCTATTTATAATAACAAGAACAAAAATAGTAATTCGACAACCAAATTGTGAAACTCATTTATGCAAAAATCTTTTAAAAGTTGATTAAGAAAATCTGTTTCGAAATCTCATTTTGAAATTTTGAAAGTCACATATTTTGGTCATCATTACTATATAAGTTACTTGTTATTCTCAGGATCTGCTAATGAAATATCTGATTAAAAGAATGCTCATATAAGGGTCTCTTCATTTTGGTACATCTTCTACTTTTCCTTGGATTCTGCTCGCACTTATTAGTCGACGAAACTTCATTTACCATTGTATATCATTTTATTCGCAACTCTACCGTAATGCGGACATCTGGTACTATCTTTGACATTTTGGTCATCGTCCGTGACATTATGCTTGCAACCACACATGCGATTCGACGTTCTTTCTGTAGATAAAGTTGCACCTTCTTACTAGTCTTACCTACACCTCATAAGGTGGACATCATTCCTCGTGCAGCGCCCGGTATGTGATAAGAATCCTCTCGCAATGGTGGTGCCTGTGCAGCTTGCAACTTTGGCCCTTTCTCAGCTTCCATCAACTCGTTGCCTCCGGCGTGGAGCTCGTCCTACTACCTAATTCTAAGTTAAATCGTATCAATACTCACCTAGCTTCCCTTACACAAGTGCTCAAAAAATCAATCGCATTTTCTTCAAAATCACATGAAAAGTAGGGTAACATACCCAGTCTCCGTCGATTCGTCGATTACTCATTATTGTAGGATTTGACAACTCAATATACCTCTAATGTTGCGATATACGCCTTACACTTTCTCAACAATCCTATCTTATCAACTCCATATCAGATTTGCCAACTCTAATTCACGCTCAACTCAACTTAACATGAGTATGCCTAGGGTCTTTCCTACCTCAGATGGCCTATTATTCATATCTTACGCTCACCTATTCTTATTTCAGTGACCAATAACCTGTAGCTCTGATGCCAACCTGAAATAACCCAAATTCGGGGCCAAGATTTGGTTTCACGAAATAATCTTTACATAAAATAAAAGAATATTCAATTACCCCTTGAATCCGGATCGTTTACAGGTTATGGTATGAAACAAGAATCTAACCTTCTACAACTCACAATAACTAGAATACAAGTGTAAATACCTTTGAACTAATGCTCTTGTCATATTCTTCTAACATCTTCAACCTCTCGCAGCGGTAATTTCTCTAACTTCTGCTGTCTATCAAAGCTATCATTTTTATCGTTATCTGTTTCTGGAAGAAATAAGAATTTCCAAAGCAAGAGTGAGCCAAAAATGCCCGACAAGTATATAATTTGAGTTTCAAACATTAATACCAAAGGAAAATTTTAGGACAAAATCTTTAAACAATTTTAAACAATTCTATTTATTTGTGTGAGTTGAGCGAATAAACGTTGGCTATCACCAGCCTTCAACTATAAATCCAAAAGTGACAAGCAATTCCCCGGTTCATCTCCTGAATCAGGGTTTTGTCCGGTTTTGGAATCATAAAACCTTTCGAGAGAGAATGCCGTTAATGGCGATCAACAACAAATTAGACTGGATAGTAGTTTGCATCTATATCCTGCTGATCAGTCAGGATACGGTGTAGATCTATACCTACCTGTATAGATCCAGTCGGGTCCCCAAGCTCTACGGCCCATCTCAAGGCACCTGTTATGTCCCGGTCCTTAGGATTAAGTAAAACTTAATCCTACACAGCATCATTATCCAGCCCATGGAGTATTTTGGTGTCAAATCATTTTCAGTTCAAAAAATTTCAATTCAGGGTTCGCAAATAACCCGAAAGAATGGGTATTTTCTCAAGAGAGCAATCGAATTATAGGAACAATAATGAAAAGAATATGCATAATAAGAGTAATTAGCGAAATATAAAACATTTAACTATTCTGAACTTAGAATAGGAACGGAGAAATAATTGCAGTATTTTAAAAGAAAAATTAGGAATACTTGCCTCAATAAGCTTTAATCGCTATTACTAGTTGACTTTGGATCGATTTGGACATTCAGCTTTATCGTCAAACCACTATTCCATTCTGGATACGATCCCAACATTCAGGCCCTTCGATTGGAACTTCATTGATCTCGACGTCTAATCACTAGATAATTTCTAGTCCAACGTCAAATCTCGGGTCTTCTGACTAGGACCTATAGTGTTAAAATACCCTAATTCAGATAATCGTTTCGCTTAACATCACACCACTATCCTATTCTACCCATATGATTTCATAACCCAACTCATATTTATATGTATTATTGAAATACACATAACAATATGGTTCACATATTCGAAACTAGGTTCGGTATTTATTTTCGGAAAGTACATATACTCGTCATTTTGAAAAACAAGGTAATCGATTATTTATAAATTATCTTGTCTCCATCGTAATTAAGTTCTTATAATACAATTATATATGGTTATTCGACGTCCCCGATAATTATAGGTTATGTTCCCGTATGTTCGGAATTTATTTCCCGAAAATCGGGCAGCGTCTCCTTTGTTTATCGGCCTACCCGTCGAAATAATTCGACGTCAATCCAATCAAAACAACACATCCAATCACAAATTGCAATCCCAATCACCAATACAATTTATTATTATTATCCGTACTTTTATGTTTTTCTTCGTGTTCTTCATTTCAGAATTAATTTTTATAGACTAATTTTATTTAACTAATAAACGTAGGACTCAGGTACAAACCATCATCGCCCACCGTCGGCTTACCGAGGCTCATCGCCCACGGCGGTAAAATTCATCGATACCCGATAGATTCCGGTTTCCATACGAATTCCACCGATTTATTGAAATTAATCATACTCGAATAATTTAATTACATCACGAAATTAATTAATTCCATATATTTATTTTCTGCAGAATAAATAAAAGAAAAAATCAGTCAAGCAATCTAATGAAATTACAGGGCAACAATACGCGCCTACGCGCTGCAAAACAGGGGGGAGGTCGCCTTGCCGGAGTTGAGCCGGCGGCACCCGGAAAGAAACCGGAAAATACGAATGAAAAACACAGGCATCAACCAACCATTAAAATCACAGCCATAAAGTATACATATATATGCATATAAATACGTATATACATGAATACGCACCAACAACAAGAACATGCAAGGAGTAATCGCCAGAAACAAGGGCGGTAGGCCACCAATCGGAGCCACCGCCACACAACCACATAGCCACGCAACACACACACACAAAAGCACACACACGCAACCCACACACACCTGTAATATGCTTCACGTGCCACCACTCCCTCGCCGGAGCCGAGAGGGCGGCGACGGGAAGGAGAACCCGGGGGAAACACAGGGGAAACAACGGGGAGGAAGAGAAACATGGCATATGAGGGAGAAAAAGAGATGTCGAGAGAGATAGAAAGAGATTTGCGAGGAAGAAAACTAGAGAGATTAGAGAGAGAGATACAGGGGAGAGATGAGAAAGAGAGACGAGAGAGACGGTCGGGGGTGGGGGTGAATTGGAGAGAAAGAAAATAAAATAGAAAAATGAATAAACTATTCCGTGATTATCCACTTGAAACCAAATCTAACATCGATATTTATTAGTTTTAACGAACAACTCACGGTTAATTAAACCCCGAAAATTATTAAAATACAGTATAAAATATCATAAACGATTAAAAGTTATTTAAAATATTTTTTTCATAATTTTAAACTTATTTTTGAAGTGCAACTCGTATCCGTATTTAACGGCTAAACGAAACTGTCACACCCCCAACTTAAATAGCAAAATAGTTATAGTTATTACATCATTTTAATGAGTACTACACAACCAAAATCCAAGATCTTACAGTTTAGGGTTTGGAACAGCCCAACACTATCAACTATTACATCTGATTACAAATACCGAGTCCTCACACAGCTATTATTACTTATTCTACCTGGGCTCGAACATAAGCATCCGCATCACAGGTCTTACGGGCAGTCTGCTTGAATCTAACCATGGCTGCTAGCTGTAATATCAGGGTAAAGCAAGAAGTGAGCCAAAAGCTCAACAAGTGCTAACAATACAACGCAAAGCATAAATCGAGATATACCTTTAGGAATGACAATGGAATGACATAATCAATGATAATCGAGAGATAAATCTTATGTGAGTTGGCATCAATTTGCTTGCATCAAAACAAATTTTAAAACCATTCTTAATCAAAATCATTTTATGACGCTACGGATTACAGCCGGTGATCAGCCGCGAAGTAATCCCGAACCTCGCTGGGTTCTAAAACATTATTGGGAATCCCTAGGCAACTTTTAAGCCTAATATAAGTGTGGAAAGGACTCGCGTCTCAGTCCAGATCCACCATTCAAGAAAACATTTGTCCCCCTTTGGGACTGAAAAATCCACGTTTTAATCATTTTAAAAACTGATGCCGATTTATGACAAAATTTCTTTCGACTGTAATTATTTTTATCAAGGGATTATAGATCAACTTGAAACACTGGAAATATGACTCTAAATCTCAGGGCCATGATCTACTAGACTTTACTATATTAGGGTAGTTGAGAGGTTTCCATAAACAAGAACTTAGACAAGGAAATTAAGCCAGGCTATTGGATAAGATGAAAGAGTAATGCCAAACTAGACTTAAAGCAACAGTTGTAGACAAGATATAGGTATTAGAACATCAAAAGATAGGCATCACTGGTTCCAATAGGATAAAGGTGTTAAAATATAAAGAAGGCGATCATCAGCTCAGTATATAACAGGGTGTCAAGCTTTAGGGTAAGGATAGGGTTATCAAACAATCATGAATGTATTTAAGAAATGATTGGCTTTTAGGTATCAAAATAAAGTTTCTATCGAGGCTATTTCAAGAGTTGAATCAAAGCATCAGGGTGCAACATCAAGATTTCTCAGGGATCAGTAGCATGATAAACAAAAGGATCAATAAGATATTATAACGCATCTCTAATTTATCATGGCATTAAACTATCATAAAAGACTTTTGAACTACTTGCAATATGTACTCGAGGGTTCATGGCATTTCTATGTAACTCAAAGATAAACAAAAGATACTCTTGATTTAAATATATCAAAATGACTCAGGATAATTGCATCGATATATATATGAACTGTTTACAGTAAATGCGAAGGTCAAGTTGAATCACTTGCCTTGAGATAGACTGGTCTGGTCTGACTGGTAGGAGCAACAACTGGAGCTTCACTCGACTTTTATGGCAAGTTTTCCCTCGTCTCGAGATCCTACATAATAATAATAATCCTCATTATAATATATTCTTTCCATCTTAACCTATTTACAACCCGAAATTAAACATGGATGGCACTTAGGCCTATACGCACTTAATTCATATCCACCTTTATATTTTCAAATGTACACATGTAACCACATAATCACATATCGTATATTAATACCAAATAACATCATATACACCATAATGCCACACTAGGCTTGGATGATCTCGACTCACCACTCAAGTTACTTGGTCGCTAACTAAACGAAGTCTTCGAATTTGGGCTTCCTAACTCAATGTGCCTTTCCTAAATTATCCAAAACCTATTGACCCTCACTTGTGCCTTTTGTTCTACTGACCTTATACTATCTTACAACTATGGTGGTCGACCTAATACTCACTTCTAAGTGTCCTAAAACTATGCGATAAGTGAAAGTGCTCACTGGTGCAAATTTCAGAATGGTAACTAAGGTTTCTTGAGTGCATTAGACACTCTTAAACTACAAGTTTTTCTTCAAAATTTTTACACAAGACTTTCCTGACCTAAGGGCATCTCACAAGCTTGATGTGGCTCAAAGGCCTGGCTTGGGCCTTCTTGGGCCTAAGCTAAAAGTCCAAGGTTCCCCTGTTTTTTTTCTGGGCAGAAAATGCCCTGACTTGAATTAACTTGTGACACGTGGTTCTAGCTCATATCCTATGAACTATGGTTGGAAAAACTTCTCTGACACACCCTCTAACTAAGGCCCAATTGGGCCTAATGAGGG